>NC_068980.1:16626967-16947932 GCF_016808095.1 Vigna angularis
GTGAGTGCGCGTCACGTTTCTTCCCCTCAGCGGCCATTTTGCCCCTCAGCGTGCCTCCCGCAACCTCCTGAGTGCCGCTCAGCGGTAAAATGCCGCTGAGCGGTGCCTTCGACTTCTCTTTTTGCACTCTTTGCTTCCTTTTATAATTCCACTTCTCTCCTTCTTTACTTCTTTCACTAAATTCACCTCAAAACCTGCACAAAAACACTCAAATCAAGCATAAACCTGTCCAGCTCTCTTATTTCTGAAAATATAGATAAAAGCATTGATTTCAAGCTAGTTTCTAAGTCTAAAGGTTGCTTTTAATATCAATTTTAAGCATGAAAATAACAGTTTTTCAACTGTTATCACAACCCCAAACTTAGAACTTTGCTTGTCCTCAAGCAAACAAAATGTAACTCCATCTCCAACCAATTCATATGATGATTCACTCATTCAAAATCCTCTTTTCAAGATAAGTAATAACTTCACTCAAACTTAAGACCAATAGTTCAATCAAGATGTGCACATGCTTTAGTGTTCACAAAGTCATTTAAATTCCAACAAATGCTATTTTTCATGAATGATCAATCAATTAAGCATGGATGTTCATGTGCTCATGGAATCTTTCCTCACTAGGTAAAGTGTTTCACTCAACACACAAGTGTATAAGAGGTAAGGTGTTTCACTCCACTATCACAATGTCACATGAATCAACTTTGCCTTTCATTTTACCACAATCAAAAACATTCACAAGCATGCATCATCACAAGGACTTTTCAATGGCTTATAATGTGGCTGGGCTAACAAGAAAATTGGTTTTTCTGGATCGCAAAATCCTTGAGTTAAGAGAATCATAACAACACAATTATCTTATTCATTCCCAACTTGCCTTTTTGCTTTTGCATTTAGCTTTACTTCTTTTTCTTTTTCTTTGCATATTCTTACTTTTTATCTCTTAGCTCAATGCTTTTCCTTTTTCATGTTTCCCCAACAACCCCATACTTGAACATTTAACAATTCCATACAAAATCTTCTACTTAACTCAAGGTAAAGATTTTCAATCAAGGGTTTTCAGTGTATGTTCAAGGCTAAGGGTTCAAAGGATAGAACACAAAGTGTTCTCTTTTAGTGGGCTAATTTTATGTATTTGGCCAATAAAAAGGTTTTCAACAACACGGCCTTGATCATATGATGCAAAACAAGCAATTGATTCAATCATAGAAAACCTGGGCAAAATCATTCATGCTTTCAAAGTAATAGCATTCAATCATACCAAAAACTCTGGAGCTCAAAACCTCACATATAAGCTCATTCACATTTGACATACACATCCTGCTTAATCTCACAACCACAATCATAATTTCATGCATTTGTTCACAAAGCTTGTGAATCACCTGTAATGTGCACATCCATCTCAACATCAATCAATCACTAAGCATCATCAAGTAGTACTTATCACACAATCACAGTTAATAGCAAACCATCATACCAAACTAGGTGTTCAATAGAGTACATCAAACCCTAATCTAAAAACAAAAACAAATAAGTTCAGAAAACTTAAACCGCAAAAGCATAATCATATGATAGCATTCATCAGTAAATGCTATCTCAGCTCCTCATCAGTCTGAGCTGTCCTTTGTATCTTCCTTCTTCTTGGATCTTTTTAGTCTTGATTCTTTTTGCCCGATGAGGAGGCCATCCCTGCATCAAACATAATTCACAAAACCAAAAGATACATTGTTAAGCATTAGTAAACCATAATGAAGAAATCAGCCCCTTCAATGATGCTCTCTCCCAACCCCAAACTTAGATGGAAAACTAGTGAAAAAGTGAGTGAAAGAGAGATTTTCTAAAGAGGGAAGAGTGAAAAGATGTGGAAAACCTAAGAGAATGTGTGTGGAAGTGTTTGTGCAGAGAGAAGCCAGAAAATAAACCCTAAAACGCAGCTTGGGGTATAAAAATACCCTAATGGGCTCGGGTCCCGCTAAGGGGAACTTAAGCCCATCTGCGATAGTACCGCTCAGCGGTAATTGCCGCTCAGCGACACTTTCGTGAAGTGCTCCCCTCCTTCTTTTCTTGACCTACGTGCCTTCCCTACATGTCCCTCATAGGTTCCCTGCAATTCAATGTTAAAAATGCTTATGCAAATCCTAACTAAAATAAACAAACAAAAATATTCAATCAACTGGGTTGCCTCCCAGGTAGCGCTTGTTTAACGTCACGAGCCTGACCCAAAGTCCACCAACACCCATCAGTAGGTGTTTCAAACTTACCAACACCCATCAGTAGGTGTTACAGACTTACCAACACCCATCAGTAGGTGTTACAAACTTAGTATCCTTCAGTAGATACTTAACCACCTGGCATCCTTCAGTAGATGCTAAATTCAACAAAATAATGTCCAGAATAAAGTCCACAACTTAAAAATTACAAAACCAAAATCAAAATCAAAAGTTTGTCAATCACTGGGTTGCCTCCCAGCAAGCGCTCTTTTAACGTCATTAGCTTGACCCAATAAAGTTCACGTTCCATCTTCTGTATAGTTGATGTAGTTTTTCCACCAACTTCTCAACTGCTTCCTTTGGACTGTTTTGGTTCTTCTAGAATATGGAGACTCTATCTCTATCATCTCCTTTTCTTTGAAGCCCTTCACAACCCACAACTTGTTCTTGATTCTTACTGGTGTGCCAAGTTGGAGTCTTCTTTTCTTCCAGTCTCTAAGAATTCCTTCTCCTCTTCCAATCTCCTCTTCCTTGGGTACCTGAAACAACAAACAATGGTTACCTGAAACCTCAAGATCTTCATCTTTATGTCTAGTCATGGGTGCATCTCGAAATGCAGCTTTATAACTAGCCTCTTCCTCCTTTGCTTGCGTTTCATCCTTGAAGACATCCACCACCACTCTCTCCTCTCTATCCTGAAGCACTACTATTCCTTCATGTACATCAATGATGGCCCTGGCCGTTTTCATAAACGGTCTTCCAAGTATGATAGGTATCTTCTCGGTCTCCATTTTCATCACCACAAAGTCTGCTAAAAACTGAAGTTTGCCAACACAAACTATAATGTCCTCAGCAATCCCACATGGCTCCTTTGAAGATCCATCGGCCATTACTAGATTAACCTTTACAGGTTTCACTTTAACATTGCCAATTTGCTCCAGTAAAGAATAAGGTATCAAGTTAACACTTGAACCTAAATCAAGGAGAGCTTTCTTCACCTTTTTCTTCCCTATAGTGCAAGGGATAGAAAAACTACCTGGATCTGGTGCTTTAGGAGGGAATGACTCTTGCTTAACAGTTATACACTTTTCTTCCTCAACATCTCTACGTCTCTTCTTTGTAGAAGTTTCTTCATCTGATTTTGTGTATACTGCAATTTTCTGTAGAATTTGTTCCCAAGGTGCGTCATTATCCACCATTCTGAATAACTCTGTGAAGTCCATTTGATTTTCTTGCTTTGTTGGAAAAGGAAAAGTATTCTTCCTTTCTACTTCTCTTCTTTCTTCTGTTTCGTCTTCTTCTAACTCAATTATCTCTTCATTAACACTCTTTACCACTTTGCACTCTTCTCTGGGGTTAACCTCAGTATTAGCCCCAAAATTTCTATCTGGTCTTTCTTCCAATCGCTTGGTAATCTGACCCATTTGAATCTCCCAATTCTTTATAGCAGCTTCAGTGCTCTTTTGAGAAGATTCTGTTTTCTGTATGAATTGATTAAGAGTTTCTTCCAACCTTGTTTGCCTTTCATTAAGCATAGATAACTGTTGCCACAAGGTTGGTTGCTGCTGCTGCTTGTTATGTTGATTAGCTTGCCCAGTTTGTCCTTGGCCAATGCTTGGATGTGGTTTCCACCCTTGATTGTAATTCCCTTGACGGTATGGAAATTGATTAGCCATGAAATTAACATCCTCCACGGCTTCCACTAGAAAAGCACACTGACCATTGACATGATCACCTCCACATAATTCGCATAACTGGGTTTGTACCTGTGCAGCAGATTTCAACTCTTTAGGTAATTGAGCCAAAGTTTTAGTCAGAGTCTCTAGCTGTTGAGTTAGAATTTTGTTCTGAGCTAGCAAGGCATCATGTGTTTGTAATTGCAGAACCCCTCTTTGTTGCATAGGGGCTCCTCTCTCACTGTGCAGCTCATTATCACTAGTAGCCATGTTTTCTATAATTTCAGTTGCTTCCTCTGGAGTCTTCCATTTGATATTGCCTCTTGCTGAGGCATCCAGCATCATCTTGGTTTGTGAACCAAGCCCTCCAAGGAAAGTTAAGACTACTTCTTGATCTTCAAAACCATGCGTGGGAGTTTTACGTAACAAGCTTTTATACCTGTCCCATGCATGCCCCAGTGATTCTTCCATGCCCTGCTTGAATGACGTAATCTCTTGCTTGCCTTTGGTTACCTTAGATTGTGGAAAGTACTTGTTTAAAAATTTTGTGACCACTGCTTCCCACTCTGTGAAACTTTCTTCTGGAAAAGAGTTTAACCAAAGCTTAGCATTGCCCCCCAATGAGAAGGGAAACAAGCTAAGTTTGATAGCTTCGTCTGGCACCCCATTAATCTTGACCGTGTTGCAGATCTCATTAAAAGTTGTAAGGTGCTCATATGGGCTTTCGTGAGATAACCCATTAAATTGATTACTCTTCACCAGTTGAATTAATGCTAGCTTGACCTCCATGTTGGCTGCATTGACTCTAGGTCTAGCTATGCTGTTAAAGTGTTGAGGTCCAGCAATATTAGTGTAATCTGCAAGAGTTCTTCTAGCATTATTGTTCTCCATACTTCTTGTGCTGTGAACAGAACCTTGTGGTGATGTTTGTAGGAGAGTTTCTGGAGAAGGGAAAAGTTCTCTGGACGTTCTGATTCTTCTCCTCCTTTGACTCTCTTCTAGACCTTCAAAAAGTGGTTCTGTTGTTTTCTTACTCCTAGTTCGAATTGCTTCCTGCATACACAAGAAAACAAAACCCTAGAAAAGATTTGTTAGCACAAAAAGATATAGAAGAAGATATAAATTCAGAAGATAAAAAGATTTAGAAGATAGAATCAAATAAGATAGAATAAAATAAAACCTAATCTAAAAGATCAGAAAAATAAAATAAAATAAAATAAAAACAGAAAAAATAAAAACAGAAATTCAAATTTAAAGTCAAAGATAATCAATAATCACACAAATTAACTAGTTAAACCATGAGTCCCCGGCAACGGCGCCAAAAACTTGATGGACAAATTTGTAAGCACCAAAATATGATGTCACAAACTTGTTTCACAATCGGCAAGTATGACCGAATCGTTCAAGTAATAAACTTGGTAAGACCAAGTATCGTTCTTCCCAAAGGACTCACGGCCTAGTTTAGTTATGTGATTTGTTGATTAGCTAAGACTTACAAACGAAATATTTGGAGTTTATATGCAAGACGAAAAACTAAACATGTATGCATGAAGTTTGATCAATGGCAAAGACAAAAGATAAACACTTTCAAAGGAATATATGAATGAATATGTTGTTGGGGGTCAATTTCATCTCATCCACTCTCATACATTTTAGGAATTCAACATTCAAATCATCATTGTTAATGCCACTCTCTAAAGTACCATTCTAGATGGCTTCTCCCTAATCAAATAGTTCATACAATTCCTAGCATTCCTAATGATTAGTTCATAAGTGCAGGAGCTTAACGACAACCAATATAACATTGGGAGAAATTCCCCGGATCTAGACTTCCCCGTACGTGTCCGTATCGACAAAACCAATAATCATGCAATAGAATGAGTTAAACAATGCAAGCATTGAGCAAAGAGGAAAAACCCTAACTAATGATGAATGAAAGCATAAGTCTTAGATTAAGATGCAAGCATAAATTCCATATATGAGAGCTTCAAGAGATTACATTGATTCCCCAACAAACATACAAGGTTTAGTTCACCATATTCATGGTGAACCTAGATGAACAATAATGAAAGAATGAAAGAATAAACCCAATAAAGGTGAAGAGGTAGCCTGAGCATCCAAGATCCTCCTTCAAAGGGGTGGAAGAGAGAGTGTTTGCCTACGTTCTGCCAAAGATACCTAACCCTAGGACGTGCAAGTCCTTATATACTATTCTAGAGTTACAAAAGATTACAAAAGCCCAAGCCCAAAAAGTGCCGCTCAGCGGTGAGTGCGCGTCACGTTTCTTCCCCTCAGCGGCCATTTTGCCCCTCAGCGTGACTCCCGCAACCTCCTGAGTGCCGCTCAGCGGTAAAATGCCGCTGAGCAGTGCCTTCGACTTCTCTTTTTGCACTCTTTGCTTCCTTTTATAATTCCACTTCTCTCCTTCTTTACTTCTTTCACTAAATTCACCTCAAAACCTGCACAAAAACACTCAAATCAAGCATAAACCTGTCCAGCTCTCTTATTTCTGAAAATATAGATAAAAGCATTGATTTCAAGCTAGTTTCTAAGTCTAAAGGTTGCTTTTAATATCAATTTTAAGCATGAAAATAACAGTTTTTCAACTGTTATCACTAGGTCGTGCAAGTCCTTAAATAGAACTTAAAAATAACAGAAAATAGGTCCAAGCCCATAAAAATAGCAGAAAACAAGTCCAAGCCCACGTCGTCGGTGCTCAGCGACACTTTTGGCGCTCAGCGGTAGCTGCGGCACTCAAATGACGCATGACCGTTCGGTTTCACTTTTGATCGTTCGGTCTTACAGTGTTGACCATTCGGCATGACTTCTACCACTTCATTCAGCTTCTCCTCTCACAAACCGTTCGATTTGCCTATGTTTTTCTGCAGTCGTTCGGTCCTCAGTTACACCGTTCGGTAGTTGTCTTTCTTGCTCATACCGTTCGGCCTAGTTCCACCACTTTCACATCGTTCGGTCTATGTTATGAAACGTTTGGTCTCTGTCTTCTCTTCTATCTGACCGTTTGGTCAGTCTCAGTAATCGTCGGTCTGGGTTCTTAACCATTTGGTTTGGATTCTCCCGTGATGACAAATTTATGAACACCGAAAAACGGCGCCACAAACTTGTTTAACCCTCGGCAAGTGTGACCGAATCGTATCAAGTAATAAAACTAGGTAAGACCAAGTATCGTTTTACCAAAGGACTCACGGCCTAGTTAGCTATATCATTTGTTGATTATTTAAGACTTGTAAACAATTGATTTTAGGTTTTTAATGCAAAAGACAGTAATTAAACATGTATGCATGAATTTGATCAATGCAAAAGAGGAATACAAACACTTTAATGAATTAGATGGAGGAGTATGTTGTTGGGGTTATCAATTTCATCTTATCCACTCTCATATACTTTAGGAATTCATCATTCTTTTCATCAAATGCTAATGCCACTCTCTAAATCACCTTGCAAGAAGGCCTATTCTTAATTACGAGTTCATACAATTCCTAGCATCCCTAATAATTAATTCTGAAGTGCAGAAGCTTAACGGCAACCAACCCTCATATTCCTATGTCTAGGAAATATGCTATTGGGAGAAATTCCCCGGATCTAGATTTCCCCGTATGTTCCCATATCGACAAAATCAATAATCATGGCAATGAATGAGTTCAACAATTCAAGCTTTAAGCAAGGAGGAAAAATCCTAACTAATGATGAAAGAAAGCATGTATCTTAAAATAAGATGTTAAAACACAAATTCCATATATGAGAGTTTCATAAGACTACATTGATTCCCCAACAACAATACAAGGTTTAGTTCACCATATTCATGGTGAATCTACATGAACAATAATGAAAGAATGAAAGAGATAGAAAAACCCCAGAAAGAGAAGAGGAGAGCCGTCACCATCTCCCAATCTACCCCCAAGAGGTGAAAAGTGTGTTTCTGCTTCCTCCCAGCCAAAGATACAAACCCTAGGAACACCTAAAGCTTATATATTATTCGTGAAATTACAGAAAATTAGGCCCAAGCCCAAAATAGTGCCGCTCAGCGGTAAACTACCGCTCAGCAGTAAGTGCGTGAGTTGTTTTCCTCCCCTCAGCGGCCTTTTCACCCCTCAGCGAAGCCAACGTGGGTTCCTGAGTGCCGCTCAGCGGTAAACTGCCGCTGAGCGGTAGTTGCGACTTCTCGTTTTGCACTTTTTGATGTCTTTTCTGATTCCATCTCTATCCTTCTTCACTTCTTTCACCAAATTCACCTTAAAACCTGCATAAAACACTGAAATCAAGCATAAACATTTCCAGCTCTTTTATTTCTAAAAATATGACCAAAAGCATGATTTCAAGCTAGTTTCTAAGTGTTAAAGGTTGCTTTTAGTATCAATTATAAGCATGAAAATAACAGTTTTTCAACTGTTATCACAACCCCAAACTTAGAACTTTGCTTGTCCTCAAGCAAACAAAATGTAACTCAATCTTCTACCAATCTGTACAATGGTTCACTCATTCAAAAATCCTCTTTTCAAGATAAGTAAAAACTTCAATTAAACTCATGACAAAGATTTCAATCAAGACATGGACATGCTTTGGGTGTTCACAAAATCACTTAATATCCAACAAATGCTATTTTTCATGAATGATTAATTAACTAAGCAAAGATGTTCATGTGCTCATGGAATATTTCCTCACTAGGTAAAGTGTTTCACTCAAACACAAGTGTATAAGAGGTAATCACTCAATCACTCTACTATCACAATATCACATGAATTTACTTTGCCTTTCATTTAACCACAATCAAATAAATTCACAAGCATGCATCATCACAAGGACTTTTCAATGGCTTATAATGTGGCTGGGCTAACAAGAAAAATTGGTTTTTCTAGATCACAAAACCCTTGAGTTAAGAGAATCATTTAACACAATCATTCTTACTTTTCTCCAACTTTCTTTTGCATTGAGCTTTGCTTTTTCTTTTCTTTTCTTTCTCTTTTTCTTTCTCTTTTCACATACTTAATTCTTAGCTCTTAGCTCAATGCTTTCAATTTCCCTTTCTATTTTCCAACAACCCCAAACTTGAACATTTGTCAATACCACAAAATATTTTCTACTTAACTCAAGGTAAAGCTTTCAACAAGGGTTCTAAATTTATGTTCAAGGCTAAGGGTTCAAATGATAGAACACATAGTGTTCTCTTTTGTGGCTTATTTCATGCAATTTGGCTAATATAAGGGTTACCAAAAAATGGCCTTGATCATATAATGCAAACAAGCAAGTAATTCAATCATAGCAAACCTGGGCAAAGTCATTCATGCTTTCAAAGTAATAGCACTCAATCACAAAAACTTTGGAGCTCAAAACCTCACATATAAGTTCATTCACATATACATCCTGCTTAATATCACAATCACAATCACAACATCATGCATTTGTTCACAAAGCTTGTGAATCACCTGTATAAGCATGTAATGCGCACATCTCAACATCAATCAATATCAAAGCATCATCAGGCATTACTTATCAAACAACAATCATAAGCAAACCATCATAACAGACAAAGTTTCCAGTTGAGTACATCAAACCCTATTCTAAAAACAAAAGTGAATGATAAAACAAATCCTGCTCTAGTGCTTTGAAAAAAAACTCATCCCCATCAATGATGCTCTCTCCCAACCCCAAACTTAGATGGACAACAAATGAGAAAGTGAGTGGAAAAGAGATTTTCTCAAAAGGGATGAGGGAAAAGTTGTAGAAAACCTTGGAAAAGTATGTAGGAATGTGTGTGTAGAGAAGAATCTAAAAAGAGAGGCCAAGGCGCAGCTTAGGGTATAAAAATACCCTAATGGGCTCGGGTTCCGCTAAGGGGCAACCTAAGCCCAGTCTGCGACACTACCACTCAGCGGTAGTTTGCCGCTCAGCGGCACTTACGGGAAGTGCTCTCCTTCTCCTTAGCTTAACCTAATGCGTCCTAAACATACCCCTACCTAGCTCCCTGCAATTAAGGTCTCAGATCAATCAAACATTCAATCCCTATCATGCAACTAAAACAGAATCAAAACAAACAATACAGATAAAATCAATCAACTGGGTTGCCTCCCAGGTAGCGCTTGTTTAACGTCACGAGCCTGACCCAAAATCCTCCAGCACCCTTCAGTAGATGCAAATCTTTCTTACCAACACCCATCAGTAGGTGTGTACAAACATAGTATCCTTCAGTAGATACTCTTCCGCCTAACATCCATCAGTAGATGTAAACCCTGTAACAAACTTATAACAAAAACAAAAATACCCAAAAGTTCAAAATTACATCACCAAACCAAAAATTAAAAGTTCTTAAATCACTGGGTTGCCTCCCAGCAAGCGCTCTTTTAACGTCACTAGCTTGACCCAATAAAGCTCATGTTCCATCTTCTTTTTCTTCTTTCTGCTGAACTTCTTCAGAAATTTGATCAAACCAGGAACCTGTTGCAATGTCTCAATCATAGGAACTTTAATCTCCAATTTCTTGAAGATTTCCATAAAGCGCTCAAATTCCTTCTTCCTATGATACTTCTTTGAATGAGGAAGAGGTTTTTCATATGACTCTTTCTTTTTTTCTCTCGTCCTCTTTTTCTTTTCTCTCACTTTCTTTTTCTTCACACAAATTTTCTCTTCTTCTTTCTCTTCTCTCTCTTCTCTCTCTTCTTTTTCTAACTCAACTTTTTCAACATTTACACTCAGTAGCACTTTACACACTTCCCTGGGGTTAACCTCAGTATTAGCCCCAAAATTCTTGTCAGCCTTTCTTCCAATAGCTTATTAATTTGACCCATTTGAATCTCCAAGTTCGTAATAGCAGCTTCAGTTCTCTTTTGAGTGGATTCAGTTGCCTGTATGAATTGCTGAAGAGTTTCTTCCATCCTTATTGATCTTTCATTAAGTGTAGACATTTGTTGCCATAAGGTTGGTTGTTGTTGTTGCTTGTTAAATTGCCCACTTTGTCCTCGACCAATACTTGGGTGTGGTTTCCACCATTGATTGAAGTTTCCCTGATAGTATGGAAATTGATTGGCCATGAAGTTAACATCCTCTAAAGCTTCCACTGGAAAGGCGCATTGACCATTGATATGGTCACCCCCACATAATTCACACATCTGTGGTTGAACCTGTAGAACAGTCTTTAACTCTTTTGGCAGTTGTGCAAGTATCTTTGTGAGATTCTCCAATTGTTGAGTTAGTATCTTGCTCTGAGCTAGCAAGGCATCATTGGATTGCAACTGTAGAACTCCTTTTTGTTGAATAGGAGCTCCTCTTTCACTGTTCAGCTCATTATCATTAGTAGCCATGTTTTCAATTATTTCCGTGGCTTCCTTTGGAGTCTTCCATTTGATATTGCCTCCAGCTGAGGCGTCAAGCATCATCTTGGTTTGTGAACCAAGACCTCTAAGGAAGATTCATAATACTTTTACTTCGTCAAATCCATCCGTGGGAGTCTTTCTTAATAGGCTTTTGTATCTGTCCCATGCATGACCTAGCGATTCCTCCATGCCTTGCCTGAAAGATGAGATCTCTTGCTTTCCTTTGTTTACCTTGGATTGTGGGAAGTATTTGTTCAAGAACTTTGTCACCATAGCTTCCCACTCTGTAAACCTCCCTTCTGGAAAAGAGTTCAACCAAAGCTTAGCGTTGCCTCCTAATGAGAATGGAAACAGGATAAGTTTGATTGCTTCATCAGGCACCCCATTTATCTTCACTGTATTGCAAATTTCATTAAAGGTTGTGAGGTGCTCATACGGGCTTTCATGAGACAACCCATTAAATTGATTACTCTTAACCAGCTGGATCAACGCCGGTTTCACCTCCATGTTGGCTGCATTGACCCTCGGTCTTGCTATGCTTTTAAAATGTTGAGGTCCAGCTATATTTGTATAATCTCCAAGAGTTCTTCTGGCATTATTATTCTCCATATTTTCAGTGCTATGGTCAAAACCTTGTGGTGATGGTTGTAACAGAGTTTCCGGAGAAGGAAAAAGTTCTCTAGATGTACGGATTCTTCTCCTCCGTCTACTCTCGTCTAAACCTTCAAGAAGAGGTTTTGCAGTTTTCTTGCTCCTGGTTCGGATTGCTTCCTACATACACAAGCAAACAAATCCCTAGAAGAATTGGTTAGCACAAAAAGATATAAAAGAAGATTAAAGATTCAGAGATAAAAAGATAAAAACAAAAAATAGAGAAATAAAAACAGAAAACAGAAAAAAAAACAGGAAAAAAAAATAACCGAAAAAATAAAAACAGAAAATAAAATAAAACAAAATAAAATAAAATAAAAACCAAAAAATAAAAACAGAAAAAAACAGAAATTCAAATTTCAAAATTCGAAATTCAAGTCTCAGATAATCAATAATCACACAAATGAACTAGTTAAACCACGAGTCCCCGGCAACGGCGCCAAAAACTTGATGACAAATTTATGAACACCGAAAAACGGCGCCACAAAATTGTTTAACCCTCGGCAAGTGTGACCGAATCGTATCAAGTAATAAAACTAGGTAAGACCAAGTATCGTTTTCCCAAAGGACTCACGACCTAGTTAGCTATATGATTTGTCGATTATTTAAGACTTGTAAACAATTGATTTTAGGTTTTTAATGCAAAAGACAGTAATTAAACATGTATGCATGAATTTGATCAATGGAAAAGAGTAATACAAACACTTTAATGAATTAGATTGATGAGTATGTTGTTGGGGTTATCAATTTCATCTTATCCACTCTCATATACTTTAGGAATTCATCATTCTTTTCATGAAATGCTAATGCCACTCTCTAAATCACCTTGCAAGAAGGCCTATTCTTAGTTACGAGTTCATACAATTCCTAGCATCCCTAATAATTAATTCTGAAGTGCAGAAGTTTAACGACAACCAACCCTCATATTCCTATGTCAAGGCAATATGCTATTGGGAGAAATTCCCCGGATCTAGATTTCCCCGTACGTTCCCATATCGACAAAATCAATAATCATGGCAATGAATGAGTTAAACAATGCAAGCTTTAAGCAAGGAGGAAAAACCCTAACTAATGATGAAAGAAAGCATGTATCTTAAAATAAGATGTTAAAACACAAATTCCATATATGAGAGTTTCATAAGACTACATTGATTCTCCAACAACAATACAAGGTTTAGTTCACCATATTCATGGTGAATCTACATGAACAATAATGAAAGAATGAAAAAGATAGAAAAACCCCAGAAAGAGAAGAGGAGAGCCGTCACCATCTCCCAATCTACCCCCAAGGGGTGAAAAGTGTGTTTCTGCTTCCTCCCAGCCAAAGATACAAACCCTAGGAACACCTAAAGCTTATATACTATTCGTAAAATTACAGAAAATTAGGCCCAGGCCCAAAATAGTGCCGCTCAGCGGTAACTACCGCTCAGCGGTAAGTGCGTGAGTTGTTTTCCTCCCCTCAGCGGCCTTTTCACCCCTCAGCGGAGCCAACGTGGGTTCCTGAGTGCCGCTCAGCGGTAAACTGCCGCTGAGCGATAGTTGCGGCTTCTCCTTTTGCACTTTTTGATGTCTTTTCTGATTCCATCTCTATCCTTCTTCACTTCTTTCACCAAATTCACCTTAAAACCTGCATAAAACACTAAAATCAAGCATAAACCTATCCCGCTCTCTTATTTCTAAAAATATGACCAAAAGCATGATTTCAAGCTAGTTTCTAAGTGTTAAAGGTTGTTGGTATCGGAGGGGGTATTTTTCGAAGAGTATAGCGCAGCGGAATTAAAACTCAGAGAGCGGAAAGCGTGTTCGATCACAATTAAAAATAATTTGGTCCTTTTAGTAAAAATAATTTTCTTTCAGAAAATTAATCAAACAGTTGATATACGTAAAATAATGAGTGTAGGGAATAGAAAAATCACACAAATATTTTTATATTGGTTCGATTCAACAGAATCTACGTCCAGTCGTTAATCACTATAAATAGTGATTAACAGTTCCACTAAAAATGGTTTAACAGATTACAATCAAATGAACAGGAATAAAACGAAAAGAACCACTCTACCAACTTGAAGAGAACTGCTCCGGCAATCGACCAACGATTCGCAAGCTTCTCCTTTCATAAGACCAGGCAGAGTAACTTGCTAACTTGAAGAGAGTCTGCTGATGGACAAATTTGTAAGCACCAAAATATGATGTCACAAACTTGTTTCACAATCGGCAAGTATGACCGAATCGTTCAAGTAATAAACTTGGTAAGACCAAGTATCGTTCTTCCCAAAGGACTCACGGCCTAGTTTAGTTGTGTGGTTTGTTGATTAGCTAAGACTTACAAACGAAATAATTGGATTATATTATGCAAGACGAAAACTAAACATGTATGCATGAATTGATCAATGGCAAAGACAAAAGATAAACACTTTCAATGGATTATATGAATGAATATGTTGTTGGGGGTCAATTTCATCTCATCCACTCTCATACATTTTAGGAATTCAACATTCAAATCATCATTGTTAATGCCACTCTCTAAAGTACCATTCTAGATGGCTTCTCCCTAATCAAATAGTTCATACAATTCCTAGCATTCCTAATGATTAGTTCATGAGTGCAGGAGCTTAACGACAACCAATATAATATTGTCAGTATAATATTGGGAGAAATTCCCCGGATCTAGACTTCCCCGTACGTGTCCGTATCGACAAAACCAATAATCATGCAATAGAATGAGTTAAACAATGCACGCATTGAGCAAAGAGGAAAAACCCTAACTAATGATGAAAGAAAGCATAAGTCTTAGATTAAGATGCAAGCATAAATTCCATATATGAGAGCTTCAAGAGATTACATTGATTCCCCAACAAACATACAAAGTTTAGTTCACCATATTCATGGTGAACCTAGATGAATTACAATGAAAGTATGAAAGAATAAACCCTAAAAAGGTGAAGAGGTAGCCTGAGCATCCAAGATCCTCCTTCAAAGGGGTGGAAGAGAGAGTGTTTGCCTCGTTTCTGCCAAAGATGTTTAACCCTAGGACGTGCAAGCCCTTATATACTAATCTAGAGTTACAAAAGATTACAAAAGCCCAAGCCCAAAAAGTGCCGCTCAGCGGTAAATACCGCTCAGCGGTGACCTCGCTTCACTTTTCTTCCCCTCAGCGGCCAGTTTGCCCCTCAGCGGACCTCCCGTGACCTCCTGAGTGTCGCTCAGCGGTAAAATGCCGCTGAGCGGTGCCTTCGACTTCTCTTTTTGCACTCTTTGCTTCCTTTTATGATTCCACTTCTCTCATTCTTTACTTCTTTCACTAAATTCACCTCAAAACCTGCACAAAAACACTCAAATCAAGCATAAACCTGTCCAGCTCTCTTATTTCTGAAAATATAGATAAAAGCATTGATTTCAAGCTAGTTTCTAAGTCTAAAGGTTGCTTTTAATATCAATTTTAAGCATGAAAATAACAGTTTTTCAACTGTTATCACAACCCCAAACTTAGAACTTTGCTTGTCCTCAAGCAAACAAAATGTAACTCCATCTCCAACCAATTCATATGATGGTTCACTCATTCAAAATCCTCTTTTCAAGATAAGTAATAACTTCACTCAAACTTAAGACCAAGAGTTCAATCATAATGTGCACATGCTTTAGTATTCACAAAGTCATTTAATTCCAACAAATGCTATTTTTCATGAATGATTAATCAATTAAGCATGGATGTTCATGTGTTTATGAAATATTTCCTCACTAGGTAAAGTGTTTCACTCAACACACAAGTGTATAAGAGGTAAAGTGTTTCGCTCATTCACTCCACTATCACAATGTCACATGAATCAACTTTGCCTTTCATTTTACCACAATCAAAAACATTCACAAGCATGCATCATCACAAGGACTTTTCAATGGCTTATAATGTGGCTGGGCTAACAAGAAAATTGGTTTTTCTGGATCACAAAATCCTTGAGTTAAGAGAATCATAACAACACAATCATCTTATTCATTCCCAACTTTCTTTTACCTTTGCATTTGCATTGAGCTTCGCTTTTTCTTTTCTTTTCTCTTTGCATATTCTTACTTTTTAGCTCTTATCTCAATGCTTTTCTTTTCATGTTTTCCCAACAACCCCAAACTTGAACATTTAACAATACCATACAAGATCTTCTACTTAACTCAAGGTAAAGATTTTCAATCAAAGGTTTCAAGTGTATGATCAAGGCTTAAAGGTTCAAAGGATAGAACACAACATGTCCTCTTTTAGTAGGCTAACTTTACGAATTTGGCCAATAAAAAGGGTTTCAACAAAACGGCCTTGATCACATGATGCAAAACAAGCAATTGATTCAATCATGGAAAACCTGGGCAAAATCATTCATGCTTTCAAAGTAATAGCATTCAATCATACCAAAACTCTGGAGCTCAAAACCTCACATATAAGCTCATTCACATTTGACATACACATCCTGCTTAATCTCACAACCACAATCATAATTTCATGCATTTGTTCACAAAGCTTGTGAATCACCTGTATAAGCATTTAATGTGCACATCATCTCAACATCAATCAATCAATAAGCATCATCAAGCATTACTTATCACACAATCACAGTTAATAGCAAACCATCACACCAAACCAGGTGTTCAATAGAGTACATCAAACCCTAATCTAAAAACAAAAACAAATAAGTTCAGAAAACTTAAACCGCAAAAGCATAATCATATGATAGCATTCATCAGTAAATGCTATCTCAACTCCTCATCAGTCTGAGCTGTCCTCTGTATCTTCCTCTTCCTCCTCATTTTCATCTTCATCAAATGCATCCTCCTCCTCATCTTCATCTTCTTACATGATTCTTCAATGCTTTTCTGAGTAGAGTCGGAACTTTTCAAAAATCGTTGAAGGGTGTCCTCCAAACTTTCTGATAGAGAGGATTTTTGCTGCCATTGTTGTTGTGGTTGGTTCTCAAATTGTCCGGCAGCTTGCCAAAATTGGCTTTGATCCATGCTTGAGTGAGGTTCCCACCATTGGTTGAGATTACTTTGGTAGAATTGAGTGCCCATATAGTTAAATTCTTGACCAAATTGCATTCTGCAGACATTTGGCACAAAACTCTAGGAAATATTTGTTAGCACAAAAAGATATAGAAGAAGATATATATTCAGAAGATAAAAAGATTTAGAAGATAGAATCAAATAAAACCTAATCTAAAAAAAAAAAAAAATAAAAAAATAAAATCTAACCTAATCTAAAAGATAGAATAAAATAAAATCTAATCTAAAAAAAATAAAATCTAACCTAATCTAAAAGATAAAATAAAATTAAATAAAATCTAATCTAACCTAATCAAATAAAATAAAATAAAATAAAATAAAAACAGAAAAAATAAAAACAGAAATTCAAAAAGTCAAAGATAATCAATAATCACACAAATTAACCAGTTAAACCACGAGTCCCCGGCAACGGCGCCAAAAACTTGATGGACAAATTTGTAAGCACCAAAATATGATGTCACAAACTTGTTTCACAATCGGCAAGTATGACCGAATCGTTCAAGTAATAAACTTGGTAAGACCAAGTATCGTTCTTCCCAAAGGACTCACGGCCTAGTTTAGTTGTGTGGTTTGTTGATTAGCTAAGACTTACAAACGAAATAATTGGATTATATTATGCAAGACGAAAACTAAACATGTATGCATGAATTGATCAATGGCAAAGACAAAAGATAAACACTTTCAATGGATTATATGAATGAATATGTTGTTGGGGGTCAATTTCATCTCATCCACTCTCATACATTTTAGGAATTCAACATTCAAATCATCATTGTTAATGCCACTCTCTAAAGTACCATTCTAGATGGCTTCTCCCTAATCAAATAGTTCATACAATTCCTAGCATTCCTAATGATTAGTTCATGAGTGCAGGAGCTTAACGACAACCAATATAATATTGTCAGTATAATATTGGGAGAAATTCCCCGGATCTAGACTTCCCCGTACGTGTCCGTATCGACAAAACCAATAATCATGCAATAGAATGAGTTAAACAATGCACGCATTGAGCAAAGAGGAAAAACCCTAACTAATGATGAAAGAAAGCATAAGTCTTAGATTAAGATGCAAGCATAAATTCCATATATGAGAGCTTCAAGAGATTACATTGATTCCCCAACAAACATACAAAGTTTAGTTCACCATATTCATGGTGAACCTAGATGAATTACAATGGAAGTATGAAAGAATAAACCCTAAAAAGGTGAAGAGGTAGCCTGAGCATCCAAGATCCTCCTTCAAAGGGGTGGAAGAGAGAGTGTTTGCCTCGTTTCTGCCAAAGATGTTTAACCCTAGGACGTGCAAGCCCTTATATACTAATCTAGAGTTACAAAAGATTACAAAAGCCCAAGCCCAAAAAGTGTCGCTCAGCGGTAAATACCGCTCAGCGGTGACCTCGCTTCACTTTTCTTCCCCTCAGCGGCCAGTTTGCCCCTCAGCGGACCTCCCGTGACCTCCTGAGTGCCGCTCAGCGGTAAAATGCCGCTGAGCGGTGCCTTCGACTTCTCTTTTTGCACTCTTTGCTTCCTTTTATGATTCCACTTCTCTCATTCTTTACTTCTTTCACTAAATTCACCTCAAAACCTGCACAAAAACACTCAAATCAAGCATAAACCTGTCCAGCTCTCTTATTTCTGAAAATATAGATAAAAGCATTGATTTCAAGCTAGTTTCTAAGTCTAAAGGTTGCTTTTAATATCAATTTTAAGCATGAAAATAACAGTTTTTCAACTGTTATCATCTGCTCCGACTATCGACACACGATACGCGAGCCTCTCCTTTCACAAGACCAATCAAGGGAACAATGAACAAAAAGCTCTCTAAGAACGTTCCTCTGGCACACAGTGTTCTAAGCTTTCTCAGTTCAAAAAACGTTACCTTCTGATTTCTCCAAATCAAATTATATATCCAAGTACACTAAATGCCAAAGGTCAGCTCCCAACTGCCATGAATAATCGATTATTGTAAGTGATAATCGATTATTCAAGTCCATTACAAAGTTTTCAAAAAAGTGATAATCGATTATATGAAGTGATAATCGATTATTCAAGTATGACTTGTGATAATCGATTATACTAGTAAAAATTACAATGTTTAACATTTTCCTACTACATTCAAAATCTACAAGTTGCTTTTTTTAAATATTTTCCTACTACATCCAAAATCTATAAGTTGCAGCATCATCAAAACACATCTTCAGGTTTTACCAATACTCCTTATTGGTAACAAAGGTTGCTTTTAGTATCAATTTTAAGCATGAAAATAACAGTTTTTCAACTGTTATCATCCCGCATCCTACCATTCGGTCTGGTACTGTTTCTGTCTTTTCTGGGTTCCAACTCCTTGCTACTTCAACTTCTTTCATCCAATTCATCTTAATTCCTGTCAAAACAAGGAAAGTGATGACAAATTTATGAACACCGAAAACGGCACCACAAACTTGTTTAACAATCGGCAAGTGTGACCGAATCGTATCAAGTAATAAACTCGGTAAGACCAAGTATCGTTCTCCCAAAGGACTCACGGCCTTGTTAGTTATTTGATTTGTTGATTATTTTAGACTTGTGAACGATTGATTGTAGGTTTTTAATGCAAAAGACAGTAATTAAACATGTATGCATGAATGTGATCAATGGCAAAAAGAATAAAACAAACACGTAATGGATTATATGGATGAGTATGTTGTTGGGGTTGTCAATTTCATCTTATCCACTCTCATATACTTTAGGAATTCAACAATCTTTTCATCAATGTTAATGCCACTCTCTAAATCACCTTGTCAAGAAGGCCTATCCTTAATTACGAGTTCATACAATTCCTAGCATTCCTAATAATTAAATCTGAAGTGCAGGAGCTTAATGGCAACCAATATACTATTGGGAGAAATTCCCAGGTTCTAGACTTCCCCGTACGTTCCCATATCGACAAAATCAATGATCATGACAATGAATGAGTTAAACACTGCATGCTTTGAGCAAAGAGGAAAAATCCTAACAATTAATCAAAGAAAGCATGTATCTCAAATAAGATTTTTAAACACAGATTCCATATATGAGAGTTTCACAAGATTACATTGATTCCCCAACAACAATACAAGGTTTAGTTCACCATATTCATGGTGAATCTAGATGAACAATGGTGAAAGAATGAAAGATAAAACCCTAGAAAGGTAGAGAGGTAGCCTAAGCATCCAAGATCTTCCTTCAAAGGGGTGGAAAAGAGAGTGTTTGCTTCGTCCCAGCCAAAGATACCAACCCTAGGAAAACCTAAAGCTTATATACTATTCGTAAAATACAGAAAATTAGGCCCAAGCCCAAAATAGTGCCGCTCAGCGGTAAGTGCGCGAGCTCGATATTCCCCTCAGCGGCCATTTCACCCCTCAGCGGAGCTAACGTGGGTTTCTGAGTGCCGCTCAGCGGTAAACTACCGCTGAGCGGTGGTTGCGGTTCTCCTTTTGCACTTTTTGATGTCTTTTCTGATTCCCTTTCTGTTCTTCTTCACTTCTTTCACCAAATTCACCTTAAAACCTGCATAAAACATTGAAATCAAGCATAAACCTGTCCAGCTCTCTTATTTCTGAAAATATAACCAAAAACATGATTTCAAGCTAGTTTCTAAGTGTTAAAGGTTGCTTTTAGTATCAAATTTAAGCATGAAAATAACAGTTTTTCAACTGTTATCAGAAAGCCAAGCATAAAACCCATCCAACTCTCTTATTTCCAAAACTTAAACAAAAGCATGATTTCAAGCTAGTTTCTAAGTCATAAAGGGTGTTTTTAATATCAAAATTAAGTATAAAAATAACGGTTGTTCAACCGTTATCAATTTAGTATCAAAATTGCATGACAGATAACGGTATATTCAATTGTTATCAAGACTCGTGGTTTAAACTATACTTTTGTGTGATTCTTAACCGATTAGACTTTATTTTTTATTGTTTTTAATTTTTTGTTTTTATCTGTTGGTGCTAATTGGGTGCTCTAGTGTTTTGTTCTCTACTGTATGCAGGGTACAATTTGGACTAGAAGCATGAAAATTTGTGAACCTCATCTTGCAAGTCTGGACAATAATAGAAGAAAAGGGAGGAACAGAAGGTATAGAGAACTTTTCCCTTCTCCTTAGACTCTTCAACAGTCTTCACCTCAAAGATCTGACCAGGCAATAGAAAATATGGCTGAAGAGCAGAATGGTAGACGTATTGATGGAAGACCATCAAGGAATCACATTGGACCTCTCATTAGAGCCATGGCAAAGAAGATTCAAGAAGAAGAAGGGTCACCTAACACTTTGCTTCTATGGAAGGTTACTTATAAAAATCCTTCTTCTCTTGACAAAAACATTTATTTTGTTGTTTTGTAGGGTCCAATAAGGCTAGGAGATCATGGACTAACCAGCCAAGACACCCTTTGATCAAAGGAATAAAAAGAACAAAAAGAAGGCAAAATTCTGGTTGACTTCCGGATTGGAAACTGATGAGTCACAATTTTTCACTATACACTTAGCTTCCAGCACAATATTTTGTTAGTGAATTGTGCTTAATTATTAATTATTCTTGCATTTTCATTATTTGGGCTCAATTTCAAGACTAATTCTTATTTTATTTAATTTGAATTATTTGAGCTTAATTATTTAAACCATTTTGTGCAGGACAATCAGGGTTGAAAGGTTGAGAAAGGATATGCTGAACATGACCGAACGGTCTGCTAAAGCCTTGACCGAATGGTCTTCTAAAGGAATTGACCGAACGGTCTTTGAAGCTGCATAAGAGTCTTGACAGAACGGTCTGACAAAGTGCGCCAGACTGAGCGGTCTGTTGAGGTCTACACCGAACGGCCTTGGAAACATGACCGAACGGTCTGTGAAAAATATGACCGAACGGTCTGTGAAAGACATGACCGAACGACAATCAACTGTAGTCTTGTGGTCGTACAGTCTTCTGAATACCTGAACCGTATGGTCTACTGAAGCCTTGAACGAACGGTCTGTTGAAGGATTGGTCAAACGGTTTGTGGAAACCCAGCTCAACTGTTGAATAGAATGGGCGAGCATCACATAACCGAACGGTATGTGGACGCATATACCGAACGGTCTGTGAAAGCTTACACTGAATGGACGAACACTATTGAACCGAACGGAAAAGCCTTGGTGCATGTGTTCCATGAACCGAACGACAAAAACCTGTTGTCTGAGAGTGGATGACCGAACGGTCATGTGAAGAGACTGCATAGTACAGAGCGAGCCTGTAGAGCAGTGCTTAATGATCGAGCGGTCTGAGCTTTAAGCACCAAACGGTTAGATGCAGTAACCAGAGGAACAACAGTGTTGGATGCACATTCTGGGACTTCAAGAGGATGGGCACGTCAATAGTGTAGCATTTTGGAAGGTCATTGGGTCAAACCTTAGGGCTTTAGACCTAATTTTTAGGTCATTTTTGTAGGACAGCCCATTAGAAGGGTAGTTTTGTCTTTTGGGGTCTATATACCCCAAAATCACCTTCACTTTACAGAGTCTCCCAGCCACCACTACGTACCTGTTCTTGGGGAGCATTTTCTTCCTCCTCCCCCTTTGGGGAGGTTTAGGTTTTATTTTTTTGTGCATTTCCATGTATTGAATCTTGTTTACAGTGCAATTTAAGAGTTGAAATCATTGATGCATTCACTTTTCAATTTTATTTCACTGTTCATTGCTGCGTTCTACTGTTCATTTCGTCCTCTTTACTATTGCAGCCTCATTTGTGTTTTGATTTACGTTTTCTAGTTGTGTTTAGAAGTTCGTTTTTCTTCGTTCCAACTCTGCATGTTCATACCAGTTCTACTAGTTTAATTTACTGTTCATCGCGTTTTCTGCTTCATTTCTGCAACGTTTTGAGCTTCTTCATTTAGACCGTTCAGTTTTAAATTAATACCGTTCGGTCTCTAACATGCTTCATTGTTAGAGACCGTTCGACTTTGTTTTCTGCATTGAGTTTAGTTTTCAATCTCATTTCCATTGTCTTGCTTTATTACCGTTCGGTTTGTCTTATTTGTTTCCTTTAGCTTGTATGCTTTTACACTGTGATATCGTTCAGTCTGTTAGAGACCGAACGACCCCCTTCATCTTCTGTTTGTACCGTTTGGCTTTGGTCTATGCTCATCTTCAATTCTGTTCAGCTTTAGAGACCGTTCGGTCTCAATGGTATTACCGTTCGGATTCCTGTTTGACCGTTCGGCTTTTACTTCTGCTATTCAATTTATAGTCCACCGTTCGGTCACTACTTCAGACCGTTCGGTCCTTCATAGCACCGTTCGGTCCTTCATAGCACCGTTCGGTTTTAACACTTGTTGTTAGAACCGTTCGGTTTTCTACTTTCATTCAATGCTTTTAATTTTATTTGGTTGTCTTTAACTTCCAGTTTTAATTTAGTTAAATTTTCCTTGCAAAAACATTTTCAAAACCCCCCACTACGTGTTTGACCTAAGTCTCGAACCACATTTGGTCCTTGAGAGACGACCTAGGAGTCACTTCCTAGCACTATACTGCATTTATTTGCACATCAAATTTGATGGGCCGCGACAGCCGCATCAGAAACCAATTTTTCGGAACAGAATTGTGAATGTTTTTGGCTTCCAGAATGAAGCTCGAGCCCAGCTCAAACCTTGCATGGCCTAGCATCTGCGAAGTGGATTTTTCGATGTGATTGGCTGATGAGGATTGTAGCGTGGGTTTTGCTTGCTCGAAGAGAGAACTCCTTCTACACGAAATGTCTTTGTTTTGGAGGGAAATTTGGTCAAAATAACGGCTTGAGCTTTAGTGAAATGCTGCAGAATTTTAATTGCAGCCCTATTTGTTCTTGAGTCACTTCTTCTCTTCACTTTCTCTACCCTTTCCTCTAGCTTCCTTCCATAGTAGGAAGGCCTTCTAAGCTGAGAAGTCTCTACATACTCTCCTTCCATTCCGCTACACCTACTTTGCTTGTTGTTTGGAGCTGACTTGCGAGTTTCAGGCTTAGGCAAGCTTCCATCAAGTGCTATCATGAGCTGTGGTCGTCCACGCATCCATAGCTAAGCTATTTCTTCCATTCCCTATTTCAATTCTGTTCTAGTTTTTCTTCCTGTCATGTGTTTTCCAGATTCTGTTTTAGTGTTTTTTTTATTTCTGTTTTGAGCTTTAATTGTGATTCCAGTTTTGATTTTCGTATTTACATTGTGTGTTCATGTTTGTATTTCATTTTAAACGGTGAAACTTCATTTCTTGTGTCTTTTCCAGCTTTATTTTTCAATTCCAGTCATGTCTTAGTCTTGTGCATTCCATATTTGCAGTTTTAATTCTGTTTCTGTTTGGTTTTCTGTTCTGCTGGGTTTAGTTTGGTTTGTTTGAGCTTGGAGTGCTGGAAAAGCTTTAAATCAACCAAATAAGGCAATCAGAACATGTTCTAGCCTTGGTGATAGAAGCAAAAGCACTAGAAACTAATTTTGGTTTCAAATCTGCTCAAGAAATTCAAAACTGGTTTTGAAATTTCAAATTTGTTTCAGCTGGTTTTACTTGATTCTGTTGCTTGGAAAGTGGCTAAAGGTATGGCAAACAATTAAAATCAAGGAAATGTGTCTAGCATAGCTTGGTTGCCTTAAAAACTAGTAGCCTTTGTTGTCTAGTATTTTACTTCAGCTTTTCACTGTGCTATAATTTTTGGTTTGGTCCATTCTAGTTTGGTCATACTAAGCACTTTAATTCTAGCTTAGTTTTGTGCATTGGCATTTCCTTGAGTCATTTTGATCATTGTTCCATCCTTTGGTTCTTTTAAAACTGATTTTGGTGGTGAGATGATGCATTTTACTACATAAATGGTATAGCCGAGGTGATTTTGCGAAATCTGCTGATTTTGTGTTGTTTAAGAGTTTGAGCAAGTTTAAATTGATGATTGAAAGTTGCTAGCACTGTTCATTTGGTCAAAACTTAGCCTATATGCAGATTTGCACTTTAAACCATCACTTTTTGGGTTAATTTGGAAGTGAACCAGTGATTTTTAGTTGGAATCAGGTTTTGAGTTGTTTAAGATTTTGAACATGCTTAAAATCATCAAGCAAAGTTGTTTGGTCATTCACATGAGCTATTGAATCACTTCCATTTGCTTTTGGGTCCAAAACCACCATTTCAGTCATTTTTTTTTTAGTGCAGAAATTTTTTTTTTCAGCTGCTATTTGAATTTTAATTTGCAAATTGATTTCTGGATTGTGGAAAAGCTGGTTCAGTGTTTGAAAATAAAAAGAAATGATTAAAAGAAGTAACATCAAGTGTTAAAAAGCATAAATTACTGTGCAATCCAGTTTACAAGCCCTGAGAGTCAAAAACACAAAATCTGGAGTTCATTGGGGTATTTCATCAAATACTTTTGATTTTATCAAACAGTTTGCACTTGTAATGAGATATGTACTGTGATTTCAAGTTTTCTTGCTTTCTTCATCTATTCTAGTGTCTTTGTTAGGTTCCTTTTGAGTGCTTGCTTTTATTTGTGTGCTGTTTCAATTGGTTTCCCTATTTTTGGCCTCTAAACTGTCCATTCCAGCAATTTGGTTTGCCAAAAATCTGGTGCAGTGTTCTGAGACTGGTGCAGAGTTTTAATCTATTTGGTGTTGTTGCTAGTGGATTTTGGAGCAGTTGTGCAATCTGTTTGAGGCATCCAGAACCAAAACCCTACTCCTACTGTGGCAGCCTTCTAGGAAGTGGTTAGGGGATTGAAATTGGAGCAAGAAGGAGGGCTTTACAACAGCTGCAGATCTCGTTCCAGCAGCATTTCTCCAACCAGAAAAGATCATCTTCCATACTGATTTTGAGTAGCACCTAGCAGCAACCAAAGTTTGAAGCTTACATTAGTTTTAGGCCTTATTTTAAGTTTGTTTACACCACATATCACGAAACCTTTGTTGTGGAAAGTTGATTTTCGTTTCTTTGACTAAGTTACTTGGGAAAATGCTCTTGAAGCAAATCCAAGATCACATTTAAACATTGTAATAGTGCAATTTCGTTTTCTTAGTGTTGAAGTGTGTCAAGGGGCTCCAAGTGTCACTTGCACTTTCACTTAGGACCTTCTAGCATTTACATTTTGCATCTTTATTGCTTTCTTTAAATTGCTTGTTTGATCTTTTTGTTTTAAGTCTCCGTGGTATGTAGGATTGCGTAACATATAGCTAAACCTTCTTTTGGTTTTTAGGAGAATTTCATTACCATTTGAAAATATTTTGAAGAATTTCTACCTAGAAACTAAGGTAAAAGATAACACTAAGGAAACTCTCTCTAAGGAATAACTTGGTTTCTAAGCTTGTCCAATTGTGACTCACCTCTTCTTCCTGGGTGCTACTTGGAAACATTTTTTACCTCTAGAATCTCTTTAGAAAATTTTCACCAAAAACAAGGAAAGTTTGTGAAAATCTTTTCACTTATTACTTGTGCAAGTCTTTGAAAACCTTGTGAAAATCATTTCTACATACTTGTCAAGAATGAGTCAGTCTAGTGTCCAAGGGAGTATGAAATTTAGCAATGAGGGCTCACAACTAAGAGAAGAATTTGAACAAAAGTTCCAACAAAGGGACAAAGATATTAGTGAGTGCAAAGGAATGATTGAACAACTTTTGGTCAATCAAAACAAAAAGAAAGAAAGGTCTTCACATAGAAGAAGAGAAAACCATGAAGACACACCCTCTCCACCTAGTGAGCTTGAGCAATATAGTAGTCATCACAATGATGACCACTATCAAATGCCTCCTAGGAGACATCATAGACCAAGAGAGCATCACCCAAGGAACCCAAGATTGATATTCCTCCCTTTCATGGAAAAGATGATGTGGAAGAATATCTAGAGTGGGAGATGAAAGTTGAGCAATTGTTTGAGTGCCACCAAATAGATGATGAGAGGAGAGTAACCATGGCCTCTCTAAGTTTTCAAGGCTATGCCTTATATTGGTGGACAACCTTGGTAAAAGACCTTAGATTAAGACACCTACCTCCCATTAGGTATTGGAATGAGTTAAGGTTTGCCTTAAGAAGAAGGCATGTTCCAGCTTATTATGATAGAGAGTTAATGGACAAGCTCCATAAACTCCAACAGAGAAACATGAGTGTTGAGGAATATAGGCAGAAAATGGAGCTACTCATGTTGAGAGCTGGGATAAGAGGAACCAAGGATAACAATTGCTAGGTTCCAAAGTGGACTTAACTATGACATAAGAGATAAGGTCGAACTCGTACCTTACAATGATCTCAATGAATTAGTCCAACTTTGTGTAAGGGTGGAGCACCAACTCAAGAGGAAAGGCTCCACCAGGAAAGATTACTCTACTAGTTCTAGCCATAAGAAAGAATATAAGAGGGAGGGTAGTCTAACTAAGCCAAGGTATGAAGGATCTAAGGAGAGAGAGAGAAAAAGAAAAAGTCAAAGAACCTTCAAGAGATCATAGAAGTAAGGAGACTAAGTGCTTTAGATGTGGCGAAAAGGGGCACTATGCATCTGAGTGTCGCAATAGAAGATCAACTTACATTCTTCATATAGTGAGTCTGAAACATCCACTTCTGAAGAAGAAGAAGCTTTACCTTGTGATGGTGACTTACTTATAGTAAGGAGACTCCTTAAAAGTAAACATGTTGAGCTAGAACAGTCACAAAGAGAGAACCTATTCCACACAAGAAGTAAAGCTTTTGAAAAGACATGTTTAATGATTGTGGATAGTGGCTCTTGCTGCAACTATTTGTTAACCCTCGACAAGTGTAACCGAATCGTATCAAGTAATAATAAAATGGTAGGAACAAGTATCGTTTCCCAAAGGACTCACGGCCTAAAAAATTATGTGATTTGTTGATTAAATTAGACTTGTAAACGAATTCTTGTAGATTTAAATGCAAATACTAAACAGTAAATATGAATGCATGTATTGATCAATCGGACAAAAGAAGCAAAACGTGATTGAAATATATGGAATGATGATGTTGTTGGGGTTTTCAATTAATCCTATCCACTCTCATGTATTCAAGAATTCATCTTTCTTCATTAATGTTAATGCCACTTTCTAATTTACCTTAAACCCGACGTCTCGGCGAAGAAAGCCTACTCCTAATCACTAGTTTACAATGTCTTGTATCCCTAACAATTATTCAGCATTACATTTGCACAGAAGCTTAAAGGCAACCAATCCACCTATCCCTATGTCTAGGCAATATTACTATTGGGAGAATTTCTTCATGTCTAGATTTATCTATATGTGTCCATACAAATAACATCAATGATCATGCAATTGAATGAGTTAAACAAAGCATGCATAGAGTATAGAAGAAAAACCCTATCAATTAATGAAATAAATCATATGAATTAAAGAACCAATTCAATACATGAGAGTTTCAAAGGATTACATTGATTCCCCAACAACAATGAAGGTTTAGTTCACTATAATCATGGTGAAACTAAATGAAAAATAATGAAAGAATGAAAGATAGAACCCTAGAATTTGAAGAGTGGAGCTTGAGCATCCAAAATCCTCCTCCAAGGGGTGAAGAAAGTGTAATTTTGTTTCGTTATGGCCAAAGATGTCTACCCTAAGTCAACTAAACCCCTTTTATAATTTCTAAAAATTACACAAAATAAGCCCAAGCCCATAAAAATGGCGCTCAACGACACTTTTGCCGCTCAGCGGTAAGTGCGGCTCTTTAGAATGAAACTTAGCTGCATTTGTAGCCCTCTGCGGTGATTTCGGCACTTCAAAAGTGGCCCTCAGCGGTAATTACCGCTCAGCACAACTTTTTCTGCACTTTGGTTGACTTTTCTGCATTCTGGTTGATTGGTTGACTTTTCTAGTTGACTAGTTGACTTTTCTTGTTGACTAGTTGACTTTTCTGGTTTCTGGTTGACTTTTCTGCAGTCCAACCATTCGGTACTTTAACTTTTCTTTCAAATCATTCCAATAACCTACAAAATCAAAGGAATCTAGCACAAAACCATTAAATTCACCTTCAACTTTCTTATTCACAAAATTAAAGCAAAAACATGATTCCAAGCTAGTTTCTAAGTCATAAAAATAATAAAAAATTGTAAATCTTATCTTAAAATATAAAGGTAATGGTGGGTTATGGGAGGTTTATAAAGGAAAAAAGCACAGAAAACGGCGGGAGGCTGAAGAAGAAAACCTCAAATATCCGTAACGTTGCATTTCTAATGGGAGGTTATTTTAAAATGTAAATCTTATATTAAAATATAATGGTAATGGGAGGTTATGAGAGGTTTTAAAAAGGAAAAAAGAGGCGCGAGGATGAAGAAGAAAAGGTCGTATATCCGCTGAATACGACGTATCCTTTGTCTTTTCTCAAACTCTTTGTCTTCTGGCTGACAATTAGTACGTCAAAGTCTAGTAAAATTCGACGTAACCATTGTATATTTTAAGCTTCGAAGTTGAGAAGTTAAAAACTACTAGATTGTGAAAGACGTTCCAAGAATTCTATCCAGACATGGCTTTTTCATCATCATCATCTAGAAGAAAAGAGAAGGTTCCCGGATTACAAGAAACGCAAACCCATCTAGATGGATAAGCGATGAAGAGATCCGAGGAAAGTTTTTATTCTCGAGAGTTATAAAATATGTAGTTCCTCACAAGTATCTAGACCTGCAATTGTTCAAGAGAGAAGGGTTCCATTTTCATGAATGGATTGCATATCAAGGGCTTATTGATTTTTTCCAGATGAACGGAGATACATATCCAGATTTGGTAGAGGTTTTCTACACAAACCTGAGGGTTGTAAATGGGGTCATTCACTCAAGGGTAAAAGGTGTTAACATTACTATTGACGATAATGTTTGGTCACATATTGTTGGACTGAAAGCTGAAGGTTTGGATTCTCATATCCATGATTCTGAGTCAAACAGATGGCTAACAAAGAGAGCTATATATATAAACTTCTTAAGATATCCACGAAGGTACACGGTGGATAAGCAGTACCAACATGATGGCTTAAACAAGGAGGAGAAATTGATTGCTTATGTCCTGACTTGGCTACTGTTGCCTAGAAGACTTGTCGAGGACAGAATGTCAACAGAAGATGTATTTCTGTTGCATGCTATCAAGAATAGAATCCCAACCAACTGGGTTGCGGTACTAAAAGACCACATGATCACTGCAGGAGATAAATATGCACACAAATTGCCATATGGAGTATTTATCAGCTAGGTGTTGATACTCCAAGGAGTAGATGTATCTCAAGAAGTCAGACTTGTGTGTAACAAGTCACAAGAAATTGGTATACTAAGTCTATTTTCTATTGGGCTGGAAAGGACTATGAATGGATGGTTCTTCATAGATGAGTGTTGATGGATTGGCAATTGTACCAAATCTCACAAGTAATATAAAATGGTAAGACCAAGTATCGTATCCCAGAGGACTCTCGGCACTAAACAGTCGTGTGATAAATTAATTAATTAAGACTTAAAATAAACGAGATCATTGATTTGAGATGCAAAAACATAAAATAAAATATGAATGCAAATTGATCAATAGTAGAGTAACACAGAGATGAACGGATGTTGTTTAATATGAGATGAATATGTTGTTGGGGTTAGATTTCACCAAGTTCCCTCTCATGTATATAAGAATTCCTCTTTATGCATTAATGTTAACGTCACTCACTAAAGTACTTAGAACCCAATCCCTTGACGCAATAAGCATGCCTTAATTCCTAGTTCGTGCAATTCCTAGCGTTCCTAGAAAATTAAGTCTGAAGATCAAAAGCTTAAGACGACCAAGTACTCATACCCTCATCCTTGAGAAATATTACCCTTGGAAGAATTCAACAAGAACCTGAATTGTAAGGAACCTCCCGGTACTCATGCAATTCATAAATCATACAACTAAATGAGTTGATTTTTCCACACCCAAGCCTCCTGCAGGTCGCCCAAGCTTCATGTGGTTCCCTCTTCTAGTGCTTTTCTAGGCCTTTCTGAGCTCTATATCCTTAGCACTTCATCTCTGCTTCCTGTATTAAGTCATTTTCTATCAAAACAAAGGGAATTAGTCATAAAATCATTAAACTCAACCTCAACTCTCTTATTCACACAACTTAATGAAAAAGCATGAGTCCAAGCAAGTTTCTAAGTCAAAAAGGGTGTATTTAGTATCAAAATTACATCACAGATAACGGTATTTTAAACCGTTATCAATGAGCTAACTATTGGAAGTACACCTATTCCTGCTGCAGATCATACTGCCTTCATTCCATAAACTGATTTTGAGAAATATGTTGTTGATCAATTTAGGAAGATGTCTGAAAGGGATGAGAGAGTTGAAGATACTTTTTTCAAATGGGAGAAGAAGGGAAACAAGAATGGCATTGGCTTTGAAACTGAAGATTCTGATGATGAGTCAACTGATGAAGATTGAATGGAATCTTCTTCGTAAGAGAATAGGGACTACTTTTCTATGTGGATATTTTTTATATATTTTGTAATCATGGTTATTAAGTCACCTCTGGTTTTATGTACTGCTTCGGTTTTATTTTGAAATGAAATGAAGATTTATTTTAGTAAACGATATTTTGAATTATGCAGTTCTGATATTTATCAAAAACTTATCACGGGTTTAAAAGTACAAATTTCAGTACACTACTAACTTGAATCGATTAAGGAAGAAGTAAAAAGAAAAAATTCATGTCTAATTTTAAAGAAAAATGAATCATAAGAGCGCTAGAAAAAAACGTCGAAGCCCCACCGAATACGACGTTCTATTAAGCACACAATTAATGCTGCCAAGTACTTGAATTCCCTTCACGTCCCAGCCCAGTAGCCTACGACGCTCTATGGGAGGGCAGAAAAGAAAAAAGATCCGAAAGTATGGTACTTTTTGGCGAAAGAACAAAACGTCGAATTCTAACAGAATTAAAAGAAAAAACTAAAAAGAATTAAAAAGGTAGAAACTTTTGGCTTCCTATACTACGTCCAAGACCCTACAAACTCGACGTAACCTTTTGATAACAGTTGAAAAACTGTTATTTTCATGCTTAAAATTGATACTAAAAGCAACCTTTAACACTTAGAAACTAGCTTAGAATCATGCTTTTGTTCATATTTTTAGAAATAAGAGAGTTGGACAGGTTTATGCTTGATTTCAATGTTTTATGCAGGTTTTAAGGTGAATTTGATGAAAGAAGTGAAGAAGGATGGAGATGGAATCAGAAAAGAACTGAAAAAGTGCAAAAGAAGAGAAGCCGCAAGTACCGCTCAGCGCCAGTTTACCGCTGAGCGGCACTCAAGACCACCCGTTGGCTTCGCTGAGGGGTGAAAGTGCAGCTGAGGGGAGAATTGACTACGCACTGGTACCGTTGAGCGGCAGTTTACCGCTGACCGGTGGTATTTTAGGCTTAGGCCCACTTTTCTGTAATATTTCGAATAGTATATAAGCTTTAGGAGTTCCTAGGGTTTGTATCTTTGGTTGGAGAAGACACAAAACACACTTTTCACCCCTTGGGGTAGAATTGGAGATGGTGACGGCTCTCCTCTTCTCTTTCTAGGGTTTTTCTATCTCTTCCATTCTTTCATTATTGTTCATCTAGTTTCACCATGAATATGGTGAACTAAACTCTTCTTGTTGTTGGGGAATCAATGCAATCTTTTGAAGCTCTCATATATGGAAATTTGTGTTTAAACATCATATCTATGGTACATGTTTTCTTTCATCATTACTTAGGGTTTTTCCTCTTTTCTCAAAGCATGCATTGTTTAACTCATTCGGTGTCATGATTATTGGTTTTATTGATATGGATACATACGGTAAAATCTAGATCCGGGGAAATTCTCCCAAAAGCAGTATTGCCTAGACATAGGGATATGAGGGTTGGTTGCCTTTAAGCTTCTGTGCTTCAGAATTAATTATTAGGGATGCTAGGAATTGTATGAACTCGTAATTAAGGATAGGCTTTCTTCGCCGAGGCATCGGGTTTAAGGTAATTTAGAGAGTGACATTAACATTGATGAAAAGAATGATGAATTCCTAAAATATGTGAGAGTGGATAAGATGAAATTGATTTCCTCAACAACATACTCATCCATATAATTCGTTCACTGTTTGTCTTCTTCTTTGCCATTGATCAAAACTCATGCATACATGTTTACTTATTGTCTTTTGCATTTGAAACCTATAACCAATTGTTCACAAGTCTTAAATAATCAAGAAATCATATAACTAACTAGGTCGTGAGTCCTTTGGGAGAACGATACTTGGTCTTACCGAGTTTATTACTTGATACGATTCGGTCACACTTGCCGAGGGTTAAACAAGTTTTTGGCGCCGTTTTTCGGTGTTCATAAATTTGTCATCAAGTTTTTAGTGCCGCTACCGGGGACTCGTGGTTTAACTAGTTTATTTGTGTGATTATTGATTATCTTTGACTTGAATTTTGAATTTTGAAATTTGAATTTCTGTTTTTATTTTTCTGTTTTTATTTTTTCGTTTATTATTTTATTTTATTTTATTTTATTTTTTTCGGTTCTTATTTTATTTTATTTTCTTTTCTTTTCTTTTTTTCGGTTTTTATTTTATTTTATTTTCTGTTTTTATTTTTCTGTTTTCTATTTTTATTTTTTCTGTTTTCTGTTTTTACTTTTCTGTTTTTATTCTATCTTTTTATCTCTTATATTATTCTTCTATATCTTTTTGTGCTAACAAATTTTTCTAGGGACTTGTTTTCTTGTGTATGCAGGAGGCAATTCGAACTAGAAGCAAGAAAACATCGGAACCTCTTCTTGAAGGTTTAGACGAGAGTAGACAGAGGAGAAGAATCCGTACATCAAGAGATATCCATAGGAAGACGCACCTATCTTCCTCCAGCTTGTCACACTCTTTCAAAAAAAGAAAAACAATTTTTTTGTCAATGTTTACATAGTGTGAAGGTTCCACAAGGTTATTCGTCGAATATTAGTAGCCTGGTTTCTAAGAAAGATTTGAAGTTGGTTGGTTTAAAGTCTCACGATTGCCATGTCTTAATGCAACAACTTTTACCAGTAGCTATTCGAGCCATATAACCTGCCTTTGTTAGAGGTATTCTCACACGTTTGAGTTTTTTTTCAATGCCATTTGCAAGAAAGTTGTTGATCCTCGATAGTTAGATGATTTATAAAATGAGGCCATCAGACTATTGTGCCAATTGGAAATGTATTTCCCACCCTCATTTTTTGATATCATGGTTCATTTGATTGTCCATCTAGTGAGAGAAATTCGAATATGTGAGCCGGTTTTCTTGAGGTGGATGTACCCGGTTGAAAGATACATGAAGATGTTAAAGGGATATGTTAAGAATCAATTGAGATCGAAAGCTTCGATTATAGAGCGCTACATTGCAGAGGAAGCCATTGAATTCTGCTCAAGTTATATGCCAAGTTGTGACCCAATAAGACTTCCAAAGAAAAGACACGAAAATAAACGTGAAGGAAAGGGAGTTCGAGGAGTAAGGATTGAAAGTGTTAGTGGAAAAGAAGTTAATCAAACACATTTGTACATTTTAAACAACACAAAGGATGTTATTCCTTACATTTCACAACACATTGATGAAATTAAGTCAACACATCCACGTATGAGTGAAAAGTGGACACTTAGTGAACATAATAAATCCTTTTTAGCTTGGTTTAAAAAAAAGATTTATGTGACTCCGAATGTTTCTGAAAATCTATTGAGACTAGCTCGTGGACCTAACGTTGATGTGATCACTTTTGGCGGCTATTACATAAACAATTACTTGTTCTATTCAAAGGAGGAATACGATAAAAGTAGAGTTCAAAATAATGGAGTTACCCTACAAGCTGAGGCTGTACACTTTCCAGTTCCAAGGATATGAATCCAATTACATCATCAATCAGTTATTTTCGAATAATACAAGAAATTTCGGAAATTGATTATGTCACTTTTAGTGTTCCAATTTTCAAGTGTAAATGGGTTGACAGTAATTCTGGTGTGGTTACAGAAGACCTCGGATTCACTTTGGTGGATCTTAACAAAATGAGTTACACGGATGAACCATTTATTATGGCTAGTCAAGCAAGACAAATATTCTATGTCACTGACCTAGTGAATAATAAATGGTAAGTGGTATTGGAAGGCAGAGCCATGCACACAACTAATGATGAAGACTCTCTCGATATACTTGAGACAAGCTCCTTCTCATCAAGAACCATTGAAAATAAGGTTGATGATGTACCCGATGAAATACATGCAACTCGATGTGATCACAACGAAGGCATATGGGATAAATAGGTGTCTTAACATTGTTTTAATTACTTGTACAATTTATTTATTTTGTCTGTTCTAACTATAATTTACTAACACTTTGTAAACAGGTATGACGAGCTCATGATCAGATCCGACGGGAGGAGGGGGTAGATCTGTGACTCGGATGCCTGATGTCACATCCCGTCGGGTTAATGAGAAACCAGTGACGATGGAGTTTGATCCCTGGACATTTGTGCCTATTAAGGCACATGCAGCATAGTTCAGGAGTTACTTGGGCGTGATGGCAAAAACACATGTCCCTATTGTCGCTACCTGTTGGGATGATGTCCCACAGGTTGACAAAAATCTACTATGGTAGGATATTTTGGTATGTTTAAGATGTTTTACTTGACTTATTTTTGTTGATGATGCTTTAACATTAATTTTGTTTTTAATAGGAAAATTGGGATATCCCTAATGATGAGAGGATCAGGAAGAAGATTTTATCCCACATTGCAGTCCGGTGGAGGGACTTCAAGACGAGAATGACACGTCAATACGTCTTTGGCTCTAAACAGAACGACACTCCTTGTACAAAATATAAAATAACTGAGGAGGAGTGGGTGTAGTTTAAAGAATCTAGACTTACTCCTGACTGCCAGGTATTTTTTTAATATTTTGCTCTAGTCGCACAAGATATTAATTTGTGATTTATGCTTAATGATTTTCATTTTTTCATAGGTGAAAAGGATAGCCGCCCAGCAGAGGCAGAAGCTTAATGATACACCACACGTACTGTCACATGGTGGTTATGCGTTATTAGAGAAAAAGATGAGAAAACGTCGCGTTGAGGAGTTAGGTCTTGAGTCACCTGATCTAGCACCTCCACCAGCCATACATGAATTGTGGAAGGTTGCACGGACAAAATCCAATGGCCAGTTTACATCCCAGTCTACTCAGGAGATTTCAGAGAGAATTGTAAGTGGAAACTTTTAACTGATTACCATAGTTCATAAAAAAATTATGTAACAAACTTTTTAATGTGTCTAACTTCATTATGATATGCAGGATGACTTGGTTGACCGACAGAGTCAAGACACATTTATGGCACAAGGTAGGCAGGACCTCCTAGTAGCAGCCACAGGTCGGCTAGACCGTCCAGGTCGTGTGCGTGCTGTTGGAGGAGCTATTGGATTGAGGGACTACTCTGGCCCTAAACCAAGAAGCACAGAAGCCGGGACTCAGGAAATCGTTAGTAGCATCAGGTAACAAGTGCAAGTTGAATTAGAGGAAAGCATGGGTGAATGCTTAAGAATGCTCGAAGAAAAACTTGCGATATCACCCAACAACAGCAACAACAAGAACAACAAGAGCACCAACAACAGTCACAGCAAGAGGACGCCCCTATAGATGATCCTACTACACCTCGTGTGAGCACCAAAGCCTCATGCTCTACTGCAGATCGGCTCATGCTTTACTGTAGATCGTACTGATTACAATATTCATTATGAGTTTCCCAAAGGTGTTAACCCTCGGCAAGAGTAACTGAATCGTATCAAGTAATAATAAAATGGTAAGACCAAGTATCGTTTTCCAAAGGACTAACGGCCTAAAGAGTTATGTGATTTGTTGATTAAATTAGACTTGTGAACGAATTCTTGTAGATTTACATGCAAATACTAAAAAGTAAATATGAATGCATGTATTGATCAATTGGACAAAAGAAGCAAAACGTGATTGAAATATATGGAATGATGATGTTGTTGGGGTTTTCAATTAATCCTATCCACTCTCATGTATTCAAAAATTCATCTTTCTTCATTAATGTTAATGCCACTTTCTAATTTACCTTAAACCCGATGTCTTGGTGAAGAAAACCTACTCCTAATCCCTAGTTTACAATGTCTTGTCTCCCTAGCAATTATTCACGCATTACATTCTCACAGAAGCTTAAAGGTAACCAATCCACCTATCCCTATGTCTAGGCAATATTACTATTGGGAGAATTTCTTCATGTCTAGATTTATCTATATGTGTCCATACAAAAAAAATCAATGATCATGCAATTGAATGAGTTTAACAAAGCATGCAAAGAGTATAGAAGAAAAACCCTAACCATTAATGAAAGAAAGCATATGAATTAAAGAACTAATTCAATACATGAGAGCTTCAAAGGATTACATTGATTCCCCAACAACAATGAAGGTTTAGTTCACCATAATCATGGTGAAACTAGATGAAAAATAATGAAAGAATGAAAGATAGAACCCTAGAATTTGAAGAGTGGAGCTTGAGCATCAAAAATCCTCCTCCAAGGGGTGAAGAAAGTGTGATTTTTCTTCGTTCTGGCCAAAGATACTAAACCTAATTCGGCTGAAACCTTATATAGCCTTTTAAAGATTACAGAAAAGTGGCCCAAGGCCCATTAAAATGGCGCTCAGCTGTAATTACCGCTCAGCGGTAAGTGCGGTTCTTCTATTTGACGTTTAGCTCCAGTTTTTCCCCTCAGCGGTGACTGCAGGACTTCAGAGTGCCGCTCAGCCGTAAAAGTGGCATTGAGCGGTACTTGCGGCTTTTCTTTTATGCACTTTTTCTTCCTTTTCTGAATCCAACTTCTGACTACTTCACTTCTTCCATTCAATTCATCTTAAAAACTGCAAAAACAAGGAAAACCAAGTATTAAACCCATTCAACTCTCTTATTTTTCAAAACATAAACAAAAGCATGATTCCAAGCTAGTTTCTAAGTCATAAAGGTTATTTTTGATGTCAAAATTAAGTATAAAAATAATAGTTTTTCAACTATTATCACAACCCCAAACTTAGAATTGTGCTTGTCCTCAAGCAAAGTGGATGTAACTCAATCTTCCACCAATCCATATAATGGTTCACCACATTCAAAACTCCTTCTTTCAAGATAATAATTACTCAAATCAGCTCAACACAAAGAATTCATTCGAGATGCACACATGCTTTAGTGTTCACATAATCACATAATATCCAACAAATGCTATTCTCATGAATGATCAATCAACTAAGCATAGATGTAAACATGTGCTCATAGAATCTTTTCTCACCAGATAAAGTGTTTCACTCAAACAAACAAGTGTATAAGAGGTCACTCCTTCACTCTACTATCACAATGTTACTTGAATTAACGTTGCATTTCATTTAACCATAATCAAACACATTCACAAGCAAGTATCATCACAAGGACTTTTCTATGGCTTATAATGTGGTTGGGCTAATAAGAAAATTTGGTTTTTCTAGATCACAAAATCCTTGAGTTAAGTGAATCATCTAAACACAACCATTCTTCCTTCTTCCCAACTTTCTTTTGCATTGAGCCTTTCTCTTTCTTTCTTTTCTTTCCTTTTTATTTTACTTTTCACATGCTTTTCATATTCCCCCTTTTTAAATCACCCAACAACCCCAAACTTGAACATTTATCAATACCACAAGATATCTTCAACTTAACTCAAGGTAAAGTTTTTCAAAAAGGGTTTTCTATCATGTTCAAAGCTAAGCGTTCAAAGGATAGAACACATTGTGCTATCTTTTATTGGGCTAAGATCTTTTGGCTAATAAAGGGTAACAACAGATGGCCTTAATCATATGACACAAACAAGCAAATGATTCAATCATAGAAACCTGGGCAAAGTCATTCATGCTTTCCATGTAATAGCATTCATTCACAAAAATTCTGGAGGTCAAAACCTCACATATAGGCTCATTCAACTTTCCACATACACATCCTGCTTAGCATCATAATCACAATCACAACATCATGCATTTGTTCACATAGCTTGTGAACAACCACCTGTATATCAGCATATAATGCATAATCTCAACATCAATCAATATCCAAGCATCATCAAGCAATACTTATCATGCATAAATCACAAGCAAACCATCATAGAAGATAAAGTTTCAAACTGAGTACATCACAACCCTATTCTAAAAACTGAAGCAAATAAGTTCAACAGTACAAAACAAAAGATAACAAATCCTACTCTAGAGTTGATAGCTTCAATCAGTAGATGCTATCTCAGCTCCTTATCAACCCCTGCTATCATCTGAATCTTCCTCTTCTCCTTCTTCTTGGATCCTATAGTCTTGATTCTTTTGCCCGATGAGGAGGCCATCCCTACATGAAACACAATTCACAAAACCACAAGACACATTGTTAAGCATTAGTAAACCACAAACAACTCCCTAAAACACTCCTTATCTTAGAATGCTCTAGGAATATGAAGAAATCAGCCCCTAACAGCAATGCTCTCACCAAACCCCAAACTTGGATGGAAACTTGATGCAAAAATTGTTGAAAGAGAAGTTTTGTGAAGAGGGAAGGAGGAAAAAGTGTAAAGAACTCTTTAGAGAGTGCTTGAGAGTGTGTGGAAATAGGGAGATCTGAAAGTGGTGGCCAAGACACGCCCTAGGGTATAAAAGAGACCTTATGGGCCACATCCCGCTGAGCCCAAATAAAACAAACCAGTCAACCCAATCTGCAGCGGTCGCGCTCAGCGGCATTTGCGGCACCAACTCTTCTTCTTCCTAGCTTACCCTAGGTGTCTTATACCAATGCCTCTAACTCACTCAATGTATTTAGGTTCTCACATCATTCAAACCTTCAATCGCTATAATGCAACTAGAAAAAAATCAACACAAACAAAAAAAAATAAATTCAATCAACTAGGTTGCCTCCCAGGTAGCGCTTGTTTAACGTCACGAGCCTGACCCAAAATCCTCCAGCACCCTTCAGTAGATTCAAATCTTTCTTACCAACACCCATCAGTAGGTGTATACAAACATAGTTTCCTTCAGTAGATACTCTTTCACCTAACATCCAACAGTAGATGTCAACCATGTAACAAACTTATAACCAAAACAAAAATACCAAAAGTTCATAATTACATTACCAAACCAAAAATAAAAGTTCTTAAATCACTGGGTTGCCTCCCAGCAAGCGCTCTTTTAACGTCACTAGCTTGACCCAATAAAGCTCAAGTTCCATCTTCTTCTTTTTCTTCTTTTTGCTAAACTTCTTTAGGAATTTTATAAAACCAGGAACCTATTTCAATGTCTCAATCATAGGAACTTTAATCTCCAATTTCTTGAAGATTTCCATAAAATGCTTAAATGCTTTCTTCTTCCTATGATACTTCTTTGGATGAGGAAGAGGTTTTTCATATGATTCTTTTTTTTTCTCTCGTCCTCTTTTTCTTACTTTTCTTCTCCCTCAATTTTCTCTTTTTCTTTTCTCTTACTTTTTTCTTCCATTCTCTTTTTCCACTCAACTTCTTTATTTTCACACACATCCTCTTTTTTTCTTGTTTCTCAACCACTTCTTTTTCTTTCTCTTCATCTTTATCTTTCTCACTCAACCTTTCTGTTTATTTTTCCTCTATCTTTTCCTCATCTCTCTCTATCTCTTCCTCATAAAAAATCTTGTCACTTTCAGTGACAATGGCTTGACCTTCCTCCCTAGGGCTAACTTCAGTATTAACCTCAACATCTTCCAATCTCTCAATTAAGTGACAAAGATGCATCTCCATCCTTTTACATGATGCTTCAATGCTTTTCTGAGTGGAGATGGACTCTTGCATAAATTGTTGAAAGACGTCATGTAGAGAGCTTTGTTACTGCCATTGTTGTTGTGGTTGGTTCTCAAATTGTCCGGCAGCTTGCCAAAATTGACTTTGATCAATGCTTGAGTGAGGTTCCCACCAGTGGTTGAGATTACCTTGGAAGAATTGAGTGCCCATATAGTTAAATTCTTCGCCGAATTGCATCCTGCAAGCATTAGGCAAAAAACCCTAGAAAACATTTGTTAGCACAAAAAGATAGAAGAAGACAGAAAGATAGAAGATAGAAAGAAAAAACGAAAAGATAAAAAGAATAAAAAGATAAGAAGATAAAAACTAGAAAGATAAAGATAAAAATAAAGAAAAAGATAAAAACAAAAAGATAGAAGATAAAAAAAAATAAAAATAAAAATAAAAAGATAAAAATTCAAAAAACAAGTCAAAGCTAATCAATAATCACACAAATAGAATAGTTAAACCACGAGTCCCCGACAATGGTGCCAAAAACTTGTTAAAGAAATTTTTGATCCCCGGCAACGGCGCCAAAAATTTGTTAACCCTCGGCACGTGTAACCGAATCGTATCGAGTAATAATAAAATTTTAAGACCAAGTATCATTTCCCAAAGGACTCACGGTCTAAACAGTTATATGATTTGTTGATTAAATTAGACTTGTGAACGAATTCTTCTAGATTTATGTGCAAATACTAAAAAGTAAATATGAATGGATGTATTGATCAATTGGACAAAAGAAGCAAAACGTGCTTGAAATATATGGAATGATGATGTTGATGGGGTTTTCAATTAATCCTATCCATTGTCATGTATTCAAGAATTCATCTTTCTTCATTAATGTTAATGCCACTTTCTAATTTACCTTAAACTCGATGTCTCGGTGAAGAAAGCCTACTCCTAATCACTAGTTTACAATGTCTTGTCTCCCTAGCAATTATTCATGCATTACATTCGCACAAAAGCTTAAAGGTAACCAATCCTCTTATCCCTATGTCTAGGCAATATTACTATTGGGAGAATTTCTTCATGTCTAGATTTATCTATATGTGTCCATACAAATAAAATCAATGATCATGGAATTGAATGAGTTAAACAAAGCATGCATAGAGTATGGAAGAAAAACCCCAACAATTAATGAAAGAAAGCATATGAATTAAAGAACCAATTCAATACATGAGAGCTTCAAAGGATTACATTGATTCCCCAACAATAATGAAGGTTTAGTTCACCATAATCATGGTGAAACTAGATGAAAAATAATGAAAGAATGAAAGATAGAACCCTAGAATTTGAAGAGTGGAGCTTGAGCATCCAAAATCCTCCTCCAAGGGGTGAAGAAAGTGTGATTTTGCTTTGTTCTGGCCAAAGACACTAAACCTAATTTCGCTGAAACCTTATATAGCCTTCTAAAGATTACAGAAAAGTGGCCCAAGGCCCATTAAAATGGTGCTCAGTGGTAATTACCGCTTAGCGGTAAGTGTGGTTCTTCTATTTGACGCTTAACTACAGTTTTGCCTCTCAGAGGTGAGTGCGGGACTTCAGAGTGCCGCTTAGCGGTACAAGTGGCGCTCAGCGGTACTTGCGGCTTTTCTTTTATGCATTTTTTCTTCCTTTTCTGAATCCAACTTCTGACTACTTCACTTCTTCCATTCAATTCATCTTAAAAACTGCCAAAACAAGGAAAACCAAGCATAAAACCCATCCAACTCTCTTATTTCCAAAAACTAAATAAAAGCATGATTCCAAGCTAGTTTCTAAGTCATAAAGGTTGTTTTTTATGTCAAAATTAAGTATAAAAATAATAGTTTTTCAACTGTTATCAAGTGGCCGTGGGACGACAGATTGTAGGAGGCCAGACCATTCATGGTGCTCCTTTATTGCCCACTCACGCGCGGGTAATTATTGATGATCCAAGAGACCCCTAGGCTCGAGTGCTAGTGCCTACATCTGAAATCCAATTCGTGGGGGAGGCCTTAGGCACATTTATAGCTTGGCCTAAGGTTATGATCATGCCATATTTTGGCCCACCAGCGGTATCATATTCTACTTTTTATTATCTTAAATCTTCAAGTTATAATTAAATGATTCCTAACTTGTAAATGTGAGTTGCAGGTCTACTGTCCTGAGAAATAACCAATTGTTCAACCTGTGAATGAGGCTCGTGAGGAAGTAGAAGACCATGATCCTATATCCATATTGACCTCGAGATTAGATAAGTTGAGAAAAGGACCGGTAGAGATGTTGTGGGAGTTAAGAACATTTGTGTCAGAGCGTCTGCAGCGGAATGGTTAGCGTGGGATAACAAACCAAGAGGGGGGGTGAATTGGTTCTTACTAAAAGCGTGTGCCTTAAAAATTTCTACTCAATTAAACTTACTTAGCAAATAATAAAGACAATAAAATAGAGTAAGGTTGAGAGAAATTTGCACAGATGATTTTATCCTGGTTCGGATCTTACCAATCCTACGTCCAGTCGCTTATCTCAAAACAAGATAAACACTTCACTAATCACAAAACTATTACAAACTACAATCACACAGATACAATTTGTAAAAGTTTAGAAAACACCTCTCTTGAAGCCACAAGAGATGAAACAACACCTCCTTTGAATCTTCACAAAGGATGAAACACTTCCTTCGAATACTTCACGAAGGATGAATTCCTCTTCCAAACACTTCCTTAGATGCACCAAGGATGAACCAGCTATTCCTCTATCACCGTAGCAGTATTTCACCAACTCTACAGACAGAGTTTCCTTAGCTGAGAAAGAGGACACAATTCTCAATAGTTTCTGAGTATTTGAGCACAAGGGAAGAGTAGTAGTTTTTCCTTGAGAGAAAATGAGAGTCTATTTATAGACTCATCCAAAGGCTCCTCCATTTTTTCGTTTTCAACTTTTCTGACAGTGTTAATCGATTAGCTACAGTGGTTAATCGATTAACAACCCAACGGATACTTCAACGGCTCTAAAAACGGCTAGTTTTTCAAACGTTCACTATGTTAATCGATTAACAGCCCTTGTTAATCGATTAACGCTAATCGATTAACACCCTCTTATTAATCGATTAGCACTGCACTGCTGGGCTTCTCCATGGCTCTCTGGAAAAATCGATTAACACCCTCTGTTAATCGATTAACGCTAATCGATTAACACCTCTTGTTAATCGATTAGCACTGCACAGATTTTGCTTCTGGTTTATTTTTTTTTACATCACTTTTGAATACATACATGAAACTACTAATTTTCCTATGTTCATACAATTATTACAAAAGGTTACAAGTTTTCAAATATCATTCTTCATGATTCTTGTTTGTTCTTGACTTGATTTGGACATCATCAAAACTTCATCTTCATCAATTTGCTAACAATTTGGCCTCGAGTGCCATGTTCCATTGTATATTAATTTCGATGATGCATATGAGATCATTGGTGGAGAAAAAATGCTGAACATTTCATGCATACAACTATGGTGCATGTAAGTTTTTTATTTGTTATTTTCCAATTTGTATATTAGTATTATTACTTTTTAATAAATATACTGAACTTTATTCTTACAAGTACATGGACACCATCGTAGTGGAATATATATGAATTGGAAAACTGGTTTCTGTATTTCAGGTTTGGTTAAATGAGCTAAACTGAATCAAATTTTAAAAAAAAATACTAAAGGTAGCGTCGAAGTATACACCGTACGACGTTCAAACATCGACAGTAACGTCCAATGTCAAAAAGTTCGACGTTAACCTTACATCCAACCCCTTATACTTGACGTCAAATATTCCTTTAAATATAAATATTAATTCAAATATTACAAAAAATTGACGTCCTCTTTGAACTTCGACGTGAACATTATGTCCCTTATCTTCTGTATCGACGTTAACTTTACGTCACTTCCCTCGTACATCAGACGACAAATCTGACTATAAATATAAATATTTATTCAAATATTGGACGTCATTCTCTTTACTAATGGACGTAACCTCACGTCGTTGCACAATATCGACGTTAGGCTTACGTCAATTCTCAGTCCACTGACGTCAAATTGTCCTATTAACGTCACCCGGTGATATTTGACATAAAATTTACGTCACCCGCTATGACGTCGGTCGCGAATTCGTCGTTAAAAGCCAAAAATAACCAACGTAATACGCTGGTTTTGTACTAGTGTGACCACGACAGAGAATTTCAGAATGAAGCTTTTGATGAATACTGTGCGGAAATGGGAATATCTCACAATTTCTTAGCACCTAGAACACCTCAACAAAATGGTGTGGTTGAAAGAAAGAATAGGGCATTGGAAGAGTTAGCAAGAACAATGTTGAATGAAAGGAACATGCCAAAGTACTTTTGGGCAGATGTAGTAAGCACAACTGATAACGGTTGAAAAACCGTTATTTTTATTCTTAATTTTGATATTAAAAACACCCTTTATGATTTAAAAACTAGCTTGAAATCATGTTTTTGTTTAAGTTTTGGAAATAAGAGAGTTGGATGGGTTTTATGCTTGGTTTTCCTTGTTTTGACAGGAGTTAAGATGAAATGGATGAAAGAAGTTGAAGTAGCAAGGAGTTGGAACCTAGAAAAGACAGAAACAGTACCAGATCGAACAGTAGGATGCAGGAGAATCCAAACCAAACAGTTAAGAACCCAGACCGAACGGTTATTGAGACTGACCGAACGGTCAGATAGAGGAGAAGACAGAGACCGAACGGTTCATAACAAAGACCGAACGGTGTGAAGGTGGTGGAACTAGGCCGAACGGTGTGAGCAAGAAAGACAATTGCCGAACAGTGTAACTGAGGACCGAACGGCTGCAGAAAAATATAGGCAAATCGAACGGTTTGTGAGAGGAGAAGTTGAATGAAGTGGTAAAAGTCATGCCGAACGGTCAACAGTGTAAGAGCGATCGGTCGAAAGTGAAATCGAACGGTCATGCGTCATTTGAGTGTCGCAGCTACCGCTGAGCGCCAACAGTGTCGCTGACGACGTGGGCTTGGACCTGTTTTCTGTTATTTTAATGGGCTTGGACCTATTTTTTGTTATTTTTATGTTCTATTTAAGGACTTGCACGTCCTAGGGATTGTATCTTTTGATGGCTTGAGCACAAAAACAGACTTTCCACCCCTTGGGGGTAAATTTGGGGATGCGGGAGTCTCCTATTCTCTTTCTAGGGTTTTTCTATCTCTTCCATTCTTTCATTCCATTGTTCATCTAGTTTCACCATGTCTATGGTGAACTAAACCTCCATTGTTGTTGGGGAAACGATGTAATCCTTTGAAACTCTCATGTATTGAATTGATTCTTGATTATATATGCTTTACTTCATTAATTGTTAGCGTTTTTCCTCTATACTCTATGCATGCTATGTTTAACTCATTCAATTGCATGATCATTGAGGTTATCAATATGGACACATATAGGTAAATCTAGAACTGGGGAAATTCTCCCGGAAGCAATATTACCTAGACATAGGAATAGGAGGATCGGTTGCCTTTAAGCTTCTGTGCAAATGTAATGCATGATTAATTGCTAGGGAGACAAGACATTGTGAACTAGTAATTAGGATTAGGCTTTCTTCACTGAGACATTGGGTTTAAGGTAAATTAGAAAGTGGCATTAACATTAATGAAGAAGATGAATTCATAAATACATAAGAGTGGATAGGATAAGTCGGAAACCCCAACAACATAATCATTACACATTTTACATCAATCACTTTTGCATCTTTCAATCCAATGGATCAAAACTTGCATTCATGTTTCTTTTCCGCAATATAAACACAATGATTTCGTTTACAAGTCTTATTTAATCAAGAAATCACATAACTGTTTAGGTCGTGAGTCTCTTGGGAAACGATACTTGGTCTTACCATTTATTATTACTTGATACGATTCGGTACACTTGTCGGAGTGTTAACAGATTACCGGAAGGTATCTTACAGTTCATGATCCGGAGAATTATTCCAAGAAGCAGTATTGCTCAGGAATTAGGGTTTGAGTTCTCGTTGTCTTAAGCTTCTGTTCTTCAGAATTAATTATTAGAAATGCTAGGAATTGTATGAACTAATAGTTATGGATAGGATTTCTTCGCCGAGGAATCGGGTTTTAAGTATTTTAGAGAGTGACATTGACATTAATGAAGAAGTAGAATTCGTATATACATGAGATTAAACTTGGTGAAATCTAAACCCCATCAAAATATTCATCTCATATTATCAACTTCATCCATCCATTCTAGTGTTTAGCCTCAATTGATTAAATTGCATTCATGTTTATTTTTATTGCATTTGCATTCAAAAACCCGAAAAAATTGTTTTTCTTAAGTTTTAATTGGTTATGCAATTACATAATTGTTTAGTGTCGTAAGTCCTTTTGGATACGATACTTGGTCTTACCACTTGATACGATTCAATACACTTGTCAGAGTCTTAACAGTGGACAAAGGTGTTTGGGATGTGATGGACAAATTTATGAGCACCAAAATATGATGTCACAAACTTGTTTTTCAATCGGCAAGTATGATCGAATCGTTCAAGTAATAAACTTGGTAAGACCAAGTATCGTTCTTCCCAAAGGACTCACGGCCTAGTTTAGTTATGTGATTTCTTGATTAGCTAAGACTTAAAGACGAAATATTTGGAGTTTAATATGCAAGACAGAAAATAAACATGTATGCATGAAGTTTTGATCAATGGCTAAAACAAAAGACACACACTTTCAATGGAATATATTAATGAATATGTTGTTGGGGGTCAATTTCATCTTATCCACTCTCATATATTTTAGGAATTCAACATTCAAATCATCATTGTTAATGCCACTCTCTAAAGTACCTTTCTAGAAGGCTTCTCCCCAATCACGAGTTCATACAATTCCTAGCATTCCTAATGATCAGTTCATAAGTGCAGGAGCTTAACGACAACCAATATCATATTGGGAGAAATTCCCCGGATCTAGACTTCCCCGTACGTTCCCGTATCGACAAAACCAATAATCATGCATCGAATGAGTTAAACAATGCAAGCATTAAGCAAAGAGGAAAAACCCTAACTAATGATGAAAGAAAGCATAAATCTTAATTAAAAGATGTAACAAACAGATTCCATATATGAGAGCTTCATAAGATTACATTGATTCCCCAACAAACATACAAGGTTTAGTTCACCATATTCATGGTGAACCTAGATGAATTACAATGAAAGAATGAAAGAATAAACCCTAAAAAGCTGAAGAGGTAGCCTGAGCATCCAAGATCCTCCTTCAAAAGGGTGGAAGAGAGAGTGTTTGCCTCGTTTCTGCCAAAGATGCCTAACCCTAGGAAACCCTAAAGCTTATATATCATTCGTAAATTACAAAAAGTCAAGTCCAAGCCCATTAAAGTGCCGCTCAGCGGTGAGTGCGTGACTTTGTTTTCTTCCCTCAGCGGCCATTTCACCCCTCAGCGGAGCCAGCGTGACTGCCTGAGTGCCGCTCAGCGGTAAACTGTCGCTGAGCGGCAGTTGCGGCTTCTCTTTTTGCACTTTTTGATGTCTTATCTGATTTCATCTCTCTCCTTCTTCACTTCTTTCACCAAATTCACCTTAAAACTTGCACAAAAACACTGAAATCAAGCATAAACCTGTCCAGCTCTCTTATTTCTGAAAATATTGGTAAAAGCATGATTTCAAGCTAGTTTCTAAGTGTAAAGGTTGCTTTTAGTTTCAATTTTAAGCATGAAAATAACAGTTTTTCAACTGTTATCACAACCCCAAACTTAGAACTTTGCTTGTCCTCAAGCAAACAAGATGTAACTCCATCTTCCACCAATTCATATGATGATTCACTCATTCAAAAATCTTCTTTTCAATGATAAGTAAAAACTTCAATCAAACTTATGACCAAGAGTTCAATCAAGATGTGCACATGCTTTAGTGTTCACAAAGTCATTTAAATTCCAACAAATGCTATTTTTCATGAATGATCAATCAATTAAGCATGGATGTTCATGTGCTAATGGAGTATTTCCTCACTAGATAAAGTGTTTCACTCAACACACAAGTGTATAAGAGGTAATCACTCATTCACTCTACTATCACAATGTTACATGAATCAACTTTGCCTTTCATTTTACCCCAATCAAAAACATTCACAAGCATGCATTATCACAAGGACTTTTCAATGGCTTATAATGTGGCTGGGCTAACAAGAAATTTGGTTTTTCTGGATCACAAAATCCTTGAGTTAAGAGAATCATAACAACACAATTATTCTTATTTTTCCCAACTTTCTTTTGCATTGAGCTTTGCTTTTTCTTTTCTTTTCTTGTTTGTTTATTTTCTTTTCATATTCTTAATTCTTAGCTCTTAGCTCAATGCTTTTCCTTTTTCATGCTTTCCCAACAACCCCAAACTTGAACATTTAACAATACCACACAATATTTTCTACTTAACTCAAGGTAAAGCTTTTCAACAAGGGTTTTCAATGTATGTTCAAGGCTAAGGGTTCAAAAGGATTGGACACAAAGTGTTCTCTTTTAGTGGGCTAACTTTATGAATTTGGCCAATAAAAAGGGTTTCCAACAAACGGCCTTGATCATATGATGCAAAACAAGCAATTGATTCAATCAAAGAAAACCTGGGCAAAGTCATTCATGCTTTCAAAGTAATAGCATTCAATCATACCAAAAACTCTGAAGCTCAAATCCTCACATATAAGCTCATTCACATTTGACATACACATCCTGCTTAATTTCACAATCACAATCATGATATCATGCATTTATTCACAAAGCTTGTGAATCACCTGTATAAGCATTTAAATGTGCACATCATCTCAACATCAATCAATCAAGAAGCATCATCAAGCATTACTTATCAAACAATCACAGTTAATAGCAAACCATCATAACAAACCAGGTGTTCAATAGAGTACATCAAACCCTAATCCAGAACAAAAACAAATAAGTTCAGAAAACTTAAACCACAAACGCATAATCATATGATAGCATTCATCAGTAAATGCTATCTCAGCTCATCATCAGTCTGAGCTGTCCTCTGTATCTTCCTCTTCCTCCTCATCTTCATCATCTTCAAATGCATCCTCCTCATCAGCTTCATCTTCTTCCATATCTCTAGCTGAAGCTTCAGCTGCTCCATCTCCTCCTCCATGCATTGGTTCTTCTGGCCAAGCTACTACATTATGGAATTCATCCATAGTCCACCTGTGGGCTGGAGGTGTATCATACATCCCCACAATCATCTCAGCAGTGGCCACCTGCCCTCTGTGAATGGACTGCAACTGAGCACCTATAAGAGACATATACATGTCCCTCATCTGGAATGGTTCTGCTTCATGTGTCTCAACAGATGTCTGGCTCTGTGCTGGCCCTCTTTCTCTACGAGCACGGCGTGGTGGAACTGGCTGAGCTGCATCCTCACCTCCACAGTACTGTCTGTAATAGGCCTCATCAATAGCTTTTCTTGGCCTCTCAAATGGTGGAACAGAAGTATCCACCCCAGCTAGCTTGCAAAGGTGAGTAATCAAAGAAGGATGTCCTAATGGTGCTTTGTTGTTTAAGGTGTTGGCGCACACACTAATCTCATCAGCTATCACCTGCCCAATATTAACATTCAAGTATCTGATAGCACAGTAGATGAATAATGCCCTGTTGAGAGTAATATCTGACACATGTGAACATGGCTGAATGTTGGCATGAGAAAATGCCATCCAATACTTTGCAAGAGGAGTCAAATCCGTCCTCCTAATGTTAACCACTGAGCCAGATCTATTCCTTTGGAAGTGTCCTCCAGGTATGCATAGTACTCTCTCCACATCGTCATAATCAGCACCTTCCTCCATGCAAAGGGTAAACTGGCACTGCTCACCAGCCCATACAGTGTCCAGGAAGTTATTAATAGAATCAGGATCATACCTGATAGCATGGCCTCTGACATAGCCCAAATAATTCTCAGCTGGATAATCACCAATCTTCTTATCATTGGTGTAAAATTCCTTTACCACAGCTATGTTGGCAGGTGCAGGATAAGTGGCTAGCTTTCCCCAGTCATTCCCTAACACTTGCTCTCCAAATTGAGGAGCAAAGTTAGGTATCATTCCAACCTTTCTCTCCATCAGAAGTCTCCTATCCTGAACCACCCTAAAGTGCTTCTCATGTTTCCTAGAGAGGAAACTGCTAGAGTGGGGTTGCTCTGGTTCCTTTTCCTTTCTCTTGGTTGCCATGGTTTTCAATCTTTTCCCTGAAGAGGATGCCATTCCTACATTCAAACACAAATACAAAACCACAGAACATGATGTTAATCATTAGTAAAACATAGAACATAATTCCTTTCGAAGCTAAACCACCGCTGAGGGCCAGAATTTCCCCTCAGCGCCACCAGTGCCACATTCCAACACGCAAAAATTCAGAAAAACCAAATCTGGCAGAGTGCCGCTCAGCGGCAATTTACCCCTCAGCGGTAACTCTGCAGATTTTTGAAAATCTTGTTTTAAAGCTGTCCTAACTCCACCCAAATGCAATTTTCAGTTTTCCAGTTCATAATCATGCAGTTTAATCGATTCAAACATCAAATATATCATCAAATCATGCATAGAAATCAAAACCCCTAAATATTCATGCTTTGACAATCACATTCAAATTCAAGAACCCTAGATTGAACAAAATGCATTTTACTTACTTGGGTGGAGCTACTAAGTGCAATGAGGGTGTTTCCAATCTAAGATACTCTCTTCCAACCCCAAACTTGAATGGAACACTAGTGAGCAAGTGAGTGGAAGAGAAATTTTCAAGAGGAAAGAATGAAAAGATGTGGAAAACCTTGGAAAAGGTATGTGGGAGTGTTTGTGCAGAGAAAAGCCTGGATAGAAAACCTAAAACGCAGATTGGGGTATAAAAATACCCTAATGGGCTCAGGTCCCGCTAAGGGGGAAACTAAAGCCCATCTGCGAGAGTACCGCTCAGCGGTAAGTTGCCGCTCAGCGGCACTTTTGTGATGTGCTCTTCTCCTCTTTTCTTAACCTACGTGCCTCCCATACATGCCCCTCACTGGTTCCCTGCAATTCAATGTTTAAAATGCTTATGCAAACCCTAACTAAAAATAAACAAACAGAAATATTCAATCAACTGGGTTGCCTCCCAGGTAGCGCTTGTTTAACGTCACGAGCCTGACCCAAAATCCACCAACACCCATCAGTAGGTATTACACACTTAGCATCCTTCAGTAGATGCTATATCCAACAAAATATTTACAAAAATAATGTCCACAGTTTAAAAGTTACAAAACCAAAATCAAAATCAAAAGCTTTTAAATCACTGGGTTGCCTCCCAGCAAGCGCTCTTTTAACGTCATTAGCTTGACCCAGTAAAGCTCAAGTTCCATCTTCTTTTTCTTCTTCTTTCTACTGAACTTCTTTAGAAATTTAATCAAACCAGGAACCTGTTGTAGTGTCTCAATCATAGGAACTTTAATCTCCAATTTCTTGAAGATTTCCATAAAGCACTTAAATTTCTTTTCCTTCCTATGATTCTTCTTTAGATGAGGATGGGATTTTTCATATGATTCCTTCTTCTTTCCTCTCATCTTCTTTTTCTTATGCTTTCTCTCCCCAAATTTTCTCTTTTTCTTTTCTTTTATTTTTTTCTTCCCTTCTCTTTTTCTCCTCAACTTCTTTATTTTCACACAAATTTTCTTTCTCTCTTCTCTCTCAACCACTTATTTTTCTTTTTCTTCATCTTTATCTTTCTCACTCAACTCTTCTTTCTCTTTTCTCTCTACCCTTTCTTCATCTCCCTCTAATTTTTCCTCATCAAGAATCTTGTCACTTTCGGTGATAATGATTTGCCCTTCCTCCTTAAGGTTAACTTCAGTATTAACATCATCATTCAATCTCTGACTGATGTAATGAAGTTGCATCTCCATTCTTTTACATGATTCTTCAATGCTTTTCTGAGTAGAGTCGGAATTTTTCAAAAATCGTTGAAGGGTGTCCTCCAACCTATCCAAACTTCCTGATAGAAAGGGTTGTTGCTGCCATTGTTGTTGTGGTTGGTTCTCAAATTGTCCAGCAGCTTGCCAAAATTGGCTTTGATCCATGCTTGAGTGAGGTTCCCACCAGTGGTTGATATTACTTTTGTAGAATTGAGTGCCCATATAGTTAAATTCTTGACCAAATTGCATTCTGCAGACATTAGGCACAAAACCCTAAAAACAATTGTTAGCACAAAAAGATATAAAAGAAGATATAAGATCAGAGATAAGAAGATGAAATAAAAACAGAAAACAGAAAAATAAAAACAGAAAAATAAAATAAAATAAAATAAAATAATAACCAAAAAATAAAATAAAATAAAATAAAATACAAACTGAAAAATATAAACAGAAAATAAAAATTCGAAATTTAAATTAAAAATTCAAAAACAAGTCAAAGATAATCAATAATCACACAAATTAACAAGTTAAACCACGAGTCCCCGGCAACGGCGCCAAAAACTTGATGGACAAATTTATGAGCACCAAAATATGATGTCACAAACTTGTTTTTCAATCGGCAAGTATGACCGAATCGTTCAAGTAATAAACTTGGTAAGACCAAGTATCGTTCTTCCCAAAGGACTCACGGCCTAGTTTAGTTATGTGATTTCTTGATTAGCTAAGACTTAAAGACGAAATATTTGGAGTTTAATATGCAAGACAGAAAATAAACATGTATGCATGAAGTTTTGATCAATGGCTAAAACAAAAGACACACACTTTCAATGGAATATATTAATGAATATGTTGTTGAGGGTCAATTTCATCTTATCCACTCTCATATATTTTAGGAATTCAACATTCAAATCATCATTGTTAATGCCACTCTCTAAAGTACCTTTCTAGAAGGCTTCTCCCCAATCACGAGTTCATACAATTCCTAGCATTCCTAATGATCAGTTCATAAGTGCAGGAGCTTAACGACAACCAATATCATATTGGGAGAAATTCCCCGGATCTAGACTTCCCCGTACGTTCCCGTATCGACAAAACCAATAATCATGCATCGAATGAGTTAAACAATGCAAGCATTAAGCAAAGAGGAAAAACCCTAACTAATGATGAAAGAAAGCATAAATCTTAATTAAAAGATGTAACAAACAGATTCCATATATGAGAGCTTCATAAGATTACATTGATTCCCCAACAAACATACAAGGTTTAGTTCACCATATTCATGGTGAACCTAGATGAATTACAATGAAAGAATGAAAGAATAAACCCTAAAAAGGTGAAGAGGTAGCCTGAGCATCCAAGATCCTCCTTCAAAGGGGTGGAAGAGAGAGTGTTTGCCTCGTTTCTACCAAAGATGCCTAACCCTAGGAAACCCTAAAGCTTATATATCATTCGTAAATTACAAAAAGTCAAGTCCAATCCCATTAAAGTGCCGCTCAGCGGTAAAATACCGCTCAGCGGTGAGTGCGTGACTTTGTTTTCTCCCCTCAGCGGCCATTTCACCCCTCAGCGGAGCCAGCGTGACTGCCTGAGTGCCGCTCAGCGGTAAACTGCCGCTGAGCGGCAGTTGCGGCTTCTCTTTTTGCACTTTTTGATGTCTTATCTGATTTCATCTCTCTCCTTCTTCACTTCTTTCACCAAATTCACCTTAAAACCTGCACAAAAACACTGAAATCAAGCATAAACCTGTCCAGCTCTCTTATTTCTAAAAATATTGGTAAAAGCATGATTTCAAGCTAGTTTCTAAGTGTAAAGGTTGCTTTTAGTGTCAATTTTAAGCATGAAAATAACAGTTTTTCAACTGTTATCAGGATGCAATCATAAACGGTCCATATGAACCCACTCATGTTTTGAATGGAAAAGTTGTTTTGAAAATTTTTCTGAGTGGACTCAAGATGAGAACCATAGAGCACAATATGATGTTAAGGCTAGAAATTGAATTGCTTCTGCACTAACTACGGATGAGTGTTTCAGGATATCCCAATGCAAAACGACTAAGGAAATGTGGGAAGTCTTGGCGGTGACTCATGAAGGAACAGATGAAGTTAAGAGAGCCAAAAAGAACTCGTTGATACAGGAGTATGAATTATTTAGAATGGAGGCTGGTGAGACTGTTTACGAGGTGCAAAAAAGATTCACGCATATAGTCAGCAACCTCATCCCTCTAGGAAAATTTTTTACAAGGAAGAGATCAACATCAAGATTTTGAAAAGTTTGAGCAGAAGCTGGCAACCGAAGGTCACAGCAATTTCTGAGTCAAGAGATCTAAAAAGCATGAATATGGCTATCTTGTTCGGCAAGTTAAGGGAACATGAGCTTGAACTTGGAAGGCTAAAGGAAGAGGAAGAGATTGAAGAAAAGAAGTCTATTGCCTTAAAAGCCACAAGCAAAACAGCTTCAAAGACTGTGGATTCTGAAGTTGAATCAGAGGCAGAACTGGACAACAAAGAATTGATTATCATGGTGGTAAGAGAATTCAATCGATTCATGAAAAACAAAAGTCAATTTACTGACCATGCAGGTACTGGAAAGGGAAAGAAAATTGCAAGATCAAATGTTGTTCAGTGTTATGAGTGTGGCAAAGAAGGACATATCAAGTCTGAATGTCCAGACCTGAATATCAAGCAAAGAGGAAGCAGGAGATTTCCTCAAGATAAGAGCAAGAAGCAGAAAAGCGCATATATTGCTTGGGAAAACAGTGATACATATTCTTCAAGTGATGAAGACTGACATCGCGAAGAAGAATCAAATATCTCTTTCATGGCAGGCTCTGCACAATCAGACGATGATAGTGATCGTGAATTCGAAAATGAACGAATAGAAGTCAAGTACTACATGCTACTGGATGCATTTTAGGAAATTCATGCAGAGGCCATACGACTTCAGTACAAAGTGAATCGATTATCATCTGAGAGAAGAGATTATGAATACAGAATTGATAATCTTGTGTAGGATAATGAAAAGCTTGAAAAAGATCTTGAAGAAGCTTTGAAATCTGCAAAGACAGTAAAGACCGAAGTACAAGTTGTTGAGAAAGAGTGTGATAACTATCCTCTACATGTTGAGAAGATTGAGTACTTAACCAGCACATTGGCAAAATTCACTCAAGGCAAAGAAAACCTTGATGTTGTGTTGAGATCATCTGGAAGAGCTATCCACAAACAAGGTATTGGTTATAAGGCTCAAAGTAATAGGATAAACTCAAAGAAATTTATTGATCTGAGTAAACCTACTACTAATGCATGCTTTTACTGCAATACACTTGGTCACACAGTACAAAACTTCTATTTTAGAAATGTTGGTGTTCCAAAGGGAAAATACAAATGGGTTCCCAAGGAACAACTTTCTACAACTCACAAGAAAGGACCCAAATTCAAATGGGTACCAGCATCGAAAAATTTAAATTATTTTGCAGGATAACAGAGGCTGCTGTAGCAGTGCACAACTCAAGGATGAGCTAACTTGATAATATCAAAGTTCTTGAGTATCTACAAGTGGTAACGATAATTATCTCACTGCATCATACATGATATTTGTTTGAGTGATTGTTTGATGAATGTTTGATTATTGATTGATTGATTGAGATTGTTTTCTGTGAAAATCAATTTTTACGACTTTTAATCGATTGGATTAAGTACATAGTCGATTACATGTTGTTGTATGAATGTTTCTATTTTTGTGAAAACATTTTTTCATACAGAAATCAACTTTGCAATTAATGAAATCGACTAGATATCTCTATTTTGGGCTTTCTGTATTTGAAAATTTAAATGTGGGCTTATTTGAGTACATCTCTTTCGCGCCTTTATATATGCATACCATGACTATAGTTGTAATATGCAAAACCCTTGTTTGTGTCAAAGAGTCTCTACATTCTTTACAAAGTTTTGGCAAGATGGTCGCCTCATCTTCTCGCCTAGGAAAGCGTTCATCGTCTTCTAGAAGGGAAGCGAATCCGTTTGGCTGGTTTAGTGATGATGATCAACGCACTGATTTCATATGCCAGTGGGGTTACAAGGAAGTGATCAGGCACAAATGCATGAGCATTCTATTTTTCCGCAATGAAGGTTTCGTGTTTCAAGAATTGTTGGAGAAAGTTGGTCTGACCAAATTTGTTGAACTTCAAGGGGATTGTTATCCAAACCTTGTGAAGGTTTTCTATTCAAATCTGAAAAAGGAAGATAATTGTCTCACCTCCAAAGTGAAAGGTGTCAATATCATCATTGATCCTCTCATATGGAAATATGTTGCTGGATTTCAAGAAGCAGGAATGAAGGCTCATCAAGGCATTCCAGGATTCTACAAAACTGAAATCTATAACAATTTCTTGAAGAATCCTGACATGGTAGGAAAATGTGAATCCTTTAGCATTGAAAATCTGACCAAGGAAGAAAGCTTGTGTGCATACGTGATCACCTGGATTTTACTACCAAGAGGTGAAGATCAATACTTACTGAATGGTGAAGATGTGTACCTATTGTATGCATTGCAAACTGGTACTCCAATAGATTGGTCTTTTGTGATTGATGATTACATGTTAAAGTTTGCAAAACAAAAGGAGTATCATCTACCATATGGAGTGTTCATAAGTAAAATTTTGAGAATGCAGAATGTGGATATCACACATGAAAGAACAATTTGTTGCAATAAGCATAATGTTTTAGAAGAGTTGTTCTTATACTTAGTAGGCTTCCGAAAAGGAAAGGAAGGTTGGATATTCAAGGATGAGTACATTCCTGGTACTGATGAAATGAATCCTGTAAATATTGATTCAGCAAGATATGAATTTCGGCCTCAAACAAGATTTGAAGAATTTGTGGATGAAAGATTCAAAAGACTTGACAAGAAAATGATGATGCTTCACTGAGCTGCATCGGAAGTGGACTATGCACTGAGAATAAATTCTTTTGGAGATACTTCTATTGATGATTCTGAAAGTGGAAAGAACATTACTGAAGAAAAGATTGTAGAGTCATCTAAACCAAAATAAGGGTCTTGTGTTTACAGTCTAGTGTCATGTATTTTGTTTGTTTGTTTTTAGTTTATTTGTTTGTTTCATTGTTTTTAGTTTATTTGTTTGTTTCATTGTTTATAGTTTTCTTTGTAGTAGGCTTTATATGCCATATTTCTTTTGGTTATTCTGATTGTAATCATGGTTTTAAGTTAATGAAATTAAATATTTTGCTTAAATTCAATCTGTATTGATTAAAGTCGATTGTGTTGTGTATGAAGTTGAATGCTTTACTGTTTACTATTGCATTCATACATTTACAGACACAGATTATACCTGTAATAATTCTTGCATTATAATGATTCTAAAATGCTTGATTTGGAAAAGATCTTGAAAGGTTTTGCAGGAACATTGCATCTGGATGAACAATTGGAGATTAACTCAAATGGAAAGCAATGAAATCGATTACAACTGTGAATTAATCGATTACTGTTTAACAGGGGTTATAAATTCCATTATTTGGAATTTGGTTATTCTGATTATTGATCATATACTGTTGATTGTTTCATATTCAATATATCTCTGTGTTATAATTGATTGAAATGTTTGAGAGATTATATTGAGATTGTTGAATGATATTGTATCATTGTTGCATTAATGTGTTTGCATCATTTATGAACTGATACAATATTGTTATATGCTCATATATGCTCTGATATAATTTGTGCATACTGCATTATGCATCTAGGTTTTGAATATAAAAAATGCATAATTACAAGGGGAGCATTACATATTTTTTAGATATTTCACATGCCTATATTTAAGTGGGAGAATATATCCTTGGGAGCATCTTTATTTGTTTGATTAACATGATTTACTGATGCATCTCTGAAATAATTGATTATCTGAATATCAATACCTATTTGCATACCTTTTTTGCTAATGCACAAAGGGGGAGAATGCTAGGAAAATGTTATGATATTCATTTTGAGCTCTGATATGCATTTTGTTTGCTCTGATATGTTCTGATATCAATTGATATGTTTTTTGCTTTGAATAAAAAATGAGAATATTTCATTTGTTATGATACATTTTGATCATTTGCTCTGATACATTTTGATATAATATGATTTGATTTGTACAACATGGTTTTTTATTAATCCTGGTTGAGCATCATCAAAAAAGGGGGAGATTGTTGAGATTGTTGATAGGGGAGCACTGGTTTAGCTGAACCTACAATCTTAGAGTTTCTGGTTTTTGATGATGAAAACCGATAATTAATAACGCATGTGTTTATGTCTTACATGTTCATTACTTTCATGATTATGAATATATGAGAACATGTTTGTTTTGTGTTGATAATTGCAATTCACTATGTTATATGTGAGATCTTATCTGTGAATGCATAACATATGTTTTAGAAAAGGAAAACAACATGCACTTTTGTTGAACTTAAATATGTGGCAAAACAACAGCTTTAAGTCAACTTCATTATGAAGTAAGTCGATTAAAACTCGTGGCTTTTCACAAGCTTTTTCAAAGTGTGCTATGAGAATTTTTGAAGAGAAAGTTTTTCAAAACTTTGTTTAACTATGTTGTATAGTCGATTACATACAACCTGCATTCAACTAAGTCTGTGACAGTTTTAAAATTTTGTTAATGCTTGAATTAAATGTTACAACGGCTATATTTTTAAATATGTTGACCAAACATTTATTGTGATTCGACTACATTAATTGTACATTCAACTAACTGCATTGATGGTTGCTAACTGCTTTAACTGTTTTGTTATATTCGACTGCATTAGTAGCAAAGTCGACTAAAATGCGTTAGAGTTGAGAATTGCTATAAATTGACGCGAATTTGAATTCTGTAAGATCTTTTGTGATTCTAATCATTTTGATATCTTTTGCAAAAAGTGTGAAACTTACAAAAAGAGAGAAACGCTCCAAGAAACAAGATTGAACGTGTGATTATCAATTTGTGATTTCTTTAGAAGCAAGGGTCTGGGTTTTCAAAGAGCTGATCAAATATGCACAGAGAGGTGTTTACTAAAAGATCAGAGTTGACAATCTACTGAAGATTGTGTTGATTCCTTATTGTGATTACAGGAAGAAGAGCATGCGGCGTTCTTGACTTTGAGGGGTTTCTCAAAGGGCGTAGACAGTAGAAAAGGAGATTCTTGTTGCTGGTCTTTTTGTTGTATGCCTATATTTTGATTAGAGGGTTAGAGAGGTGTTTTATATTTTTGACGTGGAGGTCTCTATAAAAGCCTTGTTGTAAAAACCTTGATCATTATAGTGCATTTGCTTCTTGTGGTGAAAGGACACTGGATGTAGGCTTGGCCGAACCGGTATAAAAACCCAGTGTTTGATCTTTCTATCCCTACTATGTTATATTCAGTCGACTTTATATTTTACTCATTCGACTATATTTCGCTGCACTACAAAGATTTAAAGGCATCTACTTTGTTAGAAAGATTTAAAGAAAACACTGTTAAAGGCATTGTTTTTGTGTTTCACCAATTCACCCCCTCCTCTTGGTGTTGAAAATAAAGCCATTCTATTTTAAATGACGTCATATTAGTTAAATCAATATTTAGTATTTATTTATTTTGTATTGGACGTCAGTTGTTTCCCTAGGGACGTTTTGTGATTACGAACATCACGTCCAACCCCAACTCGCACGACGTTCTATATTGGTTTAAACGTCGAGCCCATAAAGTTGGCAACGTTTTATTTGGTTTATAAGAGTGCAGAAAAGTCAACCAGTCAACTAGAGTGCAGAAAAGTTAACCAGAGTGCAGAAAAGGTTGCGCTGAGCGCCAATGCCGCAACTACCGCTGAGCACCAGTTTCGTGGGCTTGGACCTGTTTTCTGTTATTTTTATGGGCTTGGACCTGTTTTTTGATATTTTTATGTTCTATTTAAGGACTTGCACGTCCTAGGGATTGTATCTTTTGATTGCTTGAGCATAGAAACACACTTTTCACCCCTTGAGGGTAGATTCGGAGATGGTGATGGCTCTCCTCTTCTCTTTCTAGGGTTTTTTCTATCTCTTTCATTCTTTCATTCCATTGTTCATCTAGTTCTTCCATGACGATGGAGAACTAAATCTTATTTGTTGTTGGAAAAGATGTAACCTCTTAAACTCTCATGTATTGAATTGATTCTTGATTATATATGCTTTACTTCATTAATTGTTAGGGTTTTTCCTCTTTACTCTTTGCATGCTTTGTTTAACTCATTCAATTGCATGATCTTTGATTTTGTCGATATGGACACATATGGGGAAATCTAGAACTGGGGAAATTCTCCCAGAAGCAATATTACCTAGACATAGGAATAGGAGGATCGGTTGCCTTTAAGCTTTTGTGCTAGGGAGACAAGACATTGTGAACTAGTAATTAGGAGTAGGCTTTCTTCACCGAGACATCGGGTTTGAGGTAAATTAGAAAGTGGAATTAACATTAATGAAGAAGATGAATTCATATATGCATGAGAGAAAATTAGGTGAAATCTAAACCCAACAAAAATATCATCAACTTCATTCATTCATTCTTGTGTTTAGCCTCAATTGATCAACTTGCATTCATGTTTATTTTTATTGCATTTGCATTCAAAAACCCCAAAATTTGTTCTTCAGAGTGTTAATTAGTTGAGTAATCACATAACTGTTTAGTGTCGTGAGTCTCTTAGGAAACGATACTTGGTCTTACCATTTATTATTACTTGATAGGATTCGGTACACTTGCCGATGTATTAACAAGTTTTTGACTCCGTTTTTGGGGATTAAAAATTTCTTTATCATCCTCCTAGCATCCCTTAGTAAATGCTGTCCAGCATCCATAAGTAGATGCTATCATTACTACAAAACAAAATCAAATCCAAACCACACAAATTAAAATGAAAAAGTCAGAAATTGGGTTGCCTCCCAATAAGCGCTTGTTTAACGTAACGAGCCTGATGTTAACCCTCGGCAAGTATAACCAAATCATATCAAGTAATAATAAAATGGTAGGACCAAGTATAGTTTCCCAAAGGACTCACGGCCTAAACAATTATGTGATTTGTTGATTAAATTAGACTTGTGAATGAATTCTTGTAGGTTTAAATGCAAATACCGAAAAGTAAATATGAATGCATGTATTGATCAATTGGATCAAAAGAAGCAAAAGTGATTGATGTAAATTATGGAATGATGATGTTGTTGGGGTTTCCGATTCATCCTATCCACTCTCATGTATTCAAGAATTCATCTTTCTTCATTAATGTTAATGTCCCTTTCTAATTTACCTTAAACCCGATGTCTCGGTGAAGAAAGCCTACTCCTAATCACTAGTTTACAATGTCTTGTCTCCCTAGCAATTATTCATGCATTACATTCGCACAAAAGCTTAAAGACAACTAATCCTCCTATCCCTATGGCTAGGCAATATTACTCTTGGGAGAATTTCTTCAGTTCTAGATTTACTCATATGTGTCCATACAAATAACATCAATGATCATGAAATTGAATGAGTTAAACAAAGCATGCATAGAGTATAGAAGAAAAACTCTAACAATTAATTAAAGAAAGCATATAGATTAAAGAACCAATTTAATACATGAGAGTTTCAAAGGATTACATTGATTCCCCAACAATAATGAAGGTTTAGTTCACCATAATCATGGTGAAACTACATGAAAAATAATAAAAGAATGAAAGATAGAACCCTAGAATTTGAAAAGTGGAGCTTGAGCATCCAAAATCCTCCTCCAAGGGGTGAAGAAAGTGTGATTTTGCTTCGTTCTGCCCAAAGATACTAACCCTAATTCGGCTAAAACCTTATATAGCCTTCTAAAAATTACAGAAAATTGCCCAAGGCCTAATAAAATGGCGCTCAGCGGTAAGTGCGGTTCTTCTATTTGATGTGCAGCTACAGTTTTGCCCCTCAGCAGTGACTGCGGGACTTCAGAGTGCCGCTCAGCGGTAAAAATGGCGCTGAGCTGTACTTGCGGGTCTTCTTTTATGCACCTTTTCTTCCTTTTCTGAGTCCAACTTCTGGCTACTTCACTTCTTTCATTCAATTCATTTTAAAAGCTAGAAAAATAGGGAAAACCAAGCATAAAACCTATCCAACTCTCTTATTTCCAAAACATAAACAAAAGCATGATTCCAAGCTAGTTTCTAAGTCATAAAGGTTGTTTTTTATGTCAAAATTAAGTATAAAAGTAACAGTTTTTCAACTGTTATCACCTGACACCATTAAGCTCAATCTGGATCTTTAATGTTGGAGTTCCTCCTTCCTTCATGACACCAACAACATCTCAGCAATTTTCTTGTCATCAACTTGACTCTCCTAGAGTAAGGAGCCTCAATCTCAAAACCTCCCTTTGCTTTAATATCCTTGATAACCCATAACCTGTTCTTGAATTTCACTGGTGTGCCAGGTTTGGGTTCATCACTTTTCACATCAGGGTGTTGGTGAACCAGTCTTTCTTCCTTCTCTTCGTCCTCCCCTTCCACTTTTATAGAGAAAAAACTAAGGCTCTTTTTGACCAACTTGGCAACTTTAACGGGTAAACTAGTCACTGATAGAACTTCATCTGTTCTTTTAAGACTAGTCTGCTTCTCTTGAATTGGCGGCCTGGCTTCAAAAACATTGAAAGTTACCTCTCTCTCTTTGTCCTTCAATGTTAAAGCTCCATCATCTACATGAATAACAAACTTTGCAATCCAAGGATGAGTGGTACCTCTGCATTTTCCTCCATCTCCATCACTACAAAGTCCATCGGAAATTGGAGTTTATCAATCTTCACCACCACATCTTCTACCACACCATAAGGGTATTTGATGGACCTATCTGCCAACTGAAGCATCATTCTTGTTGGCTTGACTTTAAGACCACTAATATTTTTAAGCATAGATAGGGGAATCAGGTTGATGCTAGCCCCTAAATCAATAAGAGCCTTCCCTATATCATGGTTCCCAATGGTACAAGGAATGGTGAAACTCCCCAGATCTTTAAATTTTGGAGGGAGAGTCTTCTGCATAATAGCATTGCAATTGCCCTGCACTTCAATTGTTTCCTCATCTAGATATTTCTTCTTCTTACTGAGGAATTGCTTCATGTGCTTCGCATAAGTAGGAATTAGTTGTAGTACTTCAGTCAAGGGCATAGTAATTTCCAATTGCTTGAAGACCTCCAAGGAATAGAATGAATACTATAGGTTCATCAAAACCATGAGTAGGCGCCTTTCTCAACAAGCCTTTAAATCGGTCCCATGCTTGACCTAATGTTTCATCCATGCCCTGCCTGAAAGAAGAAATTTCTTGTTTACCTTTGTTTACTTTTGACTGTGGGAAGTATTTGTTCAGAAACTTTGCAACCACGGCTTCCCACTCAATAAAGCTGTTTTCTGGAAAAGAGTTCAACCACATCTTAGCATTGCCTCCCAAAGAGAAAGGAAACAAGCTCAGTCTAATAGTTTCATTTGACACACCATTGATCTTTATAATATTGCATATCTCATTGAATGTGGTCAGATGCTAATATGGATTTTCATGTGGCAATCCATTGAATTGGTTGCTCTTCACCAATTGAAATCAAAGCAGGCTTCATCTCCACGTTAGCAACATTAACCCTCGGCCTTGCAATGCTACTAAAATGATGAGGGCCAATGACTATTGCATAATCTGCCAGGGTACGTCTACCATTATGCTCTTCAGCCATATTTTTTGTTCCCTGGTCAGATCTTTGAGGTGAAGGTTGTAAAAGAGTCTCAAGAGAAGGGAAAAGTTCTCTAGAGGTCCTGTTTCTACTTTTTCTTCTACTGTTGTCCAGACTTGCAAGAAGAGGTTCAGAAACTTTTGTGCTTCTAGTCTGAATTGTACCCTGCATACACTAGAGAACAAAGCACTGGAGCACCCAATTAGCACTAACAGATAAAAAGATAAAAAGATAAAAAGATAAAAAGATAAAAAGATAAAAAGATAAAAAGATAAAAAGATAAAAATATAAAAATATAAAAAGATAAAAAGATAAAAAGATAAAAAGATAAAAAGATAAAAATAAAAGATAAAAAAATAAAGAGATAAAAGGATAAAAATAAAAAATAAAGTCTAATCGGTTAAGAATCACACAAAAGTATAGTTTAAACCATGAGTCTTGGCAACGGCACCAAAAACTTGTTAAGATGTTGGCAAGTGTACCGAATCGTATCAAGTAATAATAAATGGTAAGACCAAGTATTGTTTCCCAAGAGACTCACGACACTAAACAGTCATGTGATTACTCAACTAATTAAGACTTTTGAAGAACAATTTAGGATTTTGAATGCAAAAACAAGAAAATAAATATGAATTCACTTTTGATCAATTTAAGAAAAACACAAAGGTGAATGAATGATATTGAAATTATGAAATGAATATGTTGTTGGGGTTTAGATTTCACCTAGTTTACTCTCATGCATATAAGAATTCATCTTCTTCATTCAATTGTTAACATCACTTTCTAAATTACTTAAAACCCGATCCCTCGGCGAAGAAAGTCTATCCTTAATTACTAGACCACAATCCCTTGCATCCCTAATAATTAATTCTGCATTACGATTAGAAGCTTAAGATGACCAAAACTCATACCCCCATCCTTGAGCAAGACTGCTTTTGGGAGAAATTCTCTAGATCGTGGTTTCTAGGTATTTCCCAATAAGAAAGAAGACCATAAAATAATGCCATGAGTGATCAAAACATAACAAGCATAGAGCAAAGGAGAAAATCCCTAACAATTGATGAAAGAAGCATAAATAAATTGGAATCAATTCAAATACATGAGAGTTCACAAGGTTACATCATCCCCCAACAACAAATTGAATTTAGTTCCCCCTTGTCATGGAGGAACTAGATGAACAATGGAATGAGAATGAAAGATAAACCCTAAAAACTGAAGATGAGAGCTTCCGCATCCACTTCTGCCTCTAGAGAGTTGAAGAAAACCTGAATTTGTGTCAATTCTGTCAAAAGATACTCTCTAGGTCGAGCAAATCCTTAAATAGGGCTAAAAAATAACAGAAAACGAGTCCAAGTCCACGTCACTAGCGCTCAGCGCCCTAAGTGAGGCGCCCAGGCGATGGCAGGAAAAGTTGGCGCTCAGGCGCCCAGAATGGGACGCCCAGGCGCCCTACACCACACAAACTAGCGCCCAACGCCCTGCGCGACCTCTTGTGCTCCTTTTTTTTTATGTTTTAACTGTCCCTCTTGAATTTCAACCCTTGATACTTTTGCTCTTCTTCCAAATCATACTAATAACCTACAAAAATCAAGGAAAATTAGTGATAAAATCATCAAGTATACCCTCTACTCACTTATTCACTAAACTAAACTAAAAACATGAGTTCAAGCAAGTATCTAAGTCAAAAAGGGTTGATTTAATATCAAAATTGAATCACAGATAACGGTATTTTCAACCGTTATCAAAAAGCAAAAAAATAAAAAATAAAAAACACTTTACTGCCTCGGTTCAAGTCCCAACCGAGGCAGTAAAGTCTGAGATATTGCTTCGGTTCAGAGGGAACCGAGGCGAAAAGTCCTTCGAAAAAATAGAATAAAAAAAAGAAAAAACCCTACTACTTCGGCTACCTGTGCACCGAGGCAAAATTCTACTCCTTTTTGCATCAGTTCACAATCGAGGCAAAAAGTGTACCCCTTTTTGCTTCGCCTGTATATGTTTTAGTTCAAGAACTGCTGCCTATGGGCGAAAATAACCGTTGTCGTTTCCCTTGACTCCATTAGTGAATATCTAAAAGTAAGAGAAAGCTGAAATCAAAACATTCAAATTTTAGACATTTCAAAATCTTCTAAGTTTTAAAATTTGGTGTCTATTTGAATTATAGTTTTTCATATGAGAATTGCTCTTTATACAAACCGCTACAACCGAATTCGTTTTCGATCAACAAAAATCTTTCGATTATGAAGAGAGCATGGAGTCTTGACTATCTAAAAGGGAGATGGATTCAATTTTGGTGTGTTGTGGTAGACATGAAAATGGGAATGTGGGATCAATTCTAGAAATGTGAAATCTGAATATTAAAGAAGGGTTGAAATAATCGATTCCAACTAGAAAGGTTGAAATCAATTCTATAAATGTTAAAATCGATTCAGTATTTGAAAGATAACAAAATTGATTCTAAATAATATTGGAATCGATTATATTATAATGAAATTTATTTTCATTTAAAAGATGATTGAATTGATTCTTGATAGTATTTGAATTTGAATTTATTATAATAAAATACATTCCATTTTTAGTATTAATAACTATAATTATAACTAATATTAATAATAACAAATTATAACTATAATTAATATTAATACTAACAATAATTTTAATAATAATATAAATAAATTATTTAATAGAATGTATTTGAAATTTATTCCTCTAAATTCCTTTTATAAAATTTAATTTTATTTTTTAATTAAATATTTTATAATAAGTAACAAATTAAATCTTATTTTAATATGATTTTCACACTCTATGTTTAAATTTGTATCACATCTTTACATTGGACTAAATTAATAATCATTTATTTTTATCAATCAAAATATTTTTTAATCTATTATACAAATTCTAACAAACTTTTTCTTTCAAATATCTTCGTCCCTTCATTCAAATTCTTTAATTCAAATAACATCACAAATTCCTAGCATTTTCCACAATCCCCTCTATCAAATCCACTCTCCAATCCAAACCCTAGAGCTTCCTCCTCTCTGAATGTTCAAAAATGGTGCGTCAACATCAACCAATGACTGAAAAGTTTGGTTACAAACAGTGCAACATCATCTTGGACTAGTTGTACACGTAACAAATCTATATCTCACCAACCTTTGTAGTAAATCTGTCAAACGCGAACACGGGAATGTTCCAACTATACTGAATTTTTCTTTCAACTTCTTAACACCTTACAAAAAGTTATTTTAGTTCATCGTAGAAAAGGTCTCATAATCCACAAGTCCCTGGATCGAAATCGGCTCTAATACCACTTAATAAAAATGTTCTACGAAGAGGAAGGGCTTCGAAGAACAACAAAGGGAGTAGGAATTCTAAAAATTGAATGGAAACCGAACAGGTATGTTATTGCTTGAGAGAATACAGAAAGAGTGTTACACTAGAATGTTCAGTTTGTAACTGATACAATACTGCTATTACAGATATGTACTGCATCAACCAGATATTAATACTGCTATGTTTATCAGTTCTTCTGCATCGCTGTTCATGAAATCTTCTGGCTAAACAAAACCATGTATATATGAAGTATTAAGCATGCATATACATATACTTTTTTTTACCCTTCACTTGGAAAGTTTCTAACTTGCAACAGATCATGGAGTGAAAGTACTCGGAAAGTTTCAAAATGACCATAAAGTCAATGAGTGGTAAACACGTCAAGATCCACTTTCCACGACCAAAAAGCAGAGTCAACAATAAATTAGTCCTGTTTTGTACTATTATGTAAAGGGACATTGCAAGTCTTTATATAAAGGGACATTGCAAGTCTTTGATATGCATATTGAGATCATCTCATACAAGGTCCAAACAAAGAGTTTTGTTGCCTGGTTGGGTTTAAAGTTTAGTTTCATGTTGAGGAACTGATTTTGGTTCAGAGTTGATCTTTGAGTTGAAGTTTTGAACAATTTGTATATCTTTTGTGTTACCTTGTTTTCCATTAACCAAAAACATGTCCGATAGCAAGACCCTTTTAACTGCTGTGGCCTCCCTTGCTGCTTCAGCTGTGCTGTTCAGAAGTATTACCAATGAGTTTGTTCCTAATGAAGTCTTGGAATATTTTCACTCAGGACTTCACAATCTATCTCGCAAATTGTCCACCCGACTCACTGTCGTCATCGAAGAATTTCAAGGCATGTCCAGAAACCAAGTGTTTGAGGCTGCAGAGGCCTATCTCACCACCAAAGCCACTCTCTCAGCTCAAAGAGTTAAAGCAAGCAAATCAGAGAATGATAAAAATCTATCATTCGGTGTAGACAGAGATGAAGAAGTGAATGATGAATTTGAAGGGGTTGAAATACGATGGAAATACATATGTAAACAAGCTGAGTCAATCCGGAATAAGCATCGTGATATGAATTCCTCTTTGAGGTCAGAAATAAGGTACTTTGAGCTATGTTTTCCAAAGAAACACAAGGAGAAGATATTCAGTTCATATTTTCCATACGTGTTGGAGAGAGCCAAGGACATCAAACAAGAAAATGAGGCAGTGAAGCTTCACACGGTTGATTATAGTTGTTATTGGAAAGTTCCTGGTATCAAACTTGGTCACCCCATGACTTTCAAGACTCTTGCAATTGATGCAGAACTTAAGAGGGAAATAGTGAATGATTTGGACAAGTTTGTGAAAGGAAAAGAGTTCTATAAATGAACTGGGAAAGCTTGGAAACGTGGTTACCTCTTGTATAGCCCTCCTGGCACTGGCAAGTCTAGCCTTATTGCTTCCATGTCCGATTATCTGAACTATGATATATATGACTTGGATCTCACCACTGTCCAAGACAATAATGAATTAAAAAATTTGATCCTAGCCATGTCTAACCGCTCCATGCTTGTGATAGAGGACATTGATTGCACTATAAAGCTGCAGAACCGAGAAGAAGATGGAGAAGCAGTTAAGAATGGAGACAATAAGGTTCTTTTTTCTTCTCAAAAGCTTTGTGTCAATTTTCATTACACACTCCTCAGATTTATAACATGATAACAAATATAGGAACATGAGTGTGTGCATCTATCTCTATCCATGTTAACAACATCTATATGCTTGCAATTCTTATTATTTTGTTTATGTAAAGTTTACATTAAAAAGTATATTGCTGCAAGGACTAATAATGATAATGATGTTTAACATGAACTTATTTAGACTAATGCTGTGTTTATTAATTTTCAACAGATAACACTTTCAGGACTGTTAAATGTTATAGATGGTCTATGGTCATGCTGCGGAGAAGAACGCATTTTTATTTTGACAACCAATCACAAAGAGAAGCTGGATCCTGCTCTGTTAAGACCTGGCAGAATGGACATGCATATTCATCTGTCATACTGTAACTTTTCTGCTTTTGAGCAATTGGCCTTCAATTACCTTGGAATTTCTCAGCACGAACTCTTTCACCAGATTGAAGGGCTTCTCGGAGAAGTACAAGTGACTCCAGCTGAAATTGCAGGAGAGCTAATAAAGATCTCTGATGTTAGAGAAGGCCTACAAGACATTGTAAAATTCCTCCACAACAAGAAAATGCTTCAGGAACAGACTGTGTGACTGACCACAATATCAAAGACCATGAACTGGCTTGGAATTATGGCAGATAAGATAAACCAGAGAAGAATATCTTCAGTTGAAGGCAACAAATATGATATTTGATTCATCAATCATCTTTACATTGTAATTCCTTAAAGAGAAAGAACAAATCAATAACTAATAGACTTGATTTTCAAGTTACAAATTAATTTCATTCAGTTTTAAACAAGTTATTGTAACCCACTTTTGATAGTTTTATATGGGAAAGTTTCATCAAAACAGGCTATAAGCTATGCAGTAATCTCTAACTGAGTGTACTTGAGTCAGCATGTACCAAAATCCAAATATCATTTATTTGATAAATAAAGTGTTTGCAGACAACACATCACGGATAATGGTTAATTATAATAGATACAAGACAAACTGATCCAACATCACATGATATTTTGTTCTCTCTTGTGGATTGAGTTTAATTCATTTCTCTCTTCCACTTAATCATCAAAAAGTTTGTCGAGTCCTAGCTCCTGAACAACGTCAGTGCATTGTGGATCAGTTGTCTGTGTCATGAACCCAAGGGGATTGACATAACGAGTCTGAGATGCGGCACCCATGTTTTTGGTGAGAATGATTCTGTCGGACTTGTTTGGCATTGCCTGTCTGCATTGTCCCTCATTTGGTGGGTTTGCAACAACCACACAGATCTCTTCCTCGTGATCACCACGGACAGGGATGCTGTACAAGCCATTTGCATCAGTTGAGCTCTTCCTCGAATATGACACTGTATCATTCTCTTCCATTATGCATTCCAAAGTCACATTCACACCTGTAAACACATGTTCAAACATTTGTTAGTTATCCTTCTTCACTTCCTGCACCTTCCTTTTTCTTAATCTGATGTACTAGAATGGATACTTATCACAAACCCCAGTTTCTGAATGTTATGAAAATCTCTTACTAGTAAAACTTTGATTAAGTTATGACTTTTATAGCTCATGCATGTACATTTAAGCCTAGTTAGTAGCTACTGCTCCAAGTAAAACTTGCTTATGAACACTTGTAACACAGATATAAATGCATGATAATATGATGGTGATTAAGGAAATTTACCTGGCAAGGGGAAGCTGAGTCTGGACTCAAATGCAAACTGGCAAGGATCACAATAAATCTTGCCTTCAACGAAGAATCTTTCAGGTGTTTTGCGAGCTAAGGCAGACGAGAAGCACACAACTGAGACAAAGAGGGCAACAACAGCAAATGACCTTGCCATGGTGATTAATGTGTTATTGTTTTTATTGGTTATTGATGTTGCTCCCCTTGTGATGAGAGAATGAGGGTGCTATGGAATCCTTTTATAGCCCATGCACGAGGTTCTGTTCCATTTTTGTGTGGTGTCTATGTGGTTCTACCATATTTGGAAGCTCAAAAACCTGTTCAAACTTAGTTTTTTCTGCATATTTGCTAACTGATTTAGAGATAATTTTGGTTCTATCTTCTAATTTTAGTGAACAACCATCTTATCATTTTTGAAAGTAAATATCGTGGACAAAATTATAACTATTTAAAATCACGTTCGTACAAAAATAATCACCACAGAAAATTAGCAAAAGCTTTTATAAATGAACCTCGTCTAGGTATTTCATCAAACACTTTTCTCATAATTTTTCTCTACCATTATTTGTCTTCCTATATATTCAACCACTTCTTCCATGCAACTTAGCTAGCCAACACCCAAGAGCGATTAATCAATTGCCTTTTGATGTTGCATTATTAAAATAGACACATTAAAAAGGTTTAATCATAAAGTTTTTAACATTCAAATTTGAAGCTTCGTTTTTGTCTGCTGAAATTATTTTAGAAGTTATGTCTTTCGATAAATTTGTTTTGGCATGACTCTAACTTGACTCCATGAAAAGTCACAAACTCAAATAATGAAACCAATTAATGAGATTCATATCCGAGTAATTAATTTATGAGTTAATTATTATTTTAGTACCAAACTTTTATTTTAGTTTTTATAATTTTTTTTATAAATTGATTTTTTTATAATTATATAACACTAATTAATTACTGTCTATTGAAAAAAAAAAGAGAGTTAAATAACTATTATAAGTTACATATATTGTTGTAGGCATTTGTACCACTAAGAATAACATTTTAAATCTTAAAAATAATACTAATTGTTTATTTACATTTTAACATTAATATTAGAGACTAAAAATAAATATTCAAAAATTTAGAGAAGTTATATTTAATGATTTTTTTTATAAAAGAGCTAAATCAAAATTGATCTATTTTATAAAAACTAAAAGAATAATTTCAAATTTTATAATAATGGAAGCACAATATTTTTTAATAGAAATCAAAATCAAAATTCTCTAATTTTATAAGTATTAAAAATATATTTAAACCTTATTTTATTAATATTAAATTATTTAAAATATGATGGTAAAATATAAATGATTAATACTCTCTTTTTGGATAAGGAAAAATGTCCTTACTTATCTTAGATTACACTACAAAATTAACGTATTTTAGAAGGGGATTATTATTGGGGGTTTTAAAAACCTCTCTAAATTCCTGGCAGTTTTGTTAAAACCGTAGATAAATTGTAAATTTTTAATAAGAGAACTGCCAGTAAGGTAAAATTATTTTTTTGTTTTCTCGCGCTCATAATTTACATTTCGTCTTCCTCGAAAATAACATTCATTCTCGCACCGTGCTCATTTATTAGGGTTCGTCTCCCCCAAGCCCATGCTTCATCTTCTCCTTGACCAGAATCACTGCGAGCATGGTGGCGACGATACTGGTGCGGCCAGCTCCACTTTCCACTCCTTTTTCTTCTTCTTCTGCACCTTTGTCAAATGGTTGAAGTCGTCGTCATCTAGATCTCCTTCATCAACGACAGTAGTTGCTTCTGACCTCACCGGCATCCCTGTGAGCTCCCTCCCTTTCTTCATTCGATTTTTTCATCTGGTGGGAGGGGTTTTGCTCCTCCTTCTTCATTCTTCCCAAATCTGGTTCCCTATGGAGGATCTAGCGAGGCGTGTCACCGCATTCGGTACCGGTCAGAGTAATCGTCGTGCGATGCAACATAGTGTTTTCATCCTCCCTTTCTTCTACTAGTAAATTTGAATTTGATTTGAGTATAATGTGATGGTGAAAAGGATATAGATTTGGTAATGGAGACAAAGAGAAAAGAAAACCTTATTCCTTTTGTAATATCCTCTATCATGGCTTCCTTGGTTTTCTTGTTCAGCATTCTATTTTTTTTTTCTTTTACATTCTTCCATATATTTTAGAGTATGAATGAATTCATAAACTTGGTTGTGTTTTTTGCAGCTCAACATCAGGATTGAATAATAATGCTTATTAGATAAAAAGAGCTAAGGTATTGAATAGTAATGCTTATCAGATAAAAAGAGCTAAGGTATACTAATTATTATTATGCAAGACATATTGACAAACAGGTTGTGTTCAAACCATGTGGTTAATCTCATTTTACAATGGTAGTTTAGAAAAAAGATTGAGAGTTTCTCCTGATGCCAGTGGGAAAGTGAAGATAAAGATATCAAAGAAGGAGTTGGCATAACTTTTTGAGAAGCAACATCGGAGAGCTTCTGCATAACAGGTTCTGCTTCGCTTGATAAAAGCCAGAAATGATGATGTTGGTCATAGATTGTGGATGTCCATGCTAGAGAGTATTCCTGAGGCCAGTTGATTAATTCTTCAAGGCTTGCATGAGAAGGTTTTTCTAGACAGAGATTGTGTGTGTATATAGAAAAGTAATAGATATAGAGATTGAAGGGATTTGTGCTTCAGTTGGTTATTTCTGCTTGTGAATAGGTGCTTGTGTTTGAAAGCAGATCTAAAATCATGAAGCTGAGTAATTATTACTATTAATTTACTGGTATGGAAAAGTGTAGAATATATTTTGTTTTGAAATTAGTAGCCTATGTTTATTATGAGATAAGGTCCAAGCATCTTGTTTTGAAGAAAACGCGATTGAGTGATATTATTATATGTAGCAGTAAAAGAGAAATATGACCTGGTCTGCAGTTTTGGTGTTTGATATTATTATATGATGAACTCTTTGCAGTTTTGGTGTTGTAGTGTAGAGTCTAGAATGATGTATGTCTAGTGTATTCTTTCACTATTAGCTTAAAATATTTCATAAAAAATCGTATTTTGACGTATTTAGATTGCTTTGGGGATCCTAATATTATTGGAAAGGTGAGCATCCTGGATAATTAATGGATACTGGAAACATCAAGTTCTCTTTAGTCTCATTCTAGTTATCTATGGGACTAGATAGATACAGATATTGAAGATTTTAAATTCTCTTGGTTAGTTGTGAAAACTTTGGAGCTTAGCAATGAGCAACAAAAGAAAGTTCTATACGTAAGTGATCATCTTAATATATCCCGCATTTTTCCTGTGATAAGATTGCACTAAATCACTAATTTTTGCGGTTTGCAGGACAACTATGGGAATGCAGATCCAGAAAATGTTGTTAAAGTAAAGGCCCTGTATAACGAGCTTAATCTTAAGGTTTGAACTTCATCTACATCTACCCCCATTAATAATTCCATAGCTTCCTTCTCTTTGTATCACTTGGTTTCTGTCTTCTCAAAAGTTTGTGTTAAAGAATATTTTTTTTTAACATGACTCAGTATTTTATTTTAAAATGTACTTTAATTATATCAGTAGTATGAACCTAAGGAACCAATTATTGAAATGTTAAATGTGCTTATGCCTTATGTTGAATTAAAGGGGCAATCATCTAAATTCCAGGTTATGAATTATTTTATAAATAGTGGTATGGATGTAGATTTTATATATACCTAAGTATGTTTCTAGAATGAAATAGTCTCTGTTTGCATGTCTCTGATAGTGTGCAGATTCAATCTTTTGATAACGAAAGTAACAAAAGAATGTACTGAAATATGTAGCATTTCTCTTCTTTATTAGGAACCCTTAAAGTGAATATTTTTTTTATTGGTCATTTGGTTTCTTATCTAGTTAATGAGTTTATATTAACTTATCTTTTTCAAGTTTTAACAGAGATTATTGAGAATGTTGTCTTATATAGAGATTGAGCAGTTGAAGGTTGATTTGCAGAAGCAAGAATCTGTTGTTTCTGAATATAGGGATGAGATTAGCAGATTGTCCAGTGATGTGGAAAGCATCCCAAAGGTTGAGGCTGATCTTCTGGAAATGAAAAGGGCGAGGAATCAGTTAGAACAATTCTTAAATGAGAGCAATAACATGTTACAGAAAGTGATGGAGTGTATTGATGGTATCATTCTTCCTATTGAACCTGCTTTTGATGAACCAATAGAAAAGGTGAAGTGGCTTGCTGATTATCTCAATGAATGCCAAGATGCCAAGGTGGTTTTTGGTTCTTTCTACTTCGTGATACCTCAGGTGCATAAATTGTTTTCTTTCCAAAAACTAATTTCTATTTCCTTCAGCCATTAGACAATTCATAGGTCAATGAGAACAAGAGTTGAAAAGAGGAGGAGCAAGAATTTGAAGGAGATTAAATGTCAATAAAATGATTATTGGTTGTATGAACTTTTAGAAATTAGAATCTGTTGTAAGTATCTTTGGCCACCTGTAAATTAAAAATTCCAAACGCAAGGGTAGATTAATTGTATTAGTTTATCTACTTATAACATTGAAGTTGTGTTGTCTCCGTATGACCAAAGCATTGTTGACTGAAAGTTTGAACTTTATGATGCCACACTCAAACATGATTCATTTTTCATATTACTTTTGTGTTTCCATATATCCACTATAGAACAATTTTAGCATGAAGATAAACCTTTTATCTCATGTTTTTCTATCCGGAAGTATGTGAAAGGGTTGTGATCAAGTCAGAGAAAATGATAAGAAAACCCCCAGGATTCAACATTTGTTTGCTCAATTATCTGGCAGGCTAAGAAGAGAAGAAGATGAGGTAAACATAATATATTCCTTTAGTTTTTATTTGGCAAGTTTTATAAGATGAGGTAAACATAATATATTCCTTTAGTTTTTATTTGGCAAGTTTTATATGTATAATTCAATGGACTTAACACTATCATAATTAGCTCCTTACATTGAATCTAATTTAAGGTACTTAAGGAAAAAAACTTATTCATCTCAGTTCATAATGTTTGTAATGAGTGTTATCTTTTAAGATTGAACTACATGCTTATTCTGATTTATACTACAACAGGTAATTTTTTACTGAATTGCAAGCTTATTCTGATTTATATTGCAGCAAGTAATTTTTAGGTTCAAATGCAATGCACTTGTCTCTTTTTTTAATAAATTGGAACCTAGGATTCTCATTTCTTTTATTATAAATTTGGATTAATATTGAAAGTGTTATGACAAGTTTTCTAAGTTGGCTATGCAATTTCTATTATCACATTTTAACATTTTTCAATCATCAATAATTCTTAAATTTGTCTAATAATTTTTTTTAATATATTATCAACTAATTATTATTTTATATTATAGGTATATGAAAAAGAAATCCTATCAAATGATGAAACAATGAAGAAGTATCAAATGATGAAGACAATGAAGAAGTATCAAATGATGAAGACAATGAAGAAGTATCAAATGATGAAGACAATGAAGAAGTATCAAATGATGAAGACGATGAAGAAGTATCAACTGATGAAGACGATGAAGAAGTATCAACTGATGAAGACAATGAAGAACTACAAAATTGATGATTATTATTCCTAACATGTTTATTTTAATTTTCAGGAAACATTAATTATATTTCTAATATTTAAAGTTTATATAATAATATTTTGGTTTATATTTAATGTTTACATTTAATTTTGGTTTCATATTATTTAACTTTGGTTTATTTATGATAATCAAATAATTTGAATAATAAAAAAAAATAAATTATTTACATTTCCGGCAGTTTTGGAAACCCCAACTATGTAAGCTAAGCAAGTACCAGCGGTTTTGGAAAACCTTCACAAGTATCGGCGTTGTTCGTAAACCCCCCACAAATATCGGCAGTTTTGACAAAACTTCGCTAATACCAGTAGTTTTGACAAAACCCCCCGTTAATACTGGCGGTTTCTCAAAAAACCGTCAGTAATTATTTAGCGACGCAGCTTTTTTCAAGAATTTTTTTAACCACGGGTAATGTATTTTTTGGGGTTAAAACCGTCGAAAACGATAAAAATAATTCCTAGAAAAATTGTATATTTTTGTAGTGTTATAACTCCTTGATTGAGTGTATTAAAATATTTAATATATATTTCAGTCTTATTTGACAAAATATAAATTTTCTATTATTTTTATATAATGGAAAAGCGTGTTTTCCTTATTTTAATAAATTTTAGTCTTATTTTAATATATTTCAGTCTTATTTTAATAGATTGTGTTTAAAGAAGTTTTTTAAAAATATAATAAATAAATAGTCAACTATATTAAAAAATAATAATAAATTATACAAAATTATTTTAAAAATTATGTATCTAGATAATTAATTATTAGTTAAAATAATGGTTGATTATTCTGAATCCTAGAATAATATAATTAATTATTATATAATTAAAAATAATACTTTTCTAAGAATAAATATAAAGGTCTTATAAAAAAATAAAATATAAACAAAGATAACATAATTTATGTTTTGTAAAGTAATTAAGATTATCTTTCTCCAAGTACCATAAATACATTTTGAGTTCATCAATAAGTTGAGTTCTTGAAATAAATTGCTTCTATAAGTAGGAATTTTTTTTCTTCAAAAATATATTCTTGATTAGTAAAAAAAAGAAGATTTTAAATTCGTACAATAGGCTTCAGTTCAAAGAAACCTAAGCCTATCAGAACGCGATGACATTTTCGTAGTTTAATTGAACTTATCTGCCTTAGTTCAAGGGGAACCGAGGCATATATCCTCTATTACCTCAGTTACAAAGCCAACGTATCCTTAACATCCTGAAAAATTCCTGCAGATTTGACTTTTCGTTTGACAACACTTTGAATCCTGATATACTACATCAGTTTCCCAGCAAACCGAGGCAGTATGTCTTGTCCAGCATTGACAGGTCAAAATATGGAACACTCCAATCTTTCTGTCCAACCCCTACAACCTCAGTTCATTAGAACTCGGTGTGAAAAGGGGTTTATGCCTCGGTTAAGCAGCAAACCGAGGCGTATAATTTGAAGATAATTGCAAAAATGCCATTTCATATATTTTTTTTTTCTGAGGCGTATAAGCATTAGTTAGTGGATGAACCAAAGCATATATATCTCTATTGCCTTGGTTAATGGGAAAACCGAGGTAGTATAACTTACTTATATCCAAATTTGCTTGTCCTCAAGCAAACAAAATGTAACTCAATCTTCTACCAATCTGTACAATGGTTCACTCATTCAAAAATCCTCTTTTCAAGATAAGTAAAAACTTCAGTTAAACTCATGACAAAGATTTCAATCAAGACGTGCACATGCTTTGGTTGTTCACAAAATCACTTAATATCCAGCAAATGCTATTTTTCATGAATGATCAATCAACTAAGCATGGATGTTCATGTGCTCATGGAATCTTTCCTCACTAGGTAAAGTGTTTCACTCAAACACAAGTGTATAAGAGGTAATTACTCATTCACTCTACTATCACAGTGTCACATTAATGGACTTTGCCTTTCATTTAACCATAATCAAATAAATTCACACGCATGCATCATCACAAGGACTTTCAATGGCTTATAATGTGGCTGGGCTAACAAGAAAATTGGTTTTTCTAGATCACAAAACCCTTGAGTTAAGAGAATCATATAAACACAATCATTCTTACTTTTTCCAACTTTCCTTTGCATTGAGCTTTGCTTTTTCTTTTCTTTTCTTTCTCTTTTTTTTCTTTTGTCTTTTCACATACTTAATTCTTAGCTCTTAGCTCAATGCTTTCAAATTCCCTTTCTATTTTCCAAAAACCCCAAACTTGAACATTTGTCAATATCACAAAATGTTTTCTACTTAACTCAAGGTAAAGCTTTCAACAAGGGTTTTAAATTTATGTTCAAGGCTAAGGCTTCAAATGATAGAACACATAGTGTTCTCTTTTAGTGGCTTATTTCATGCAATTTGGCTAATATAAGGGTTTCCAACAAACGACCTTGATCATATAATGCAAACAAGCAAGTAATTCAATCATAGCAAACCTGAGCAAAGTCATTCATGCTTTCAAAGTAATAGCACTCAATCACAAAAATTCTGGAGCTCAAAACCTCACATCTAAGCTCATTCCCATTTGACATACACATCCTGCTTAATATCACAATCACAATCACAATAACTTGCATTTGTTCACAAAGCTTGTGAACCACCTGTATAAGCATGTAATGTACACATCTCAAAATCAATCCATATCAAAGCATCATCAGGCATTACTTATCACACAATCACAATCATAAGCAAACCATCATAACAGATAAAGTTCCCAATTGAGTACATCAAACCCTATTCTAAAAACAACAATGAATGATAAAACAAATCCTGCTCTAGTGCTTTGAAAAACTCATCCCCATCAATGATGCTCTCTCCCACCCCAAACTTAGATGGAAAACTATTGAGAAAGTGAGTGGAAGGGAGATTTTCTTAAAGAAGAATGAAGGGAAAAATGTAGAGAACCTTCGTAAAAGTGTTTAGGAGTGTGTGTGCAGAAAAGAATCTGAAAATAGAGGCCAAAGCATGACTTAGGGTATAAAAATACCCTAATGGGCTCGGGTTCCGCTGAGGGGCAACCTAAGCCCCATCTGCGACACTACCGCTCAACGACACTTACGGGAAGTGTTCTTCTTCTTCATAGCTTGACCTAGATGCGACCTAAACATACCCCTCACTGGCTCCCTGCAATTAATGTCTCAGATCACTCAAACATTCAATCCCTATCATGCAACTAAAGCAGAATTAAAACAAACAATACAGATAAAATTAATCAACTGGGTTGCCTCCCTAGTAGCGCTTGTTTAACGTCACGAGCCTGACCCAAAATCCTCCAGCACCCTTTAGTAGATGCAAATCTTTATTACCAACACCCATCAGTAGGTGTGTACAAACATAGTATCCTTCAGTAGATACTCTTCCGCCTAACATCCATCAGTAGATGTAAACCCTGTAACAAACTTATAACAAAAACAAAAATACCCAAAAGTTCAAAATTACATCACCAAACCAAAAATTAAAGAGTTCTTAAATCACTAGGTTGCCTCCCAGCAAGCGCTCTTTTAACGTCACTAGCTTGACCCAATAAAGCTCATGTTCTTTCTTCTTTTTCTTCTTTCTACTGAACTTCTTCAGGAATTTGATAAAACCAGGAACCTGTTGCGGTGTCTCAATCAGAGGAACTTTAATCTCCAATTTCTTGAAGATTTCCATAAAGTGCTCAAATTCCTTCTTCCTATGATACTTCTTTGGATGAGGAAGAGGTTTTTCATATGATTTCTTCTTCTTTCCTCTCATCTTCTTTTTCTTCCTTTTCCTCTCCCTAAATTTTCTCTTTTTCTTTTCTCTTATTTTTTTCTTCCCTTTTCTTTTTCTTTTCAACTTCTTTATTTTCACACAACTCTTCTTTCTCTCTTCTCTCTCAACCACTTCTTTTTCTTTTTCTTCATCTTTATCTTTCTCACTCAACTCTTCTTTTTCTTTTCTCTCTATCTTTTCCTCATCTCTCTCTATTTCTTTCTCAGCAAAAATCTTTTCACTTTCAGTGACAATGGCTTGACCTTCCTCCTTAAGGTTAACTTCAGTATTAACCTTAACGCTCAATCTCTGACTAATGTAATGAAGGTGCATCTCCATCCTTTTACATGATTCTTCAATGCTTTTCTGAGTAGCGTAAGAATTTTTCAAAAATCGTTGAAGGGTGTCAGCCAAACTATCCAAACTTTCTGATAAAAAAGGTTGTTGCTGCCATTGTTGTGGTGGCGGCCATTGTTGTGGTGATGGCCTATCAAACTCTTCGACAGCTTGAGTGCTTTTGTGATGACAATTAGGTATCTGTATGTACTGTTGAACTGCCTCCTCCAACGTTATCCTTCTTCCCGATAGAGAGGGTCGTTGCTGCCATTGTTGTGGTGATAGATTCTTAAGTTGTTCGATAGCTTGCCAAAATTGACTTTGATCCATGCTTGAGTGAAGTACCCACCAGTGGTTGAAATTACCTCAGTAAAATTGAGTGCCTATATAGTTAAATTCTTGTCCGAATTGCATCCTGCAGACCTTAGGCACAAAACCCTAGAAACAATTGTTAGCCCAAAAAGATATAAAAGAAGATATAAGATCAGAGATAAGAAGATAAAATAAAAACAGAAAAAAAATAAAAACAGAAAACAGAAAAATAAAATAAAATAAAATAAAAATAAAAACAGAAAATAAAATAAAATAAAATAAAATATTAACCGAAAAAAAATAAAATAAAATAAAAATAAAAACCGAAAAATAAAAACAGAAAATAAAAACAGAAAAATAAAAACAGAAAATAAAAATTCGAAATTTGAATTCAAAATTCAAAAACAAGTCAAAGATAATCAATAATCAAACAAATGAACTAGTTAAACCACGAGTCCCCGGCAACGGCGCCAAAAACTTGATGACAAATTTATGAACACCGAAAAACGGCGCAACAAACTTGTTTAACAATCGGCAAGTGTGACCGAATCGTATCAAGTAATAAAACTAGGTAAGACCAAGTATCGTTTTCCCAAAGGACTCACGGCCTAGTTAGTTATCTGATTTGTTGATTATTTAAGACTTGTGAACGATTGATTGTAGATTTTTAATGCAAAAGACAGTAATTAAATATGTATGCATGAGTTTGATCAATGCCAAAAAGAGTAAAACAAACACGTAATGAATTATATGGATGAGTATGTTGTTGGGGTTATCAATTTCATCTTGTCCACTCTCATATATTTTAGGAATTCATCAATCTTTTCATCAATGTTAATGCCACTCTCTAAATTACCTTGTCAAGAAGGCCTATCATTAATTACGAGTTCATACAATTCCTAGCATTCCTAGTAATTAATTCTTAAGTGCAGAAGCTTAAAGGCAACCAATATGCTATTGGGAGAAATTCCCTGGATCTAGATTTCCCCGTATGTTCCCATATCGACAAAATCAATGATCGTGGCAATGAATGAGTTAAACAAAGCAAGCATTAAGCAAAGAGGAAAAACCCTAACTAATGATGAAAGAAAGCATAAGTCTTAAAGTAAGATGTTAAAACAAATTCCATATATGAGAGTTTCACAAGACTACATTGATTCCCCAACAACAATACAAGGTTTAGTTCACCATATTCATGGTGAAACTAGATGAACAATAATGAAAGAATGAAAGATAAAACCCTAGAAAGGTGAAGAGGTAGCCTAAGCATCCAAGATCTTCCTTCAAGGGGTGGAAAAGAGAGTGTTTGCTTCGTCCTAGCCAAAGATACAAACCCTAGGAACACCTAAAGCTTATATACTATTCGTAAAATTACAGAAAATTAGGCCCAAGCCCAAAATAGTGCCGCTCAGCGGTAAACTACCGCTCAACGGTAAACTACCGCTCAGCGGTAAGTGCGTGAGTTGTTTTCCTCCCCTCAGCGGCCTTTTCACCCTTCAGTGGAGCCAACGTGAGTTTCTGAGTGCCGCTCAGCGGTAAACTGCCGCTGAGCGGTAGTTGCGGCTTCTCCTTTTGCACTTTTTGATGTTTTTTCTGCTTCCATTTCTATCCTTCTTCACTTCTTTCACCAAATTCACCTTAAAACCTGCATAAAACACTGAAATCAAGCATAAACCTGTCCAGCTCTCTTATTTCTAATAATATGACCAAAAGCATGATTTCAAGCTAGTTTCTAAGTGTTCAATGTTTCTTTTAGTATCAAATTTAAGCATGAAAATAACAGTTTTTCAACTGTTATCACAACCCCAAACTTAGAACTTTGCTTGTCCTCAAGCAAACAAAATGTAACTCAATCTTCTACCAATCTGTACAATGGTTCACTCATTCAAAAATCCTCTTTTCAAGATAAGTAAAAACTTCAGTTAAACTCATGACAAAGATTTCAATCAAGACGTGCACATGCTTTGGTTGTTCACAAAATCACTTAATATCCAGCAAATGCTATTTTTCATGAATGATCAATCAACTAAGCATGGATGTTCATGTGCTCATGGAATCTTTCCTCACTAGGTAAAGTGTTTCACTCAAACACAAGTGTATAAGAGGTAATCACTCATTCACTCTACTATCACAATGTCACATGAAATGACTTTGCCTTTCATTTAACCATAATCAAATAAATTCACATGCATGCATCATCACAAGGACTTTCAATGGCTTATAATGTGGCTGGGCTAACAAGAAAATTGGTTTTTCTAGATCACAAAACCCTTGAGTTAAGAGAATCATATAAACACAATCATTCTTACTTTTCCCAACTTTCCTTTGCATTGAGCTTTGCTTTTTCTTTTCTTTTCTTTCTCTTTTTTTTCTTTCTCTTTTCACATACTTAATTCTTAGCTCTTAGCTCAATGCTTTCAAATTCCCTTTCTATTTTCCAACAACCCCAAACTTGAACATTTGTCAATACCACAAAATGTTTTCTACTTAACTCAAGGTAAAGCTTTCAACAAGGGTTTTAAATTTATGTTCAAGGCTAAGGGTTCAAATGATAGAACACATAGTGTTCTCTTTTAGTGGCTTATTTCATGCAATTTTCCTCCCCTCAGCGGCCTTTTCACCCCTTAGCGGAGCCAACGTGAGTTTCTGAGTGCCGCTCAGCGGTAAACTACCGCTGAGCGGTAGTTGCGGCTTCTCCTTTTGCACTTTTTGATGTTTTTTCTACTTCCATTTCTATCCTTCTTCACTTCTTTCACCAAATTCACCTTAAAAGCTGCATAAAACACTGAAATCAAGCATAAACCTGTCCAGCTCTCTTATTTCTAATAATATGACCAAAAGCATGATTTCAAGCTAGTTTCTAAGTGTTAAAGGTTGCTTTTAGTATCAAATTTAAGCATGAAAATAACAGTTTTTCAACTGTTATCACAACCCCAAACTTAGAACTTTGAACTTTGCTTGTCCACCATAACAACCCATGGGCCCGCCCTTTCTCTTTCAAAAAAAATGCAAAGGAGTGAATTCATTCTCTCTGGCGGCACCACTTCTCTTTGTTTAATCAAGTTAGGTCCCGCATTGCCATTAAAGCCAAGAAAATTAATCGAAGGCAGGCTATAGAAAGACTTTTAAACATCGTGCAATAGGGATAAAGGCCAGATCAAGAAAGAGGCCAAACACACTGACCGCTAGACCAAGTAAGTTTTGTTGAAATACTATTACAAACACTGAAATATAAACGTTATTTCAACAGATTTCGAAAATTCGAATAAAAATAATTATTCATTAATTTTATACAACTCCTAAACATTTTTATCACCCAATATCATACCATAATTATATATCTAATATTAGATAATATAAAATAAAAATAATTGATATTTTTATTTTATCCAGGTCTTACAAAAAGCCTATCCTTGATTATTAAACCACAATCCCTTACATCCCTCATAATTAATTCTGCGTTACGAACATAAGCTTAAGGCAACCAAACCTCCTATCCCCATCCCTAGGCAATATTGCTTTTGGGAGAAATTCTCCAGATCCTGGTTTCTAGGTATTTCCCAATAACAAAGAAGACCATAAAATTATGCCATGAATGATTAAAACATAACACGCATAGAGCAAAGGAGAAAATCCCTAACAATTAATGAAAGAAGCATATAATAAATTAGAAGAAATTCAAATACATGAGAGTTTAGAGCTTACATCTTCCCTAAGAACAAAATAGGTTTAGTTCTCCATCGTCATGAAGAAAACTAGGTGTACAATGGAATGAAAGAGATAGAAAAACCCTAGAAACTGAAGAAGAGAGCTCCCACATCCTCAAATATGCCTCCAAAGGGGCAAAACGTGTGTTTCTGTGTTCAAGCCATCAAGATATACCAACCCTAGGTCGTGCATGTCCTGAAATAGATCAAAAATAAAGTCCAAGCCCAATAATACTGGCGCTTAGAGCCCCTTCTTAGGGCAACCGGGTGAAACTACGAGAGAACTGGCGCTCAGCGCCCCTGGAAGGGCCCCCAAGCGTGCTGCGGTGCTGAGTGGCGCTGATGGCCCCAGAAAAAGGGCAACTAGGCGCCCTGCGCTGGCCCTCAGCGCCCTTGAAAGGGCAACCAGGCGCCATGCGCCTTCTTCAACCTTCTTCTCTAGTGCTTTTGTTGTCCCTCTTGAGTTCCGACTCCTTGATACTTTTGCTCCTCTTCCAAAACATACTAATAACCTACAAAATTAAGGGAATTTAGTGATAAAATCATTAAGTACAACCTTTATTCACTTATTCACAAAATTAAGCTAAAAACAAGAGTTCAAGCAAGCTTCTAAGTAAAAAAAAGTTGATTTAATATCAAAATTGCATCACAGATAACGGTATATTCAACCGTTATCAATGCCTTACTCTAAAAACATAGCTAGTAATCTCGATAATCATTTCCATCTTGTGGTTGATCATGTGGTTGCTAAGGTTGTTGTGGTTCTTGCTGTTGTGGTTGAACATTAGTTTGTGGCTGATTTTGGGATTGAAGAAGTTGTTGTGCAACTTCGACTGGAGAAGGCAGAAGGTACTGCATTCTGACGCCAATAAAGCCTTTAAGTTGAGAGGTCATCTCTCGAAGTTGCTCATCATGGGTTGTTACTCGTGTTTGGAGGCTAAAAATGTCCTCTACAATCGGTTGCTAAGAAGAAGATGCTTGTGTCTGTTGTATGTAACTATCGACACAGTCATCTTGAGCATTGACATTTCCAATGCCGTATACGCGTCCCTTGTACCTTCCACCTGCAACCTCCAACCAACATTGGTTCCTCAATCTTTCCTCCTCTATAGGGTCTAGGGGAGTACATGTTGAAGCACCAACAGATGCAGTCTTAGATCTTATTTCAGAAAATCTTGCTTCAAATTGTTCATGTTAAATGAATACATGATTATCGTTAAATAGATACACCTAACTAAGATTTAAAACATAATAAAGAATATAATAGAGTTAGTAGAAACTAACATGTGTCCGCCTAGACCTTTCATCGATAAATTCTCCTGTTGATTGACGAATATGTGTTTGCTGAAATATTTCATCGACATGCACTGACCGACCAAGCTCTTGTGACTACAAGCAAACAAAATATAAGTTGTTAACAACAAATATTTTTAAAGTTTATGACTAGAAATTAAAAAATAAATGTACATGTCATCATACCAGACGAATAACGTGCTTATGCACGTTAATGGATCCTCTAGTGTGCAAACAACCACCCTTGTCAGATGTCCTGTTCTTCTTGGCCGTTTCACAATTTTGTCTATAAAGTGTTATGTTCCACTTCTCCAAAAGACCATTCCAAACACTATCGCCCATCCAATCAGGTTTTTTCCCTTATGTTCGAGCTTTTTTAAACATCTATGATAATCTATGAGATGCTTTGGTGTGAAATTTTGTTTTTTACCTTTTCCTCATGCTCATTCCTCCATGAAACTTTTCTCTGTTATTATAATTAGTAAATTAGGTTTACATTGATATAAAAGATAGTAGAAAATAGTTTCCATGATTGAGGTAGTTTCCATGCTTCAAAACTTTTCATGTATAGCCAACATACCACAATTTGAACTGTTTGCTTTATCTTTTTAACCATTTGCAGCTAGTTAATGAATCAAGAGTGACCAGAGATATTCTAAAAGGTAAACATGTGAAGTTATTCAAAGAAGTAGTATTGCTCAGGAATGAGGGTATGAGTTCTAGTTGTCTTAAGCTTCTGATCTTCAGAATTAATTATTAGGAATGCTAGGAATCGTATGAACTAATAATTAAGGATAGACTTTCTTCGTCGAGGAATTTGGTTTTAAGTATTTTAGATAGTGACATTGACATTAATGAAGAAGTAGAATTCGTATATACATGAGAGTAAACTAGGTGAAATCTAACCCCAACAACATATTCATTCCATAATATCAAACCCGTTCATCTTTGCACTTTTGTCCAATTGATCAAATTGCATGCATATTGATAAACAAAATTTTTGATCCCCGACAACAGCGCCAAAAACTTGTTAACATTTCGGCAAGTGTACCGAATCGTATCAAGTAATAATAAATGGTAAGACCAAGTATCGTTTCCCAAGAGACTCACGACACTAAACAGTTATGTGATTACCCAACTAATTAAGATTCTAAAGAATAAATTTTTGGGGTTTTTGAATGCAAATGCAATAAAAATAAACATAAATGCAATTTGATCAATTGAGGCTAAACACAAGAATGAATGAATGAAGTTGAAGGTATTGTTGTTGGGTTTTAGATTTCACCTAGTTTACTCTCATGCATATATGAATTCATCTTCTTCATTAATGTTAATGCCACTTTCTAATTTACCTTAAACCCGATGTCTTGGTGAAGAAAGCCTAATTCTAATTACTAGTTCACAATGTCTTGTCTCCCTAGCAATTAATCATGCATTACATTCGCACAAAAGTGATGAGTCGATATTTTCTTGACTTCACCGAGTTTATTGTACCGAATTTAATTAGGGAATTGTGCTTGAATGTCCAATATTTTCCCATTTTTGCTAATTGTGCTTAATTTAATCAGAAATTCTTATTTTAATTAATTTGAATTAACTGAGGCTAATTATTTGCAATATTAATTGTAGGGAAATTGTTGGATAACATTTTGGGACTTAAAGAGAAATGCCACATCAATTATATTTTAAGCTAAAATAAGTGAGGAGGTGCGGATTTCAATTATGGGAGTGCACACGAAGATGGGCTTGATTGGAGAAGCTTCTTTTCTTTTATTTTAAAATTAAGAAGGGGGTGCTGGAAGGAGGAGCACGAACACGTCCACCAACCGCCATCTTAGTTGGTGTCACGACCCATGAGAAAAGAGGCACGAGTTGATAGGTTGGCTTGGAGAATAAAGAGTGTTGGATGGGGATTTTAAGTAGTAGCCACCTAGGAAGCATTTTTTTTTGGATAAAAGGAATGTAACGCACAAAGAGAAGGAAGAAGGGCTGTCATGACCGGGCTGGAGGGAAAACACACGGCTCAAAAGAAAAAGGAGCTATTGCACGTGGAGAAGAGGGAATCCACAATGTAGCGTCCATGGGGCTTCATATAAGAGGGCGGTTGATGAGTGCATATTTATGCCCACATTTATGCTTTAAAATTAAATTTGTGATGAAATTCATGTGCTTGAATGATTGATTTAAAGATGATTTGTGATGATTGGAATCTTTGGGTTTGGGAATAAAAGGAGACTTAAAAAGTGATTTTTAGTTGCATAAATTATTCTTGGATGTTCTAATATTTATTTGTGCAGCTGAAATTGAAACTTTATTGGTCCAAATTGCAAATTAAGGCCAAAATAAGATTTTATTTGAAATCCTAATTGGGTGAGAAAGAGGGTTGCCACGTGGCAAGTTCTCATTGGTCGCGCCCTTCCTCAGTCAAAGCTGGTAAAAGTTGGTCAAACAGGGGTTTTGGTGCAATTTTGGAGAATTTTGAAGGGGGCTAAAGTGCAAATAGAGGAAATTTCAGGGTATTTGTGCAATTTTGGAAAGTCAGAAAATCTAAAAGATAAAATTCAGTTGTTGAATTTAATTTGGGAATATCAACAAAAAATATCTTCCAAATAGTTTTATCATTATCTAAATCTTTTAGTTATTTGGAAGATATAGGATATAAGATAATTGAGTTAATATCTATCAAATATTCTTTAAAACTAATTTAATATAATGAATATTTGAAAGATATAATATATCAACAGAAAATATCAATAGAAAATATCTTATCAAGAAACTATTCAGAGTCCTAACCCAATCAAGCCTATATAAAGAGACCTAAGGGAGGCAAAAAATGGGGTCTTCACTTAATTCATGCATTCTCTCATACTCCTCTCACTTTTCTTTCATCTTGTATTCAACTTCATTCATGGAGATCTAAGCATCTAGGGCTATTTTGCTGTAATTCCATTATGGATTATGAGGTTATGTTCAATTAATGTAATTGTTTATTTTGATTATTGATTTAAGTTGTTCTCTCTCTATGTCTTTCATCTCTCTATCTTGTTAAACGCAAAGATTTTTGCATCATAATGTGTTTGAATCTACATGCATATTGATTATATGAGTTCTAGGGTTTCTAGGTTTAATTGAGAATCTACTTTGATTTAATTTAGGAACTTTCATATGATTAAATGATTTTTACTACCAATTGAGAATGTACTTTGATTGATTAGTAATAATTTCAACTATAATCAATTGAGAATTTACTTTGATTGATTAGCTTTTAATTTGGTTAGGAGATTTAAGAATAGACATGATTAAACACAATAAAATTTGATTGAGAATGTATTTTGGTTGAATTTATTGTGAATAATCTAGTAAGGTTTTGCATTTGATTGAGAATTTACTTTGGTTAAGTGCATGATCGCCCTCAAATTAATTAAGAATGTACTTTAATTAATTTGAAACTTAAATAATAATCAATTGAACAATTATCTGTGAATAACCGATGATGAATCTATCTTGGAAAAGCAGTGGAATTAGCCTATTTCATCATAACTGTTTTTAAGTTTCCTATTTATTCTTTAAACACTCTTCAACCATTACTTTTATTCATAAGCATTGCATAGCATTCGTAAGAGTCACAGATATTCAAAAGCAATTCCGTGTTCGTTGGGAGACGACTCAGGGTTACTTTAGCCCTATCTACTTTCTTGAATACTACTCTGCAATACTGAAGTTGCCTTGAAAAGTAGTATTAATTTGATAGCTTCAATGACAGCCTATCAAATTTGGCGTTGTTGCCGGGGAATACGGTTAGTATTTTAAATATTTTGATTCTTATTTTGATTTTTCTTTTATTTTTGATTTTTGATTTTTTTTATTTTTTTATTTTTTCCTTTATTTTTTTTTATTTAACGCACATACATTTAATTTAATTTGAGTTATTTTGTAGTCTTTAGTCATTCTTGGTTTAGCAAAAAAATCTTTGTTCTTGTTTTTATTAAGAATTTCTCTTGAGAAATACTTGAGGCTAGTTTGAATACACTCTGGCTAGGAAAGACTTGGTACTTAAGTTGTCCATTGTGACACACCTCTCTTTCCTGGGAGTGGACCTAACAAGTCTCTCTTATCTCTTATTTGAAATATTTATCTAAAGCAAGAACAAAAGAAAAAGAGAAGTAACAGAGGAACAACTTCCAGCAAATTGCGTAAGCATGACCAGAGCTAACCCGGGAGAATTTTATCAAATTAACCCGAAAGTTGAAAGGAATTTGCGTAAGCTGCGGAGAAGATTGAAATTTGGGTGTTCCTACATCTGAAGTCATTCCACCTTCATTAACTCCAATCACAAACATACCATCCAATCCTTTACCTGATCCTAACTCAAACAATATGGCACAAAGAACCATCAGACAATTAGCCACCTCCCACAATACAGCTATCCAAAGTAACATTGAATATCCTAATGAGGAGTGGGAGCTGAGACCTGACCTGTTAAATGCCTTACCAAAGTTCAATGGGTTATCAAGGGAGAATCCACACAACCACTTGAGACAATTTCACATATTGTGTGAAAACTTTAGATCTCCCAGGATCACAATAGAGAGCCTTAAAATGAGAGCTTTTCCTTTTACTCTTCAAGGCGCAGCTCAAGATTGGTGGTATTATCTCTATGCACGGATTACAAATTGGGAAACTATTGAAAGACTCTTTCTTGAGAATATTTTCCTGCATCCAGATTATCAACTATCCGTAGAGAAATTAAAGATATAAGACAAAGAGATAGAGAGAATCTTAGTGAATATTGGGAAAGATTCAAGAAACTATGTTCTTCATGCCCTCAAATCCAAATGGAGGATTTTATTCTAAGCTTTTATGAAGGCTTAAGTCCTATTGATAGGTCATGGGCAGATGCTGCAAGCGTTGGATCTTTCTTAGAGAGGTCACCAGAAGATGGTATAGATCTAATAGAAAGGAAGGCAGTAGACAATCAACAATATGGAACAAGAGAAAATTCAGTGACTTTGTTGAAGGGAGTGCATGAAATTGAAAATGGTGCAGTTGATGGGAAAAAGATAGATGAAAGATTAAATAAGTTAGAAAGCAAACTCGATCAGATTGCAAGCTTGTTTAAAACCTCAACTCCACAAATTGCTAAGAAGTGTGGAATTTGCATTTCAACTGACCATTATACTGATGAATGTCCTAGCTTGGTGGAAACCACTGTGGAAAATTCATCTCAAGTTTTTGCTGCAAACATGATTGGAGGAAATAGACCATACCAGAATTATCATGACTCAACCTCCAATAGGTATCAGTAAATCAGACAACCTTATGTTCCACCTCAACAAAGGCAACAACCTCAACCTGAAATGTCACTATAAGATTTCATGAAAACAATACTTGAGCAAAATTCAGAAATCAAGAAATCAATTGTAGAGTTGACTCAGAGGGTGGAAAAATTAGAGACTAAGGAGTCAAATAAATTACCTGCACAAATAGTGATCAGCCCGCAAAATGTAAGTGTTATTACTTTGAGAACGGGTAAGCAGGTAGAAGGTCCTGAAGGAGCCCAGAGGATGAAGATAAGAAGAAAGAAGGAGCGCAAATTGATGACAATGGAGGATCACGTGAACCATCACCTTAGACTACCACTGATAAATCCAGGTTAGTATCCTTAACTCTTCTTCTAAAAATTCTTCTTCATCTTATTCTCCACCTCCTCCATATCCAAATCGGTTGAAGCCGAGAAACAAAAAAATGGAGGAATTAGACCAAGAGATTTTAAATATTTTCAAGAAGGTGGAGATTAATATTCCTTTGTTAGATGTTGTTAAGCAAATTCCTAAATACGCCAAGTTTTTGAAAGAAATTTGCACAAATAGAAGGCGTTTTAGGGATAATGAGGTTGTGAATTTGGGAAGAAATGTGTCAAGCTTGATTCAGAAACATATTGAAATACTGCGAAAATGCAAGGATCCAGGTATGTTTTCTGTTCCTTGTGTTATTGGAAATTCAAAGTTTGACAATGCCATGCTAGATTTAGGGGCTTCCATAAATGTAATGCCTTTATCAGTGTTTACTTCTCTATCTTTGGGACCTCTTAAGACTACTGGTGTGGTCATTCAACTGGCAAACCGTAGCACATTTAATCCTGCAGGTGTGCTTGAGGACGTCCTTGTCCTAGTAGACAAATTAATTTTTCCTGCAGATTTCTATATCTTGGACATGAAGGATGATGAAGGAATCAGTCCAACAACTATTATCTTGGGAAGACCTTTCATGATGACAGCACGAACCAAGATAGATGTGCATGCAGGATCATTGACAATGGAGATAGGAGACGATAAGGTGTAGTTCAACGTGTTGGAAGCTGGGAAGCACCCGATTAAAGATCATTCTTTGTTTTGTATTGACTTATCAAGTGATGTTGTAAACAATTTTTCTTTTTCAAATATGTCATCCCTAATTTTGGACGAAAAAGGAAACTGTAAAGCAGGTGATATTAAGGATGCGGTATTAATAGATGATACCTCTATGGCGTCCGAGTGTGATGTTGAGGTGGCTGAGATTACCTTAGGTAGTAAAATTTTGCCATTTGTGGTGCAGCCACCCATTTTGGAGTTGAAACCTTTACCATCCCATTTGAAATATGCTTATCTTGAGAGGGATGGGAAACTCCCTGTTATTATATCTGCATTGCTTACTGATGAGCAGGAAAAACATCTATTACAGGTTATTAGAGACCACAAGAAAGCAATAGGCTGGAGTTTAGCAGATATTCCTAGTATTAGCCCTTCTTTTTGCATGCATAGAATACATTTGGAGGAGGATGCTAAACCAGTGAGACAATCTCAAGGAAGACTGAATCCTCAACTGATGGGGGTTGTAAAGAGAAAGGACACCAAGTTTCTACAAACAGGTCTTAAATATTCAAATTCTGACAGCATTTGGGTGGACCTTATACATGAGGTTCCCAAGAAATATGGAATCACATTGGTCAAGAACGAGAAGGACAAGTTGACTCCTATTCAAGACAGAAGTGGGTCACATAATGTAGTAGTTGACCATCTTAGTATGATTGAAAAAGGAAAAGATAACATTCCTATCTAGGATGACTTTTCCAAAGAAGTCCTACTATCTTTCCTTCCACCATGAAGGAGGTAAGTTCCCTCATACTTTTTCTTTGCATTTTATATATAAGGCATACATTGAGGACAATGCATAGTTTAACTGTGGGGGTGTGGGGAAACAATTAATTTTGTTCCCTATTTTGTTTGTTTTGAATAAATATTTGCATTGGATTTGAGAGTTTTAATCAGTAACTGGAATGATCATGAATTCAAGAGAAAAAAAAATGAGTCATGTTGATATGAGTGGATTGCTTTTATGATTTGCTAATTGAGTTGACTTGAGAATTTTCTAATTAAATCTTTTGAGAAAGAAATTTGAAACCATGTGAGTTTTGGGCTTAATGTTAAGGATGGACCACCATGTGTCATACCTATTTTTCTTATGTGATTTGCCCATGTTTCGTTGATACTGTAATAGTTAGCTTGATTCTATGTTGTGCAACTGAGGTGAATATGCATGATTTGATATGATTGAGACATTTCTTGTTTTAGCTACTTGGCCAAATAAACTTGTCCTAACATTAATCCATTGGAACCCTCTTTGAGCCTTAAGCCTATTTTTCTTGTTTCCAATCATTGTCAAATGAGAAAAGAAGAAAAATCATATGTTCCTTACCTTAGGAAAGAAGAAGGAGTAATGGATTCTATTAGAAGTAAAGTGAGGAATAAGTGTGTGGGTGAGTACCTCACCCACAAAATTAAAAAAAAAAGCAAAAAGGAAGATGAAAAGTTGGAGTTTTAAAAAGAAAAAAAAAGCAAAAAGGAAGATGAAAAGTTGGAGTTTTAACAAGAAGAAAAAAAGAAAAGAAGAAGAAAGAAAAAAAAAAGCTTCCTTAAAAGAGAAAGAAATAGATTTGTTTTTGAAATCAAGTATCATTACTCTTTCTATATCAATTTCAAAAACTCAGAAATTCCAAGAAAATTCCCTACCTTTGCCTTGGCCTCAATAAAACCTTAAAAAGTCCTCATGATCAATAATTGCATGTTTTCTTAAGTATGTGAATGTTAGAATCTTGCTAAATATCAAGGGTGTCTACTTTCATGGGTATTTTGAGTGTAAACACAAGCCAAAAACACTTGAGAGAAATAGATACATCTTGACTTGAGTGTTGTCTTTCATATTTGATTTTCTTGGGAATTCAAAAATGTTAACTCATGTGTGAAAAATAGAGTGATTTCATTTGCATGTCCTTGCCTAAATGATTGATCTATGTCCGGTGTTGTTCATTCTTTGGATCCAAATGCAAATATAGAATAAAATGACTCAGAACAAAGTCTTGGAATTAATCAATTTTGCCCAGGAGTGCAAAAGGATAAGTGTGGGGGTGTGATGAGTGCATATTTATGCCCACATTTACGCTTTAAAATTAAATTTTTGATGAAATTCATGTGCTTGAATGATTGATTTAAAGAGGATTTGTGATGATTGGAATTTTTGGGTTTGGGAATAAAAAGAGACTTAAAAAGTGATTTTTAGTTGCATAAATTATTCTTGGATGTTCTAATATTTATTTGTGCTGCTGAAATTGAAACTTTATTGGTCCAAATTGCAAATTAAGGCCAAAATAAGATTTTATTTGAAATCCTAATTGGATGAGAAAGAGGGTTGCCACATGGCAAGTTGTCATTAGTCGCGCCCTTCCTTAGTCAAAGCTGGTAAAAGTTGGTCAAACAGGGGTTTTGGTGCAATTTTGGAGAATTCTGAAGGGGCTAAAGTGCAAATAGAGGAAATTTCAGGGTATTTGTGCAATTTTGGAAAGTCAGAAAATCTAAAAGATAAAATTAAGTTATTGAATTTAATTTGGGAATATCAACAGAAAATATCTTCCAAATAATTTTATCATTATCTAAATCTTTTAGTTATTTGGAAGATATAGGATATAAGATAATTGAGTTAATATCTATCAAATATTCTTTAAAACTAATTTAATCTAATGAATATTTGAAAGATATAATATATCAACAAAAAATATCTTATCAACAAACTATTCAGAGTCCAAGCCCAATCAAGCCTATATAAAGAGACTCAAGGGAGGCAGAAAAAGGGACTTCACTTCATTCTCTCATACTCCTCTCACTTTTCTTTCATCTTGTATTCAACTCCATTCATGGAGAGCTAAGCATCTAGGGCTATTCTGCTATAATTCCATTATGGATTCTGAGGTTAGATTGAGTTAATGCAATTGTTTATTTTGATTATTAATTTAAGTTGTTCTCTCTCTATGTCTTTCATCTCTCTATCTTGTTAAAAGCAAAGATTTTTGAATCATAATGTGTTTGAATCTACATGCATATTGATTATATGAGTTCTAGGGTTTCTAGGTTTAATTGAGAATATACTTTGATTTAATTTAGGAACTTTCATATGATTAAATGATTTTTACTATCAATTGAGAATGTACTTTGATTGATTAGTAATAATTTCAACTATAATCAATTGAGAATTTACTTTGATTGATTAGCTTTTAATTTGGTTAGGAGATTTAAGAATAGACATGATTAAACACAATAGAATTTGATTGAGAATGTACTTTGGTTGAATTTATTGTGAATAATCTAGTAAGGTTTTGCATTTGATTGAGAATTTACTTTGGTTAAGTGCATGATCGCCCTCAAATTAATTAAGAATGTACTTTAATTAATTTGAAACTTAAATAATAATCAATTGAACAATTATTTGTGAATAACCGATGATGAATCTATCTTGGAAAAGTAGTGGAATTAGCCTATTTCATCATAACTGTTTTTAAGTTTCTTATTTATTCTTTAAACACTCTTCAACCATTACTTTTATTCATAAGCATTGCATAGCATTCGTAAGAGTCACAGATATTCAAAAGCAATTCCGTGTTCGTTGGGAGACGACTCAGGGTTACTTTAGCCCTATCTACTTTCTTGAATACTACTTGGCAATACTGAAGTTGCCTTGAAAAGTAGTATTAATTTGATAACTTCAATGACAGCCTATCAGCGGTGCAGCAAGGAAAAAGAGGGAGCAGCTTTGGCGTGCTACGTCCAGCAAAGGCAACAACTGGTCTAGAAGGAGGAAGCGACCCATGGGTAAATCATTCTTGGAGCATCCAGCAGCACGTGAAGAGGGGATTCATCCTTCATTTTGAGAGCCGCGAGGCGGAGAGGAGAGGCTGACGTGGAGAGAAAAAAAGAAGCTCACGGACACTGAAGATGGAGGGTTACGACTGATTTCTTTTCCTCATTCAAGTAGGAAGCTTGCATTCATTTCTTTAGGAAAAGCTCATCTTCATCACGCTGGTAGCAGTGCACACGGGTTGCTCCATCAAATTTCTCTTTTCATCACCCATCAAATTTTGGCGCCGTTGCCGGGGACCAACGGTTTTGTCTTAGGTCTTTTGTTGTGTTAGTGTGTGTTGTGTTTTGTTGATAACGGTTGAAAAATCGTTATTTTTATACTTAATTTTGATATTAACACTAGTGCAAAAACAGCGTATAACGTCACGCGTTCAACGTTAAATGACCGGTGGCATTTTCGTAAATAAATTGATTCGTTCCACGTCATTTACTAAAATAGCGCGCCGTTTAAAAAATATTAACGTCAAACAAGAAACATATCGACATAATCTAAAATGTATTAACGTCAAATAAGGCCAACATTGACGTAAAACAATGACCTTAGAATCACATAACATCAACTTAAGAAACATCTGACGTTCAATTTAAAATAAAAATATAACGAAATAGTGGTTTGCTTCCAGCAGTAATACTCCTACCCACATTCGACGTCAACCATGAAAAATATTCGACGTTTTATATGCCAACATGAAGCCAAAGTGTAAATCCCTTTTTTATTCTTTATTTCTTTTCTGTTATAAACCAAACATAACGTCCAAAACTTTATGGGGTCGACGTTTAAAACAATATAGAACGTCGAACAAGTTGGGGTTGGAAGTGATGGTCGTAATCACATAACGTCAATAAGGAAGCAGTCAACGTCCAATACAAAATAAATAAATACTAAATATTGATTTAATTAGTATGACGTCAACCGTAACAATAGAAGGACGTTGTATATTACAGCTAGCAGTTATTTGTTTATTTTTCATTTAAATCAATCCATATATAAAATGTCAGTTTTATACTAGCTTAGACATTTTGTTATTTAGTTTCTTTTTTATTATGTTTTCTTTTTCTTTTAAACTAACCATATAACGTCGAATTCTTCTTCGCGTTCGACGTTGTATTTTCCATAAATTATGTTTTTAATTTTTTGTTGTAAACCAAACGAAAAAATGTCATTGTAGTCAAGGCTTCGACGTTTTATTAAGCGGAGTAAGCCACATATCAAGCCACATAACAGAATAGACAACGTTAACAATAACCACAGTCCCTCTTTTTTTTCTTTTTTTCTTTTAAACCAACCAAAGAATGTCGAACTCTTTCACCAATTCGACGTTTTTTTGCCAGAAATAATTTTTTTTTCTTTTAAACCAACGAATAAAAAGGAAAAAGAAAAAATAGAGCGACCTTTGCCTTCGGATAACAAATAATATGTTAGATGCCCAAGGAATCTGACGTTTATCGGTGGATTAAAAGAAAAAAGAATTAAACCAAAAAGACACTTTGGAAGTCTGAAGAAATTGACGTCAACCTCTTCGTTTCTAGCATCAAACTGCATTTTCCCATATATCATTTAAGTAGAGTGTCCTTTATTATTGAAGCCCATATCAGGCCCATATCAAGCCTTTCCCAATAGTAATTATTTATGTAGACATCCATTTATAAAATTTCTTTTAACAACTCCAAGGTTTCTTTGTGTTAACTTGTAACAACTCCAAGGCCTTTCAAAATGCTACAACATTCATAAAATTCATAAACTCCTTTAAAACATTTAAAAGACAGATCCTACAGAGGATGTCGAATATTTTCAAAATGGACGTCCCACTATATATTAATGACGAACCGCTTCCTAATTTAACGTGATTGGGATTGGAGTAGTTTGACGCATTAATTCTGTAACAAAAGCATTTATTCTTTTTTTTGTATAAATAAAATTTCGGAGACTTCGATAACCTGTACACCGTTCATAAAATTTCACACAAACGAGTCATTTCTTTGTTGTTTGATTCTTTGTGCAAAGCTTGAAAGAGTAATATTTGACATTATTTTTCTGAATGTCGAAGCCCCGCCGAATTCGACGTTCAAACATCATTCACTGAAAAAGTAAAAAATTTCTTTGGATTCTTAAGAACTCCTTGCTGACTAAACGTAGACATTTCTATGATGAATAATGATATAGGACGTCCTCGAGCACAAATATTTGACATTAACTTTCTGAACGTCGAAGCCCCACAGAATTCGACGTTCAAACATCATTCATTGAAAAAGTAAAAAATCTCTTTGGATTCTTATGAACTCCTTGCTGACTAAACGTAGACATGTCATTGAGCAGTCTTTCACATTGAATGCACTCAACATTCGGCGTCTACATTATAAATTTAATTTGTCTTGGAGTTGTTTCCACCATAAGAAATCAAATAGCTCTGAAATCTAACGGTAGAAGACAACTTCAAGACAATTTAAAAAACGATTCATACATAGTTGAATGTTGAAGTTGAACATTTTCTTTATATAATTATGGTTTAATAGGTTCGGAGGTCCCTATATTTGCGGGTTCGTTTCAATTGGGTCCTCTAATTTTGGAAGTGATCAATTGGGTCCCTAATTTTGGTCAATTTGATTCAATAATAGCATTTTCGTTAAATATAGATGGCATCCAGGTGGCACCATTTGAGCTGTATAGATGAATTTTTAACATTTTTAATTGTTAAATATATTAATAAATGAAAATATAATTAGAAATTATTAAAAATATTAAATTAGGCCGGTGGTGGGGACTCAATTGATCACTTCCAAAATTGAAGGACCCAATTGAAACGAACCCGCAAATATAGGGACTTCCGAACCTATTAAACCTATAATTATTTTAGATCATAAAATTGTTTCAGCATTAAACATATTGTGAACCATATTTCTTTTTCCCAAGCACATTCCTTTTAGTAAGATAACTTAATCATTTTTGTACTGTAAAAAGCATTTTGTTCACTTGAATATCAAAGGCCACCTTCATATGAACTAAGACATGAATGAGGCACTTTGACATTCAACCGAGCAAATTCCAATTTAAAGAACAAACATGTTTCAAAATCTAAGGAAAGGAAAATGCCAAGGAGATAAAAAACATGAATCCTAATACGTTCAATACGGAAACAGGAAGCAAGGGATTACGTGATGGATGCAATATTTATAGATGAACCGATGACGTACATCGTGTAATACTGACTATATTGTCTGAACGTCGAAGCCCCTCCGAATTCGTTGTTCAAACATCATTTAGAAAAAAAAACAACTAATTTTAGTTTGATTCATATAAGAACAAATTGACGTCCCGCCCCCCAGAAATTGTCTACTTTTGAATCACCCATGAAGAAGGTGAGATTTTGAGGGCTTGAAGTTAAAAAGTTTGATGTGTCCCTCTATATTCATATAATTCCACTCTCAATTTTGCTAAGTGAATATAATCGATTCTAAGTAATAAAGAATCGATTCAAAGCGTTATAAATTAAGAAATGCAAATAATGTTATTCATAGTATTTTCCTAATAATGTTATTCATAGAATTTTTTTATATCATAATCATTTATACTAATAACTAATTATAATTATTAAATTATTCAAAATAATTTATCTGAATGTGGCCAATAAAAGTTGCTTTGAGAGTTCGTTTGATCTTTGATCGTCGTCGACTTTTCAAATTCGAGTTTTTCATAAATGCTTATGTGGTAGTTGTGATCACTCTATTTCAAATGTACATACCAAAAAATTAGTGACATAGTATATTGTCAAAAAAGTTGTTAACATATAGTTGGTTCCTAAAAAAAATTTTGTTGTTCTTAGAATTCTGAGAAATCTCTTTCATGACCTTGCTCTTCCGTCTCGACTTTTTTAAATTTTACTTATGGTTCATAAGACAAAGATGGAAACACCACAGTATAGGTATAAATGTTTAAGGCACCTAATTAAGAAACCCTAAAAGAAATATTTGCCACAAAGATGTTAATCTTTGATAAGAATCAAAGAACCAACAACCAAAAGAATCCTCTCTCAACATTGCAAATGCAAATTTATGACTTCCAAAATGTCTACATATGTATTTGGTGTCCCTATATATAGGTATAAATGTTTAAGGAACCTAAGAAAACCTAAAAGAATGATTCGCCATAAAGATGCTAATCTTTGATAAGAAAAATACAATTTATTTTTGCTAACATATCATTGGTCCCTAAGAAAATTTTTGGTGTTCCTAGAATTCTAACACTATCTTTGATGACCTTACCCGTCCGTCTCGACTTTTTTAAATTTTACTTATGATTCATAAGACAAAGATGGAAACGCCACAATATAGGTATAAATGTTTAAGGCACCTAAGTAACCCTAAATTAAATATTTGCCACAAGGATGTTAAACTTTGATAAGAATCCTCTCTCAACATTGCCAAGTCCCTAAGAAACCCTAAATGTTTAAGGTACCTTTAGTCTTAATCTCCGAACATTCCTTTTGGGTCAACCAGTCTCCACCGTCAAACTTAATCTGCCTTAATCTTCGACCCAACAGATGTGTCTGAATATTCCCCATACACGTTGTCTCTTCTCGATATTTAACCTGGTATGATGCATCTCTGTTGTTAACTTGTTTAAATATTTTTGGATAATTATACTTTGACAACATTTTTTTGACCACATTTTTTTCTAACTGACCTATCTTCATTTTTGTCCAAAATATTCTATCTTAATACCTTTAGTTTATCAATCAACTTATTTTTTTCTCAAACTTAAGGTATTATAATTTAAAAATCAATCAAAGTCTTTTAGTATAATCATACTTATATTTAGCCTAAAACATTCATTTCAAATTACTTTAAATAATATAATAATATTTATTACGATTTTAATTATTGTGATCTATAACTAAATTTAATTCTCATAAAATATTATTATTATTATTATTTTCCATATAAAATTAAATTAATATTTAAACAAATAAAATTTTATTCTCTTTAAATTTCACCGACGAAAGCACAAAAAAAGAAGAAAACCTCGAATATTGGTAATGTTGCATTTCTAATGGGAGGTTATCTTAAAATGTAAATATTATATTGAAATATAATGGTAATGGGAGGTTATGAGCGGTTTTATAAAGGAAAAAAGAAAATAGGATGGCGGGAGGAAGAAGAAGAAAACGTCAAATATCCCTAAACTTGGACGTCTTTTTCTAACTCTTTGTCTTCTAGCTGACAATTAGTACGTCGATGCCCTCTATAATTCGACGTCTCCTTTGTATTTTTTAAGCAGAGAAGTTATGAAGTTAAGAAGTCAAGATTGTGAAAGATGTTCCTAGAATTCTATTCAGAAATGGCTTCTCCATTTCCATCATCAAGAGGAAAAGAGAAGGTTGCCCGGGTTACAAGAAACGCAAGCCCATCTGGATGGATAAGTGATTGAGACACGTGAGCAAAGTTTTTATACTGGTCACATATAAAAAATGTAGTTCCTCACAAGTATCTGGACCTGCAATTGTTCAAGAACGAAGGGTTCCTTTTTCAAGAATGGATTGCATATCAAGGGCTTAAAGATTTTGTGCAGATGAAAGGACATTACTATCCAGATTTGGTACAAGTTTTCTACACAAACCTGAGGGTTGTAAATGGGGTCATTCACTCAAGGGTCAAAGGTGTTAACATTACTATTGACGATAATGTTTGGTCAGATATTCCTGGATTAAAAGCTGAAGGTTTGGATTCTCATATCCGTGATTCTGAGTCAAACAAATTTTTAACAAAGAGAGCTATATATATAAACTGCTTAAGATATCCAGGAAGGTACAGGATGGATAAGCAGTACCTACATGATGGCTTAAACAAGGAGGAGAAAATGATTGCTTATGTCGTGACTTGGCTACTGTTGCCTGGAAGATTGAACAAGGACACAATGTCAACAAAAGATGTATTTCTGTTGAATGCTATCAAGACTAGAATCCTAACCAATTGGGTTGCGGTACTAAAACACCACATGATCGCTGCAGGAGATGATTATGCACGCAAATTTCCATATGGAGTATTTATCAGCAAGGTGTTGGAACTCCAAGGAGTAGATGTATCTGAAGAAGAAAGAATTGTGTGCAAAAGGTCAGAAGAAATTGATATACCAAGTCTGTCATCTATTGGACTGAAAAAGACTGTGAATGGATGGTTCTTCATTGATGAGCAAACTGTTGGAAGTCCACCTACTCTTGATCGAGATCATACTAAAGATTCTGATGATGAAGATTCAATGGAAACTTCTTGATAATTATATTAGAACTTACTTTTCTTTGTTTTTTATTTTGTAATCATGCTAGTAAGCCACCTATGGTTTCTGTATTTCTTTCGGTTTTAGATTGAAATGAAATGAATATTTTAATTTAGTAAACGATCTATGAATTGTGAATGTTGATTGTGATGTATGTGGACTAACCCTTCACGTCATTAATTTGAAGTTAAGAGCTCCCCATTAATGCTCCCATCATACTTCAATTCCCTTCACGTCACTGCCCCGCTACCTTCAACGTTCTATGAGAGGGGAAAAACAAAATATATCCAAATGTACGATACATTTTGATCCAGTGAAATGTACTTCATCGAAATGTTCCTTTTGATCCAAATGTACGTCAATTCCCATCCGCATTCGACGTTAAAACATCATTCAGTGAAAAAGTAATAAATATCTTTAGATTCATTTTAGATGATGTGTTTTAAGGGTTATAGGACGTCGTTTATCACATAAAATGGATATGAACAATGAATAAACTCTAGGTCTTTGAATCAAGGGTACTGAACATTCGACGTCAATTGTGTAAATTGATTCTAAATTTAAATTGTCCATAAGTTGCATCCTCTCTAAGAAAAAAGATAGCTCTGAAATCTAATAGAGGAGTGCAACTTATGGACAATTTAAAAAAGAATCATAAAATTTTAAATGATGAAGTTGAACAACATTTTTATATAATTATTTTATATCTCAAAATTGTTTCAGCATTAAACATATTGTGAACCATATTTCTTTTTCCTAAGCACTACCCTTTCAGTAAGATATGTTAACCATTTCTGTACTACAAAAACATTTTGTTAACTTGAACTTGAAAGGGCTCCTTCATATGAAATGACGATGAATGAACCACTTTCAAGTTCAAGTTATCAAATTGCAATATGAAGAACAAAAATGCTTAGATATCTAAGGAAAAGAAAATGCAAAGGAGATAAAAAACATGAATCCTAATATGTTCAATAGGGAAACATGAGGCAGGGATTATGTGACATGCAAGCTATATTTATAGATGAACTGATGACGGACATCGTGTAATTATGCTTAGTAACTGCCACACTTCACCTTCTTGTATGAACGTCGAAGCCCCACCGAATTCGACGTTCAAACATCATTCAGAAAAAAAATCAATAAATTTCGTTTGATTAATTTAAAAACAAAATGACGTCCCGCTCTCCAGAAATTGTCTACTTTTCAATCACCCGCGAAGAAGGAGAGATTTGGAGGGCTTGAAGTTAAAATGTTTGATGTGCCACTCTATATTCATATAATTCCACTCTCAATTTTGCTAAGGTAATATAATCGATTGTAAGTAATAAAGAATCGATTCAAAGCGTTATAAATTAAGAAATGCAAATGAGGTTTTAATGATTATTTATGGTCATATTAATGACAACGTGGCTGGATATTGATCATATCAACGAAGAAATAATGCATGAGAGGGGTCAAATTTATTTTTGTAATAATGTTAATCATAATATTTTTTGATATCATAATGATTTATACTAATAACTAATTATAATTATTAAATTCTTCAAAATAATTTATTTCAATGTGGCCACTAAAAGTTTTTCTAAGAGTTCGTTTAATCTTTGATCGTCGTCGACTTTTTAAAATTCGAGTTTTTTATAAACGCTTATGTGGTAGTCGTGATCGATCCGTTTCTAATATACAGATCCATCTCTTTCATGTCCTGGTCCGTCCGTCTCGACTTTTTTAAATTTTTCAGGAGGTTCATAAGAAAAAGATGGAAACACCACAATATAGGTATAAATGTTTAAGGCAACCTAAGAAATTGTAAAAGAAATATTTGCCACAAAGATGTTAATCTTTGATAAGAATCAGAGTTGTAAACCAACAACCAAAAGAATCCTCCCTCAACGTTGCAAATGCATATTTATGACTTCCAAAATGTCTACATATGTATTTGGTGTCACTATATATAGGTATAAATGTTTAAGGCACCTAAGAAACCCTAAAAGAAATATTTGCCACAAAGATGTTAATCTTTGATAAGAAAAATACAATTTATTTTATTTCCTATGCTAATTCTTATTCAGGAGATAGTCCTCTATCCTACCTTTGGCTCGGGTCAGCCCATTCCTACCTTTGGCTCAGGCCGACCCGTTTCGAACTTCAACTTATGTTAGTTTGTCTGGACCTTAAGTCTTAATCTCCGAACATTCATTTTGGGTCAACCAGTCTCCATCGTCAAACTTAACCTACGTTAATCTTTGACTCAACCCATTATGTCTTAATTTTTGGTCTAGATCTGTCTGACTATTCTCCATACACGTTGTCTCTTCTCGATCTTTGACTTGGTGTGATGCATCTCTGTTGTTGTTAACTTGTCTAGATATTTTTTTTCTAAATGAGCTATCTCAATTTTTGTCCCTGATATTCTATCTTAATCTTTAGTTTATCAGTTGATACTAGTTGAAAAACTGTTATTTTTATACTTAAAATTGACTTCAATTACAACCTTTATGACTTAGAAATTAGCTTGAACTCATGATTTTGTTGAATTATTGGAAATAATAGAGTTGGACAGGTTTTATGCTTGATTTCCTTATTTTTGCAGGTTTTAAGCTGAAATTAATGAAAGAAGTGAAAAGGGAAAGAGATAGAGACAGAAAAGGACACAAAAAGTGCAAAAGAAGAGAATCAGCAAGTACCGCTCAAAGCCAATTACCGCTGAGCGGCACTTTTCAGTACTCGTTGGCACTACTGAGGGGAAAACTGGCGCTGAGGGGAAGAAGTGAAACGCGCTACTACCGTTGAGCAGCACTTTTATGGGCTTGGGCCTAATTTTCTGTATTTTTTAGAATAGTATTTAAGCTTTAGGACGTCCTAGGGTTTGTATCTTTGGCTGGAACGAAGCAAGAACACACTCTTTCACCCCTTGGAGGAGGATTTTGGATGCTAAGGCTTCCTTCTCAACTTTCTAGGGTTCTATATTTCATTCTTTCATTGTATTTCATCTAGTTTCACCATGAATATGGTGAACTAAACTTATTTTGTTGTTGGGGAATCAATGTAACTCTTTAGAAACTCTCTTGTATGGAATTTGTTCTTGAAAATCATCTTTATGATACATGCTTTCTTTCATTAATAGTTAGGGTTTTTCCTCTTTGCTCAAAGCATGCATTGTTTAACTCATTCAATGTCATGATCATTGGTTTTGTCGATATGGACACATACGGGGAAATCTAGATCTGGGGAATCTCTCCCAACAGTATATTACGAATCTAGACATAAGAGTATGATGGCTGGTTGCCTTTAAGCTTATGTTCATTATAATGCATGATTAATTGCTAGGGAGACAAGACATTGTAAACTAGTGATTATGATTAGGCTTTCTTCGTCGAGACATCGGGTTTTAAGTAATTTAGAAAGTGGCATTAACATTAATTAAAAGATTGATGAATTCCTAAATACAAGAGAGTGGATAGGATGAAATTGATAAACCCCAACAACATATTCATTCATATAATTCAAATCACGTGTTTTGTTTCTTGTTGCCCATTGATCAATACATGCATACATATTTACTTTTGAGTATTTGCATTAAAATCTTAATCAATCGGTTTTGCAAGTCTTAGCTAATCAACAAACCACATAACTATCTAGGTCGTGAGTCCTTTGGGAAAACGATTCTTGGTCTTACCAGGTTATTACTTGATACAATTCGGTTACACTTGCCGAGAGTTAACAAGTCTTTGACTCCGTTTTTGGGGCCTTAAGATTTGTTCATCATCAGTCAACTTAATTTTTTCTCAAACTTAAAGTATTATAATTTAAAAATCAATCAAAGTTTTTTAGTGTAATCATACCTTTCTTTAGCCTAAAACATTCATTTCAAATTTGCTTTAATAATATAAAATATTTATTATGATTTTAATTATTGTGATCTATAACTAAAACACAATTCTCATAAAATATTATTATTACTATTTTCCATATGAAATAAAATTCATATTTTAAAGAAACAAAATTTTATTCTCTTTAAATTACATCGACAAATCGTTCTTATATTTTATAATATGTAAATATTACAAGATAAATTTAAACAAATTTATATAATATAAAAATAAAAAAAAATTGTAAATCTTATCTTAAAATATAAAGGTAATGGTGGGTTATGGGAGGTTTATAAAGGAAAAAAGCACAGAAAAGGGAGGGAGGCTGAAGAAGAAAACCTCGAATATCCGTAACGTTGCATTTCTAATGGGAGGTTATCTTAAAATGTAAATCTTATATTAAAATAAAATGGTACTGGGAGGTTATGAGAGGTTTTTAAAAGGATAAAAGAGGCGCGAGGATGAAGAAGAAAACGTCGTAGATCCGCAGAATACGACGTATTCTTTGTCTTTTGTCAAACTCTTTGTCTTCTAGCTGACAATTAGTACGTCAAAGCCTAGTAAAATTAGACGTAATCATTGTATATTTTAAGCTTCGAAGTTGAGAAGTTAGAAATTACTAGATTGTGAAAGACGTTCCAAGAATTCTATCCAGACATGGCTTCTTCATCATCATCATCTAGAAGAAAAAAGAAGGTTGCCCGGGTTAGAAGAAATGCAAACCCATCTAGATGGATAAGTGATGAAGAGATCCGAGGAATGTTTTTATTCTGGAGAGTTATAAAATATGTAGTTCCTCACAAGTATCTGGACCTATAATTGTTCAAGAAAGAAGGGTTCCTTTTTCAAGAATGGATTGCATATCAAGGGCTCACTGATTTATTCCAGATGAAAGGAGATTGTTATCCAAATTTGGTAGAGGTTTTCTACACAAACCTGAGGGTTGTAAATGGGGTCATTCACTCAAGGGTCAAAGGTGTTAACATTACTATTGACGATAATGTTTGGTCACATATTGCTGGATTGAAAGCTGAAGGTTTGGATTCTCATATCCGTGATTCTGAGTCAACCAAATGGCTAACAAAGAGAGCTATATATATAAACTGCTTAAGATATCCACGAAGGTACACGATGGATAAGCAATACCTACATGATGGCTTAAACAAGGAGGAGCAATTGATTGCTTATGTCCTGACTTGGCTATTGTTGCCTGGAAGATTTGTCGAGGACATAATGTCAACAAAAGATGTATTTCTGTTGAATGTTATCAAGACTAGAATCCTAACCAATTGGGTTGCGGTACTAAAAGACCGTATGATCGCTGCAGGTCATAAATATGCACACAAATTGCCATATGGAGTATTTATCAGCCAAGTGCTCATACTCCAAGGAGTAGATGTATCTCAAGAAGTCAGACTTTTGTGCAATAAGTCACAAGAAATTGGTATACTAAGTCTGTTTTCTATTAGGCTTGAAAGGACTGTGAATGGATGGTTCTTCAGAGATGAGCTAACTGTTGGAAGTACACCTACTCCTGCTGCAGATCATATTGCCTTCATTCCACAAACTGATTTTGAGCAATATGTTGTTGATCAATTTAGGAAGAAGTCTGAAAGGGATGAGAGAGTTGAAGATACTCTTTTCAGATGGGAAAAGAAGGGAAACAAGAATGGATTGGCTTTGAAACTGAAGATTCTAATGATGAGTCAACTGATGAAGATTGAATGGAATCTTCTTCGTAAGAATAGGGACTACTTTTCTAGTGAATTTTTTTTATATTTTGTAATCATGGCATTAAGTCACCTCTGGTTTTATGTACTGCTTTGGTTTTATTTTGAAATGAAATGAAGATTTATTTTAGTAAATGATATGTGAATTGTGAATGTTGATTGCATTGTTATGTGGACTAATCCTCAATCTAGTTGAGAAGAGAAGATTATGCTGTTCTGATATTGATCAAAAACTGATCACTGGTTTAAAAGTTTAAATTTCAGCACACTGCTAACTTAAATCGATTAAGGAAGAAAGAAGTAAAAAGAAAAAATTTCATGTCTGATTTTAAAGAAAAAATAATCATAAGAGCGCCACATTTTGCTATTGTCGGAAGAAAAAACGTCGAAGCCCCATCGAATACGATGTTCTATTAAGCACACAATTAATGCTCCCAACTACTTCAATTCCCTTCACGTCCCAGCCCGGCAGCCTATGACGTTCTATGGGAGGGCAGAAAAGAAAAAAGATCTGAAAGTATGGTACCTTTTGGCGGAAGAACAAAACGTCGAATACCAACAGAACTCGACGTTGTATTAATGCTCTCGTGTTTAAAAGAAAAAACTAAAAAGAAATAAAAAGGTAGAAACTTTTGGCTTCCAATACTATGTCTAAGCCCCTTCAAATTCGACGCAACCTTTGCAATTTATAATAAGAAAAAATTAATAAAAAAGGCGCGCTGTTTTAAGAGAAAACGTCGAATGGTTTGGGACTTCAACGTTATTTTTTAACATAACTTCCAATTTTGTTGTATGCGATGTGAAAGTTTTTTATTGAATGTAAAAACAAAACACAGTCTCACTGTTTGTTCGCGGTTCCATTTCTGCTTGAACTTTCTTCTTGGTGGATGACTGCGATAAAGAAAGAAGGTTATTTTTAAGTCGTTTCTGTCTTTGTAATGTCATTTGGTTCTCATTTCTAATTTTGACCGATTGTTGTTCGTTTATTTTAGGCTGTTTTTCGTACGGGGTCAGCGAACTTCATCATCTTCTCCAATGACACCATTTGAAGTATGTTTTTTTTTCTTAAAATACTCTTACGTATGATGTATGTGCTCGTGTTTGTCGATTCTGGACGTATGATATCTATATGTATAACGATACTATGATAGTTTTTTATTCCTCCAACATATGATATTTGTGTTCGTTCGTTGTCAGCGAACATCGTCATCTTCTCAAGTGACACCATTTCAAGTATGGTTTTTTTTTCCTTCAATATCTCTTACGTATGATATATGTGTTCGTGTTTGTCGATTCTGGACGTATGATATATGTCTAATGATAGATATTTGTGTTCGTGTATGTATACTATGATAGTTTATTTTTTTCCTTCAACGTATGATAGGTATTTATTTTTGTTTCTCTACGTAAGTTAGTTTTTTTTTTTCCGTGGATTCTTTTTGTTTAGTGTAGTAGTATGGATCGAAGCTGGATTCATCAGCGTTGTATTAGTGAAGAGTATGAGCAAGGGGTTTCTGAGTTCATACAAAATGTTAAAGAACATGCAAAACCAGTGAACGGGGCATATTTTTGCCCTTGAGTTCGTTGTCTCAATCAAGTATATGAAGACTTGGACAACATTCATGATCATGTGTTCATCTATGGAATAATGAGAAGTTATACAGTTTGGACTTGGCATGGGGAAGTATTATATAAGCCAACAACTTTAGGAGGTTCGGATTACGTCGACGAATGGATGAGTGATCATTTAGACTAAATGATACGTGACGTTGGCAAAGAAAATTTTGGAAGAGCTCATTTATACGATAGTCTTAAGAACAATTCGGAGCAAGAGTTGTATCCAGGATGCATCAATTTTACAAGGTTATCGGCTACTTTGAAATTGTTTTGTTTGAAAGCAAGAAACGGATGGACTGATAAAAGTTTCATGGAATTGTTGGAGTTGCTGAAGGAGATGCTACCAGAAAATAACACGTTAGCTATCCGTAATTACGACACGAAGAAAATTCTATGTCCAATGGGTTTGGAATACGAAAAGATAAATGCATGTCCCAATGACTATGTATTTTATAGAGATCAGTATGCTTCAATGAAGGTGTGTCTGACGTGTGGTTCGTCACGATTTATGAAGAAACTTGATGCAAATAACGATGAACACAATGAAGGTCCACTGGCTAAGGTCATGTGGTATTTACCTATAGTACCTAGGTTGAAACGATTGTTTTCTGTTAAAGAAGATGCGAAGAATCTTATGTGGCACGTTGATGGAAGAAAATGTGATAATCTTCTTCGACACCCAGCTGATTCCCCACAATGGAAGAACATTGATGGCACATTTCCTGAATTTAGTGCAAAGCCGAGAAACTTAAGACTTGCACTTGCTACCGATGGTATGAATCCTTATGGCAACTTAAGTAGCAAACATAGTTCATGGCCAGTTATTTTGATGATTTACAATCTATCTCCTATGTTGTGCATGAAGAGAAATACATGATGTTGTCTATAATGATATCGGGTCCTAGACAACCTGGAAATGACATTGATGTTTATCTAAAACCGTTAATTGACGATTTAAAAATGTTTTGGGAAGAGGGTGTCGAGGTCTTCGATTCATATTCAGAAGAAAACTTTTGTTTGCGTGCAATGTTGTTTTTCACCATAAATGATTTCCCATCATATGGGAACTTGAGTGGTTATAGTGTTAAAGGTCATTTTGCATGTCCGATTTGTGAAGAAAATACTAGCTATCTTCAACTGAAGCATGGGTAGAAAACTGTGTACACAAGACACCGAAGATTCCTTCCTCGAAATCACCCTTACCGTAGATTGAAAAAAGCGTTTAATGGATGTCCTGAGGATGATGTAGTGTGAAGACCACGTAATGGGGAAGAAGTATACGACCAAGTGAGGAACATTGATGTTGTCTTCGGAAAACATAAAAAGAAGACCGTTGAGAAAAACATTTGGAAAAAGCGATCAGTATTCTTTAATCTTCCATATTGGTGTAAACTTGATGTGCGACATTGCATAGACGTGATGCATGTTGAAAAAAATGTATGTGATAGTGTTGTTGGGACTTTACTAAACGTTAAAGGAAAGACAAAATATGGAGTGAAAGCACGATAAGACTTGGTTGATATGGGAATCCGTTCTGAGTTACATCTGCAATCCAAAGGAAGAAGCACCTATCTTCCTCCAGCTTGTCACACTCTTTCAAAAAAAGAAAAACAAACTTTTTGTTAATGTTTACATAGTGTGAAGGTTCCACAAGGTTATTCGTTGAATATTAGTAGCTTGTTTCTATGAAAGATTTGAAGTTGGTTGGTTTAAAGTCTCATGATTGTCATGTCTTAATACAACAACTTTTACCAGTAGCTATTCGATCCATATTACCTGCCTCTGTTAGAGGTATTCTCACACGTTTGAGTTTGTTTTTCAATGCCATTTGCAAGAAAGTTGTTGATCCTCGACAGTTAGATGATTTGCAAAATGAGGCCATCAGACTATTGTGCCAATTGGAAATGTATTTCCCACCCTCATTTTTTGATATCATGGTTCATTTGATTTTCCATCTAGTGAGAGAGATTCAAATATGTAGGCTGGTTTTCTTGAGGTGGATGTACTCGGTTGAAAGATACATGAAGATCTTAAAGGGAAATGTTAAGAATCAATTGAGACCGGAAGCTTTGATTATAGAGCGCTACATTGCAGAGGAAGCCATTGAATTCTGCTCAAGTTATATGCCAAGTTGTGACCCAATAGGACTTCCAAAGAAAAGACATGAAAACATATGTGAAGGAAAGGGAGTTCGAGGAGTAAGGATTGAAAGTGTTAGTGGAAAAGAAGTTAATCAAGCACATTTGTGCATATTAAACAACACAAAGGATGTTATTCCTTACATTTCAAAACACATTGATGAAATTAAGTCAGCACATCCATGTATGTGTGAAAAGTGGACACTTAATGAACATAACAAATCCTTTTTAGCTTGGTTTAAGAAAAAGATTTATGCAACTCCGAATGTTTCTGAAAATATATTGAGACTAGCTCGTGGACCTAACACTGATGTGATCACTTTCGGCGGCTATTACATAAACAATTACTTGTTCTATTCAAAGGTGGAAGACGATAAAAGTAGAGTTCAAAATAGTGGAGTTACCCTACAAGCTGAGGTTGTACACTTTTACAGTTCCAAGGATAAGAATCCAATTACAGCATGAATCAGTTAGGTTGGAATAATACAAGAAATTTGGGAAATTGATTATGTGACTTTTAGAGTTCCCAATTTTCAAGTGTAAATGGGTTGACAGTAATTCTGGTGTGGTGACAGAAGACCTCAGATTCACTTTGGTGGATCTTAACAAAATGAGTTACACGGATGAACCATTTAATATGGCTAGTCAAGCAAGACAAATATTCTATGTCACTGACCCAGTGCATCATAAATAGTCAGTGGTATTGGAAGGTAGAGCCATGCACACAACTGATGATGAAGACTCTCTAGATATACTTGAGACAAACTCCTTCTCATCAAGAACCATTGAAAATAAGGTTGATGATGTACCCGATGAAATACATGCAACTCGGTGTGATCACAACGAAGGCATATGGGATAAATAGGTGTCTTAACATTGTTTTAATTACTTGTACAATTTATTTATTTTGTCTGTTCCAACTATAATTTACTAACACTTTGTAAACAGGTATGACGAGCTCTGGATCAGGTCCGACGGGAGGAGGGGGTAGATTTGTGACTCGGATGCCTGATGTCACATCCCGTCAGGTTAATGAGAAACCAGTGACGGTGGAGTTTGATCCCCGAACATTTGTGCCTATTGGGGCACATACAGCATCGTTCAAGAGTTACTTGGGCGTGATGGCAAAAGCACATGTCCCTATTGTCGCTACCTGTTGGGATGATGCCCTACAGGTTGACAAAAATCTACTATGGCAGGATATTTTGGTATGTTTAAGATGTTTTACTTCCCATCATTGACTTATTTTTGTTGATCATGCTTTAACATTTATTTTGTTTTTAACAGGAAAATTGGGATATCCCTAATGATGAGAGGATAAGGAAGAAGATTTTATCCCACATTGCAGTCCGGTGGAGGGACTTCAAGACGAGAATGACACGTCACTACGTCTTTGGCTCTAAATAGAACGACACTCCTTGTACAAAATATAAAATAACTGAGGAGGAGTGGGTGCAGTTTAAAGAATCTAGACTTACTCTTGAGTGACAGGTATGCTTTTTAATATTTTGCTCTGGTCACACAAGATGTTAATTTGTGATTTATGCTTAATGATTTTCCATTTTTCATAGGTGAAAAGGATAGCCGCCCAACAGAGGCAGAAGCTTAATGATACACCACACGTACTGTCCCGTGGTGGTTATGCGTTATTAGAGAAAAAGATGAGAAAACGTCGCACTGAGGAGTTAGGTCTTGAGTCACCTGATCTAGCACCTCCACCAGCCAGACATGAATTGTGGAAGGCTGCACGGACAAAGTCCAATGGCCAGTTTACATCCCAGTTTGCTAAGGAGATATCCAGAGAATTGTAAGTGGAAACTTTTAACTGATTACTATAGTTCATAAAAAAATTATGTAACAAACTTTTTAATGTGTCTAGCTTCATTATGATATGTAGGATGACTTGGTTGACCAACGGAGTCAAGGCACATTTGTGGCACAAGGTAGGGAGGACCTCCTAGTAGCAGCCACAGGTCGGTTAGACCGTCCAGGTCGTGTGCGTGCTGTTGGAGGAGCTATTGGATTGAGGGACTACTTTAGCCCTAAACCAAGAAGCACAGAAGTCGTGACTCAGGAAATGGTTAGTAGCATCAGGAAATGGTTAGTTGCATCAGGCAACAGGTGCAAGTCGAATTAGAGGAAAGCATGGGTGAACGCTTCAGAATGCTCGAAGAAAAACTTGCGATGATCACTGATAACAGTTGAAAAACTGTTATTTTTATACTTAATTTTGACATCAAAAACAATCTTTATGACTTAGAAACTAGCTTGGAATCATGCTTTTGTTTATGTTTTGGAAATAAGAGAGTTGGATGGGTTTTATGCTTGGTTTTCCTTGTTTTTACAGTTTTTAAGATGAATTGAATGGAAGAAGTGAAGTAGTCAGAAGTTGGATTCAGAAAAGGAAGAAAAAGTGCATAAACCTTCATTGTTTTTGGGGAATCAATGTAATCCTTTGAAACTCTCATGTATTGAATTAGTTCTTTAATCCATATGCTTTATTTCATTAATTGTTAGGGTTTTTCTTTTATACTCTATGCATGCTTTGTTTAACTCATTCAATTGCATGATCATTGATTTTATTTGTATGGACACATAGATAAATCTAGACATGAAGAAATTCTCCCAATAGTAATATTGCCTAGACAGAGGGATAGGAGGATTGGTTACCGTTAAGCTTCTGTGCGAATGTAATGCATGAATAATTGCTAGGGAGACAAGACATTGTAAACTAGTGATTAGGAGTAGGCTTTCTTCACCGAGACAACGGGTTTAAGGTAAATTAGAAAGTGACATTAACATTAATGAAGAAAGATGAATTCTTGAATACATGAGAGTGGATAGGATGAATTGAAAACCCCAACAACATCATCATTCCATAATTTACATCAATCACTTTTTCTTCTTTTGATCCAATCAATCAATACATGCATTCATATTTACTTTTTAGTATTTGCATTTAAATCTACAAGACTTTGTTAACAACTTTAATTTAATCAACAAATCACATAACTGTTTAGGCCGTGAGTCCTTTGGGAAGCGATACTTGCTCTTACCATTTATTATTACTTGATACAATTCGGTTACACTTGCCGAGGGTTAACAAGTTTTTGGCGCCGTTGCCAGGGACTCGTGGTTTAACTATTCTATTTGTGTGATTATTGATTAACTTTGACTTGATTTTTTATTTTTTTCTCTTTTTATCTTTTTGTTTATCTGTCTATCTTTTTGTTTTTATTTTTGTCTTCTTATCTTTTTGTTTTTATTTTTTTATTTTTTATCTTTCTATCTTTTTAGTTTATCTTTTCTATCTTTTTGTGCTAACAATTGTTTCTAGGGTTTTGTGTTTTTGTGTATGCAGGATACAATTAGGACTAGGAGCAAGAAAACTTTGGAACCTCTTCTTGAAGGATTGGAAGAAAGTAGAAGGAGAAGGAGGATCCGAACTTCTAGAGAATTATTTCCTTCTCCGGAAACACTTCTACAACCCTCACCACAAACATCTCCTAGAGTACTGAAGAGATGGCTGCAGAGAACAACGATAGACGTACTCTGACGGATTACACCACTGTTGTTGGCCCTCATCACTTTAATAGCATTGCTAGGCCGAGGGTCAATGTTGCAAACATGGAGGTGAAATCGGCGTTGATACAATTGGTCAAGAGCAACCAATTTAATGGGCTATCACATGAAAGTCCATATGAGCATCTCACCACATTCAACGAGATTTGCAACACTGTAAAGATCAACAGTGTGCCGGATGAAGCAATAAAGCTTAGTTTGTTTCCTTTCTCATTGGGAGGCAATGATAAGTTATGGTTGAATTCTTTTCCAGAGGAAAGCTTTACTGAATGGGAAGTCGTGGTTTCAAAGTTCTTAAACAAGTACTTCCCACAATCTAAAATCAACAACGGGAAGCAAGAAATTTCTTCTTTTAGACAAGGCATGGAGGAGACGCTAGGTCAAGCCTGGGATAGATACAAGAGCTTGTTGAGAAAGACGCTCACTCATGGCTTTGACGAAGCAGCTGTAGTCATTCTTTTCCTTGGAGGTCTTGGTTCACAAACCAAGTTGATGCTAGATGCCTCAGCTGGAGGTAATAGTAAATGCAAGACTCTAGAGGAAGAAACTGAAATGATTGACAACATGGCTACAAATGATAATGAGATGCATAATGATAGAGGAGCTCCAATTCAACAGGAAGGAGTTCTACTATTGCAATCTCAAGACGCCTTGCTTGCACAAAATAAGATCATCACTCAGCAGTTGGAAGAAGTGACAAAGAAGCTTTCTCTATTGCCTCAAGAGATATATAATATTTCGATGGCTCAAAGGCAGCAGAAACCGTGGCAGTCACAACCTACTCCATATGAGAAAACCACAAAATTGGAGGATACTTTCCAGCAATTCATGAAAGTGAGTGTCTCTTATTGTAAGAATGTAGAGGCTGCATTTAACAGTATGAAGATGCACATTGGGAAAAAGGTCAACAAGATGGAAGGTTGTGAGAATGATGCAAAGAGTAATTTGAGGGAAGAGTGTAAAACCATTGTTACAAGAAGTGGTAAAGTGTTAGAGGAAAGAAAAATAGAGAGAAAAGAGAGAGAAAATGAGAGTGGGAAAGAAACACTTGAGTGGAAAGATAGGGTTGAGAAAGAAAAAAAGAGAGAAGAGGAAGATGAGAGAAAAAAACAAAAAGAAAAAGAAGAGGTAGACGAGAGAAAAAAAGAAAGAGAGTTAGGAAAGACACTTCCTTATCCAAAGATTTATTCAAGGAAGGAGAAAGAAAAACAGCTGGAGCGGTTCATGGAGATGTTTAAAAAATTGGAGATTACCATTCCTTTTTCTGAAGCATTGCAACAGATGGAATCCTATGCAAAATTTTTGAAGGAACTTCTTACAAAGAAAAGAAAATATATTGAGAAGGAGACCATTGAAGTGCAAGGTAATTGCAGTGCAATCATACAACAATTACCTCCTAAGTTTAAAGATTCAGGGAGCTTCATTATTCCATGCACCATAGGAGAGTTGGAAGTTGGAAGGGCGTTGATTGATTTGGGAGCTATCATTAATTTAATGCCACTTTCTATGTTCAAAAGAATTGAGGGTTTGGAACTCAAACCCCCTAGAATGGCTCTTCAATTGGCAGACAGGTCTCTTAAATATTCGTATGGGGTAGTTGAAGATGTGCTGGTAAAGGTTGACAAATTCGTATTCCCAGTGGGATGACAGTAATTTATAATGAGAAGAATGAGCTTATTCCTACTCGGACTTTTACTGGATGGCGAATGTGCATTGATTACAGGAAGTTGAATAAAGCCACTAGGAAGGATCATTTTCCTCTTCCTTTCATGGACCAGATACTGGAGAGATTGGCAGGTCAGACTTTTTATTGCTTTCTGGATGGATACTCTGGATACAACCAAATTATGGTAGATCCAAAAGATCAAGAGAAGACGACATTCACATGTCCTTTTGGTGTCTTTGCCTACAGAAAGATGCCATTTGGGTTATGTAATGCTCCAGCCACATTTTAAAGGTGTATGCAGGCAATTTTTGCAAATCTCATAGAGAAGTGCATTGAAGTCTTCATGGATGATTTTTCAATTTTTGGAGATTCTTTCCAAAGGTGTTTGGCGAATGTGGATATTGTCCTCAAAAGACGTGTTCAAACGAATCTTATGCTTAACTGGGAGAAATGTCATTTCATGGTAACAGAAGGAATTGTGTTGGGGCACAAGATTTCTGCTAAGGGGATTGAGGTGGATAAAGCCAAAGTGGAGGTCATTGAGAAACTTCCTCCACCAACAAATCTGAAAGGAATCAGAAGCTTCCTAGGCCATGCTGGATTCTATAGAAGATTTATTAAAGATTTCTCAAAAATTGCCAAACCATTGAGTAATCTACTGGTTAAAGATGCATCTTTTGTGATAGATGAAGAATCTTTGAAAGCCTTTGACATCTTGAAAAGTAAATTGGTGTCGGCTCTAGTGATTGGAGCTCTAGATTGGAATCAAAACTTTGAATTAATGTGTGATGCTAGTGATTATGCAATAGGAGTCGTGCTTGGTCAGAGAAAAGAGAAGGTATTTCACACAATTTATTATGCTAGCAAAGTTTTGAATGATGCCCAGCTGAATTATGCTACTACTGAGAAGGAGTTCCTAGCCATAATTTATGCTTTGGAGAAATTTAGACCTTATCTAATTGGGTCTAAGGTGATTATCTATACCGATCATGCAGCTATAAAATATTTGTTGACAAAGCCAGATTCTAAGCCACGTCTGATTAGATGGGTACTGCTATTGCAAGAATTTGATGTGGAAATCAGTGATAAGAAGGGAAGTGAGAATTTTATTGCTGATCATTTATCTCGATTGGTTAACACTGAGGTTACTGGCAATGAAGCAGAAATATGTGAATCTTTTTCAGATGAAACACTCATGTACATTCAAAAGAGGTCGTGGTTTGCTGATATGGCAAATTTTAAAGCTGTAGGAGTAATTCCAGAAGATCTTAATTGGCAACAAAGAAAGAAATTTTTGCATGATGCCAAGCATTTTATCTGGGATGATCCTTATTTGTTCAAAATTGGAGCAGATAACCTTTTGAGGCGGTGTGTGACCAATGAAGAAGTAGAAGGAATTCTCTGGCATTGTCATGACTCACCCTATGAAGGACATTTCAATGGAGAAAGAACAACAGCAAAAGTTCTCCAATCAGGTTTTTATTGGCCTACTTTATTTAAAGATGCTCATAATCATGCCAAGAATTGTGACACGTGTCAAAGAACTAGGACTATTTCAAGACGCCATGAGATGCCATTACAAGGCATTTTAGAGGTTGAAGTCTTTGATTGTTGGGGCATTGATTTTGTAGGACCATTTCCACCATCTTTCAACAATGAATACATATTGGTGGCAGTGGACTATGTGAGAAAATGGGTGGAAGCATTGGCGTGTCCCAAAAATGATGCCAGCACTATGATTAAATTTCTAAAGAGGCAGATCTTCTCACGCTTTGGAACTCCAAGAGTACTTATTAGTGATTGAGGTTCTCATTTTTGTAATTATCAGCTAGCAAAAGTACTCAAACATTATGGTGTGAGACATAAGGTAGTTGCACCTTATCATCCACAGACCAATGGGCAAGCTAAGGTGTCTAATAGAGAGATGAAGAGAATCTTAGAGAAAATAGTTGCTGCAACAACAAAGGACTGGTCGCAGAAACTGGATTATGCTCTCGGGGCATACAGGACTACAATGAAGACATCTATGGGTTTATCACCTTATCAACTAGACTATGGGAAAGCATGTCATTTGCCAGTGGAGATGGAGCATAAAGCTTTGTGGGCTCTTAAATTTTTGAATTTTGATTCTGCTGAAACTCAAAACAAGCGTAGAAGGTAGATGCTAGAGCTTGAAGAGATGCGGTTGCATGCATATCATTCATCCAAGAGTTACAAAGAAAAAGTAAAATTCTATCATGACAGGAAATTGATAAAAAGAGTGTTTAATCCAGGGCAGCAGATGCTATTGTTCAGTTCAAGATTGAAGCTTTTTCCTGGAAAGTTGAAGTCAAAATGGTTAGGACCATTCATAGTGAAAAGTGTGCGTCCACATGGAGCAATTGAATTGGTTGACCCATCTGCTAGTGATCAACAAAGAAGCTGGGTGGTGAATGGTCAACGTCTCAAGCATTATCTGGGAGGAGAAGTTGATAACAGTTGAAAAACTGTTATTTTTATGCTTAAAATTGATACTAAAAGCAACCTTTAACACTTAGAAACTAGCTTAGAATCATGCTTTTGTTCATATTTTTAGAAATAAGAGAGTTTGATAGGTTTATGCTTGATTTCAGTGTTTTATGCAGGTTTTAAGGTGAATTTGATGAAAGACGTGAAGAAGGATAGAGATGGAATTAGAAAAGAACTAAAAAAGTGCAAAAGAAGAGAAGTCGCAAGTACCGCTCAGCGCCAGTTTACTGCTGAGCGCCACTCAAGAACACCCGTTGGCTCCGCTGAGGGGTGAAAGTGCAGCTGAGGGGAGAATTGACTACGCGCTGGTACCGCTGAGCGGCAGTTTACCGCTAAGCGGTGGTATTTTGGGCTTAGGCCCACTTTTCTGTAATATTGCAAATAGTATATAAGCTTTAGGACTTTCTAGGGTTTGTATCTTTGGCTGGAGAAGAAGCAAACACACACCTTTCCACCCCTAGGAGGAAGATCTTGGATGCTAAGGCTACCTACTCATGTTTCTAGGGTTTTATCTTTCACTATTTCATTATTTTTCATCTAGTTTCACCATGAATATGGTGAACTAAACTCTTCTTGTTGTTGGGGAATCAATGTAATCTTGTGAAACTCATATATGGAATTGGTGTTTAAACATCTTATTTGAGATACATGCTTTCTTTCATCATTAGTTAGGGTTTTTCCTCTTTGCTCAAAGCATGCATTGTTCAACTCATTCGATGTCATGATTATTAATTTTAGTGATATGGACACATGCTGTAAAATCTAGACCCGGGGAATTTCTCCTAAAAAGTAATATCGCCTAGAAATAGGGATATGAGGGTTGGTTGCCTTTAAGCTTCTGTGCTTCAGAATTAATTATTAGGGATGCTGATAACAGTTGAAAACCTGTTATTTTCATGCTTAAATTTGATACTAAAAGCAACCTTTAACACTTAGAAACTAGCTTGAAATCATGCTTTTGGTCATATTTTAGAAATAAGACAGCTGGACAGGTTTATGCTTGATTTCAGTGTTTTATGCAAGTTTTAAGGTGAATTTGGTGAAAGAAGTGAAGAAGGATAGGAATGGAATCAGAAAAGACATTAAAAAGTGCAAAAGGAGAAGCCGCAACCACCGCTCAACGGCAGTTTACCGCTGAGCGGCACTTAGAAACCTACGTTGGTTCCGCTGAGGGGTGAAAAGGCCGCTGAGGGGAAGAAACGAACTCGCGCACTTACCGCTGAGCGGTACTATTTTGGGCTTGGGCCTAATTTTCTGTAATTTTACGAATAGTATATAAGCTTTAGGGTTTCCTAGGGTTTGTATCTTTGGCTGGGACGAAGCAAACACTCTCTTTTCCACCCCTTTGAAGGAAGATCTTGGATGCTGAGGCTACCTCTCTACCTTTCTAGGATTTTATCTTTCATTCTTTCATTATTATTCATCTAGATTCACCATGAATATGGTGAACTAAACCTTGTATTGTTGTTGGGGGATCAATGTAATCTTGTGAAACTCTCATATATGGAATTTGTGTTTAAACATCTTATTTGAGATACATGCTTTCTTTCATCATTAGTTAGGGTTTTTCCTCTTTGCTCAAAGCATGCATTGTTTAACTCATTCGATGTCATGATTATTGATTTTGTCGATATGGGAACGTACGGGGAAGTCTAGATCCGGGGAATTTCTCCCAATAGTATATTGGTTGCCTTTAAGCTCCTGCACTTCAGAACTAATTACTAGGAATGCTAGGAATTGTATGAACTCGTAATTAAGGATAGGCCTTCTCGACAAGGTGATTTAGAGAGTGGCATTAACATTGATGAAAAGATTGATGAATTCCTAAAGTATATGAGAGTGGATAAGATGAAATTGATAACCCCAACAACATACTCATCCATATAATTCATTTCGTGTTTGTTTTACTCTTTTTGCCATTGATCACATTCATGCATACATGTTTAATTACTGTCTTTTGCATTTAAACCTACAATCAATCGTTCACAAGTCTTAAATAATCAACAAATCAGATAACTAACTAGGCCGTGAGTCCTTTGGGAAAACGATACTTGGTCTTACCGAGTTTATTACTTGATACGATTCGGTCACGCTTACCGATTGTTAAACAAGTTTGTGGCGCCGTTTTCGGTGTTCATAAATTTGTCATCAAGTTTTTGGCGCCGTTGTCGGGGACTCGTGGTTTAACTAGTTCATATGTTTGATTATTGATTATCTTTGACTTGAATTTCGAAATTTGAATTTCTAATTTTATTTTCTGTTTATATTTTTCATTTTTTATTTTATTTTATTTTATTGTTTTTATTTTATTTTATTTTATTTTTTTGTTTTTTGTTTTTTGTTTTTATTTTATCTTCTTATTTTTGATCTTATTTCTTCTATATCTTTTTGTGCTAACCAATTCTTTTAGGGATTTGTTTTCTTGTGTATGCAGGAAGCAATCCGAACTAGGAGCAAGAAAACTGCAGAACCTCTTCTTGAAGGATTAGACGAAAGTAGACGGAGGAGAAGAATCTGTACATCTAGAGAACTCTTTCCTTCTCCGGAAACTCTGTTACAACCATCACCACAAAATTCTGACCATAGCATTGAGGAGATGGAGAACAATAATAATAGACGAACTCTTGTTGACTATACTAATGTAGCTGGACCTCAACATTTCAACAGCATAGCAAGACCAAGAGTCAATGCGGCTAATATGGAGGTGAAACCAGCACTAATCCAATTGGTTAAGAGTAACCAGTTTAATGGGTTGTCTCACGAAAGCCCATATGAGCACCTCACTACATTTAACGAGATTTGCAACACTGTAAAGATAAATGGGGTGCCGGACGAAGCGATCAAACTTAGCTTGTTTCTATTCTCACTAGGAGGCAACGCTAAGATTTGGTTGAACTCTTTTTCAGAAGGAAGCTTTACAGAGTGGGAAGAGGTGGTAACAAAGTTCCTAAACAAATACTTTCCACAATCAAAAGTAAATAAAGGAAAGCAAGAAATTACATCTTTCAGGCAAGGTATGGAGGAATCACTAGGACATGCATGGGACAGATATAAAAGCTTACTGAGTAAAACTCCCACACATGGTTTTGACGAAGGGGAAGTAGTCTTGGCTTTCCTTACAGGTCTTGGTTCCCAAACCAAGATGATGCTTGATGCCACAGCTGGAGGAAACATCAAATGGAAAACTCCAGAGGAAGCTACAGAAATCATTGATAATATGGCTACAAGTGATAATGATCTGAATAGTGAAAGAGGAGCTCCTAGTCAACAAAAAGGAGTTCTACAACTGCAAACCCATGACGCCTTGTTAGCAGAAAATAAGACACTAACTCAACAACTGGAAGCTCTTACGAAAACACTTGCACAATTGCCGAAAGAGTTAAAGAGTGTTGCACAGGTTCAATCACAGTTGTGTGAATTGTATGGAGGTGACCATATAAATGGTCAGTGTGCCTTTCCAGCAGAAGCTTTGGAAGATGTAAACTTGATGGACAAATTTGTAAGCACCAAAATATGATGTCACAAACTTGTTTTTCAATCGGCAAGTATGACCGAATCGTTCAAGTAATAAACTTGGTAAGACCAAGTATCGTTCTTCCCAAAGGACTCACGGCCTAGTTTAGTTGTGTGGTTTGTTGATTAGCTAAGACTTACAAACGAAATAATTGGATTATATTATGCAAGACGAAAACTAAACATGTATGCATGAATTGATCAATGGCAAAGACAAAAGATAAACACTTTCAATGGATTATATGAATGAATATGTTGTTGGGGGTCAATTTCATCTCATCCACTCTCATACATTTTAGGAATTCAACATTCAAATCATCATTGTTAATGCCACTCTCTAAAGTACCATTCTAGATGGCTTCTCCCTAATCAAATAGTTCATACAATTCCTAGCATTCCTAATGATTAGTTCATGAGTGCAGGAGCTTAACGACAACCAATATAATATTGTCAGTATAATATTGGGAGAAATTCCCCGGATCTAGACTTCCCCGTACGTGTCCGTATCGACAAAACCAATAATCATGCAATAGAATGAGTTAAACAATGCAAGCATTAAGCAAAGAGGAAAAACCCTAACTAATGATGAAAGAAAGCATAAGTCTTAGATTAAGATGCAAGCATAAATTCCATATATGAGAGCTTCAAGAGATTACATTGATTCCCCAACAAACATACAAGGTTTAGTTCACCATATTCATGGTGAACCTAGATGAACAATGAAAGAATGAAAGAATAAACCCTAAAAAGGTGAAGAGGTAGCCTGAGCATCCAAGATCCTCCTTCAAAGGGGTGGAAGAGAGAGTGTTTGCTTCGTTTCTGCCAAAGATACTAATCCTAGGGACGTGCAAGCCCTTATATACTAATTTAGAGTTACAAAAGATTACAAAAGCCCAAGCCCAAAAAGTGCCGCTCAGCGGTAAATACCGCTCAGCGGTGGTTGCGCGTCTTTTTCTTCCCCTCAGCGGCCATTTTGCCCCTCAGCGTGACTCCCGCAACCTCCTGAGTGCCGCTCAGCGGTAAAATGCCGCTGAGCGGTGCCTTCGACTTCTCTTTTTGCACTCTTTGCTTCCTTTTATAATTCCACTTCTCTCCTTCTTTACTTCTTTCACTAAATTCACCTCAAAACCTGCACAAAAACACTCAAATCAAGCATAAACCTGTCCAGCTCTCTTATTTCTGAAAATATAGATAAAAGCATTGATTTCAAGCTAGTTTCTAAGTCTAAAGGTTGCTTTTAGTATCAATTTTAAGCATGAAAATAACAGTTTTTCAACTGTTATCACAACCCCAAACTTAGAACTTTGCTTGTCCTCAAGCAAACAAAATGTAACTCAATCTCCAACCAATTCATATGATGGTTCACTCATTCAAAAATTCTCTTTTCAAGATAAGTAACAACTTCACTCAAACTTATGACCAAGAGTTCAATCAAGATGTGCACATGCTTTTAGTGATCACAAAGTCATTTAGATTCCAACAAATGCTATTTTTCATGAATGATCAATCAATTAAGCATGGATGTTCATGTGCTTATGGAATATTTCCTCACTAGATAAAGTGTTTCACTCATCACACAAGTGTATAAGAGGTAAAGTGTTTCACTCATTCACTCCACTATCACAATGTCACATGAATCAACTTTGCCTTTCATTTTACCACAATCAAAACAATCACAAGCATGCATCATCAAAAGGACTTTTCACTGGCTTATAATGTGGCTGGGCTAACAAGAAAATTGGTTTTTCTGGATCACAAAATCCTTGAGTTAAGAGAATCATCACAACACAATTTTTCTTATTCATTCCCAACTTTCTTTTGCCTTTGCTTTTGCATTGAGCTTTACTTCTTTTTCTTTTGTTTTCTTTTTCTTACTTTTTAGCTCTTAGCTCAATGCTTTTCATATTTTCCCAACAACCCCAAACTTGAACATTTATCAGTACCACACAAGATCTTCTACTTAACTCAAGGTAAAGATTTTTCAATCAAGGGTTTTCAGTGTATGTTCAAGGCTAAGGGTTCAAAAGATAAAACACAACATGTTCTCTTTTAGTGGGCTAACTTTATGAACTTGGCCAATAAAAAAGGTTTCAACAACACGGCCTTGATCATATGATGCAAAACAAGCAATTGATTCAATCATAGAAAACCTGGGCAAAATCATTCATGCTTTCAAAGTAATAGCATTCAACAATAACAACTCTGGAGCTCAAAACCTCACATATAAGCTCATTCACATTTGACATACACCCTGCTTAATTTCACAATCACAATCATGATATCATGCATTTGTTCACAAAGCTTGTGAATCACCTGTATAAGCATTTTATGTGCACATCATCTCAACATCAATCAATCAATAAGCATCATCAAGCATTACTTATCAAACAATCACAGTTAATAGCAAACCATCACACAAACCAGGTTTCCAACAGAGTACATCAAACCCTAATCTAAAAACAAAAACAAATAAGTTCAGAAAACTTAAACCACAACAGCATAATCATTTGATAGCATTCATCAGTAAATGCTATCTCAGCTCCTCATCAGTCTGAGCTGTCCTCTGTATCTTCCTCTTCCTCCTCATCTTCATCTTCATCAAATGCATCTTCCTCCTCAGCTTCATCTTCTTCCATATCTCTTGCTGAAGCTTCAGCTGCTCCAGCTCCTCCTCCATGTACTGGTTCTTCTGGCCAAGCTACGACATTATGGAATTCATCCATAGTCCACCTGTGGGCTGGAGGATTATCATACATCCCCACTATCATCTCAGCAGTGGCCACCTGCCCTCTGTGAATGGACTGCAACTGAGCACCTATAAGAGACATATACATGTCCCTCATCTGGAATGGTTCTGCTTCATGTGTATAAGCAGATGTCTGGCTCTGTGCTGGCCCTCTCTCTCTACGAGCACGGCGTGGTGGAACTGGCTGAGCTACATCCTCACCTCCACAGTACTGTCTATAATAAGCCTCATCAATAGCTTTTCTTGGCCTCTCAAATGGTGGAACAGAAGTGTCCACCCCTGCTAGCTTGCAAAGGTGAGTGATCAAAGAAGGATGTCCTAGTGGTGCTTTGTTGTTTGAGGTGTTAGCACATACACTGATTTCATCAGCTATTACCTGCCCAATATTAACATTCAAGTTTCTGATAGCACAGTAGATGAATAGTGCCCTGCTGAGAGTAATATCTGACACATGTGAACATGGCTGAATGTTGGCATGAGAAAATGCCATCCAATACTTTGCAAGAGGAGTCAAATCTGTCCTCCTAATGTTAACCACTGCGCCAGATCTATTCCTTTGGAAGTGTCCTCCAGGTATACACATTACTCTCTCAACATCCTCAAAGTCAGCACCTTCCTCCATGCTAAGAGCAAACTGACATTGCTCACCAGCCCACACAGTATCCAGGAAGTTGTTGATAGAATAAGGATCAAACCTGATAGCATGGCCTCTGACATAGTCCAAATAATTCTCAGCTGGATGATCACCAATCTTCTTTGCATTGGTGTAGAATTCCTTGACCACAGCTATGTTGGCAGGTGCTGGATAAGTGGCTAGCTTTCCCCAATCATTCCCTAACACTTGCTCTCCAAATTGAGGAGCAAAGTTAGGTATCATTCCAACCTTTCTCTCCATTAGAAGTCTCCTGTCCTGAACCACCCTAAAGTGCTTCTCATGTTTCCTAGAGAGGAACCTACTAGAGTGGGGTTGCTCTGGTTCCTTTTCTTTCCTCTTAGTTGCCATGGTTTTCAATCTCTTTCCTGAAGAGGATGCCATTCCTGCATTCAAAACACAAACCAAAACCACAGAACATGATGTTAATCATTAGTAAAACACAGAACATAACTCCTTTCGAAGCTAAACCACCGCTGAGGGTCAGAATTTCCCCTCAGCGCCACCAGTACCACGCAACAGACCAGAAAAATCAAATCTGGCAGAGTGCCGCTCAGCGGTAAATGCCGCTCAGCGGTGACTCTGCAGATTTTTGAAAATCTTGTTTTGAAGCTTTCCTAACTCCACCCAAATGCAATTTTCATATTTCCAGTTCATAATCATGCAGTTTAATCGGTTCAAACATCAAATATATCATCAAATCATGCATAGAAATCAAAACCCTTAAATATTCATGCTTTGACAATCACATTCAAATTCAAGAACCTAGAATGAACCAAATGCATTTTACTTACTTGGGTGGAGATGCTAGATGATATGAGAATGCTTCCAAACTAGAATGCTCTCTTCCAACCCCAAACTTTGATGGCACACTAGTGAAAAAGTGAGTGAAAGAGAGATTTTCTAAAGAGGGAAGAGTGAAAAGATGTGGAAAACCTAAGAGAATGTGTGTGGAAGTGTTTGTGCAGAGAGAAGCCAGAAAATAAACCCTAAAACACAGCTTGGGGTATAAAAATACCCTAATGGGCTCAGGTCCCGCTAAGGGGAACTTAAGCCCATCAGCGATAGTACCGCTCAGCGGTAATTGCCGCTCAGCGGCACTTTCGTGAAGTGCTCCTCTCCTTCTTTTCTTGACCTACGTGCCTTCCCTACATGTCCCTCATAGGTTTCCTGCAATTCAATGTTAAAAATGCTTATGCAAAAACTAAAAATAAACAAACAAACAATCAACTGGGTTGCCTCCCAGGTAGCGCTTGTTTAACGTCACGAGCCTGACCCAAAATCCACCAACACCCATCAGTAGGTGTTTCAAACTTACCAGCACCCATCAGTAGGTGCAAAATTTCTTACCAACACCCATCAGTAGGTGTTACAACATAGTATCCTTCAGTAGATACTTAACCACCTAGCATCCTTCAGTAGATGCTATCTCCAACAAAATAGTTACAAAATAAAGTCCACAACTTAAAAATTACAAAACCAAAATAAAATCAAAAGTTCTTAAATCACTGGGTTGCCTCCCAGCAAGCGCTCTTTTAACGTCATTAGCTTGACCCAAACTCAAGTTCCTTCTTTTTTTTCTTCTTTCTACTGAACTTCTTCAGAAATTTGATCAAACCAGGAACCTGTTGTAGTGTCTCAATCATAGGAACTTTAATCTCCAATTTCTTGAAGATTTCCATAAAGCACTTGAACTTCTTTTCCTTCCTATGATGCTTCTTTAGATGAGGATGTGATTTTTCATATGATTTCTTCTTCTTTCCTCTCATCTTCTTTTTCTTCCTTTTTCTCTCCCTCAATTTTCTCTTTTTCTTTTCTTTTATTTTTTTCTTCCCTTTTCTTTTTCTTTTCAACTTCTTTATTTTCACACAAATCTTCTTTCTCTCTTCTCTCTCAACCACTTCGTTCTCTTTTTCTTCATCTTTATTTTTCTCACTCAACTCTTCTTTCTCTTTTCTCTCTATCTTTCCCGCATCTCCCTCTATTCTTTTCTCATCAAGAATCTTGTCACTTTCAGTGACATTGGTTTGCCCTTCCTCCTTAAGGTTAACTTCAGTATTAACCTCATCATCCAATCTCTGATTAATGTAACGAAAGTGCATCTCCATCCTTTTACATGATTCTTCAATGCTTTTCTGAGTAGAGTCGGAATTTTTCAAAAATCGTTGAAGGGTGTCCTCCAACCTATCCAAACTTCCTGATAAAAAGGGTTGTTGCTGCCATTGTTGTTGTGGTTGGTTCTCAAATTGTCCGGCAGCTTGCCAAAATTGGCTTTGATCCATGCTTGAGTGAGGTTCCCACCATTGGTTGAGATTACTTTGGTAGAATTGAGTGCCCATATAGTTAAATTCTTGACCAAATTGCATTCTGCAGACATTAGGCACAAAACTCTAGGAAATATTTGTTAGCACAAAAGATATAGAAGAAGATATATATTCAGAAGATAAAAAGATTTAAAAGATAGAATCAAATAAAACCTAATCTAAAAAAATAGAATAAAATAAAATCTAACCTAATCTAAAAGATAAAATAAAATAAAATAAAATCTAACCTAATCAAATAAAATAAAATAAGATCTAACCTAATCTAAAAGATAAAATAAAATAAAATAAAATAAAATCTAACCTAATCTAAAAAATAAAATAAAATAAAATCTAATCTAACAGAAAAATAAAATAATATAAAATAAAATAAAATAAAAACAGAAAAAATAAAAACAAAAATTCAAAAAGTCAAAGATAATCAATAATCACACAAATTAACCAGTTAAACCACGAGTCCCCGGCAACGGCGCCAAAAACTTGATGGACAAATTTGTAAGCACCAAAATATGATGTCACAAACTTGTTTTTCAATCGGCAAGTATGACCGAATCGTTCAAGTAATAAACTTGGTAAGACCAAGTATCGTTCTTCCCAAAGGACTCACGGCCTAGTTTAGTTGTGTGGTTTGTTGATTAGCTAAGACTTACAAACGAAATAATTGGATTATATTATGCAAGACGAAAACTAAACATGTATGCATGAATTGATCAATGGCAAAGACAAAAGATAAACACTTTCAATGGATTATATGAATGAATATGTTGTTGGGGGTCAATTTCATCTCATCCACTCTCATACATTTTAGGAATTCAACATTCAAATCATCATTGTTAATGCCACTCTCTAAAGTACCATTCTAGATGGCTTCTCCCTAATCAAATAGTTCATACAATTCCTAGCATTCCTAATGATTAGTTCATAAGTGCAGGAGCTTAACGACAACCAATATAATATTGTCAGTATAATATTGGGAGAAATTCCCCGGATCTAGACTTCCCCGTACGTGTCCGTATCGACAAAACCAATAATCATGCAATAGAATGAGTTAAACAATGCAAGCATTAAGCAAAGAGGAAAAACCCTAACTAATGATGAAAGAAAGCATAAGTCTTAGATTAAGATGCAAGCATAAATTCCATATATGAGAGCTTCAAGAGATTACATTGATTCCCCAACAAACATACAAGGTTTAGTTCACCATATTCATGGTGAACCTAGATGAACAATGAAAGAATGAAAGAATAAACCCTAAAAAGGTGAAGAGGTAGCCTGAGCATCCAAGATCCTCCTTCAAAGGGGTGGAAGAGAGAGTGTTTGCTTCGTTTCTGCCAAAGATACTAATCCTAGGGACGTGCAAGCCCTTATATACTAATTTAGAGTTACAAAAGATTACAAAAGCCCAAGCCCAAAAAGTGCCGCTCAGCGGTAAATACCGCTCAGCGGTGGTTGCGCGTCTTTTTCTTCCCCTCAGCGGCCATTTTGCCCCTCAGCGTGACTCCCGCAACCTCCTGAGTGCCGCTCAGCGGTAAAATGCCGCTGAGCGGTGCCTTCGACTTCTCTTTTTGCACTCTTTGCTTCCTTTTATAATTCCACTTCTCTCCTTCTTTACTTCTTTCACTAAATTCACCTCAAAACCTACACAAAAACACTCAAATCAAGCATAAACCTGTCCATCTCTCTTATTTCTGAAAATATAGATAAAAGCATTGATTTCAAGCTAGTTTCTAAGTCTAAAGGTTGCTTTTAGTATCAATTTTAAGCATGAAAATAACAGTTTTTCAACTGTTATCAAAACTTCATGGCCAATCAGTTTCCGTACCGTCAGGGGAACTTCAATCAAGGGTGGAAACCACACCCAAGCATTGGTCAAGGACAGAGTGGGCAGGCTGGACAAACTAGGCAATTCAACAAGCAACAGCAACAACCAACTTTATGGCAACAGATTTCTGCACTTAATGAAAGGTCCATAAGGATGGAAGAAACTCTTAATCAATTTATACAGAAAACTGAATCTTCTCAAAAGAGTACTGATGCTGCTATTAAGAATTTGGTGATTCAAATGGGTCAGATTACCAAGCAAGTGGAAGAAAATCCTAATAGAAATTTTGGGGCTAATACTGAGGTTAACCCCAAGGAAGAATGTAGAGTGGTGGAGAGTACAACTGATGAAATAGTTGAGTTAGATAAAGAGAAGGAGAAAGGAGAGGAAGAAAAAGAAAAGAGAGAAAAGAGAGAAAAAGAAAAAGAAGAGAGAAAAGAGATAAAGAGTAATGATATGTTTCCTTTTCCAATAAATCATGAGAAACAATTTGATTTTACAGAATTATTCAGTATGGTGGACAATAATGCACCTTGGAAGGAGATACTACAGCAAATTGCAGTTTATACTAAACCTGAGGAAGAAATCTCTACAAAGAAAAGACGTAGAGATGAAGATACAAAGAAGGATATAACTGTCAAAAAGGAGTCATTCCCTCCAAAAGCTGAGGATCTAGGAGGATTTTCTATTCCCTACACAATAGGGAAGAAAAGAGTCAGAAAAGCTTTACTTGATTTAGGATCAAGTGTCAACTTGATACCTTATTCTTTACTTGAACAAATTGGTGATGTGGACGTGAAACCTATAAAGGTTAACTTAGTAATGGCAGATGGATCTTCGAAGACACCTTATTGAATAGCAGAGGACATTATAGTTTGTGCAGGCAAATTACAGTTCTTGGCAGACTTTGTGGTGATGGAGATGGAGACCGAAAAGATACCCATCATTCTCGGAAGACCGTTTATGAAAACGGCCAAAGCTATAATTGATGTGAACGAAGGTATAGTTGCATTCCAAGACCGAGAAGAAAGGGTTATTGTAGATGTTTTCGAAGAGGAGAGACAGATGCAGGAGGAAGAAGCTAGTCATAAAGCGGCATTTCAAGATGTACTCATGACTAGCCCCAAAGATGAAAAGCTCAAAGTTAAAGGTAAACATTGTTTGTTGTTTCAGGTACATGAAAAAGAGAAGATTGGCAGAGGAAGAAAAGTTCTTGATGATGGGATGAAAGAACAACTCAAACTTGGTACACATGTGAGATTCAAAAACAAGTTGTGGGTTGTGAAAGGCTATAAAGAAAAGGGGATAATAGAGATAGAGTCTCCATTTTCTAGAAGAGTTAAAACAGTACACCGGAAGTAGTTGAGGAGTTGGTGGGGTACGGATATTAATCTTGAAGAAGGAACTTGACCTTTATTAGGTCAAGCTAATGACGTTAAAAGAGCGCTTGCTGGGAGGCAACCCAGTGATTTTAGAACTTTTTAATTTTTGGTGATGTAATTTTTAACTTTTGGATATTTTTGTTATAAGTTTGTTACAGGGTTTACATCTACTGATGGATGTTGGCGGAAGGGTATCTACTGAAGGATACTATGTTTGTATACACCTACTGATGGGTGTTGGTAAGGAAAATTTGCACCTACTGAAGGGTGCTGGAGGATTTTGGGTCAGGCTCGTGACGTTAAACAAGCACTACCTGGGAGGCAACCCAGTTGATTGATTTTTCTGTATAATTTTTGTTTTGATCCTGCTTTAGTTGCATAATAGGGTTGTGCATGAGTGATTTGAGAATTTTATTGCAGGGAGCCAGTGAGGGGTATGTTTAGGACGCATCTAGGTCAAGCTAAGAAGGAGAGCACTTCCCGTAAGTGTCGCTGAGCGGCAAACTACCGTTGAGCGGTAGTGTCGCAGAAGGGGCTTGGGTTGCCCCTCAGCGGGACCCGAGCCCATTAGGGGTATTTTTATACCCTAAGCTGTGCCTTGGACTCTCTTTTAGATTCTTCTCTGTACACACACTCCTGCATACATTTCCAAAGTTTTCTACAACTTTTCCCTCAACCCTTTTGAAAAAAATTTCTTTTCCACTCACTTTCTTACTTGTTGTTCATCTAAGTTTGGGGTTGGGAGAGAGCATCATTGATGGGGCTGAGTTTTTCAAAGCACTAAAGCAGGATTTGTCTTATTTATTTATTTTTGTTTAGGGTTTGATGTACTCAATTGGAAACTTTATCTGTTATGATGGTTTGCTGATGATTGTGATTGTTTGATAAGTAATGCTTGAATGATGCTTTGATATAGATTGATGGTGAGATGTGCACAATTACATGTTTATACAGGTGGTTCACAAGCTTTGTGAACAAATGAAAGTTATTGTGATTGTGATTGTGATATTGAGCAGGATGTGTATGTCAAATGTGAATGAGCTTATATGTGAGGTTTTGAGCTCCAGAGTTATTACTTTGAGTGTTATTACTTTGGAAGCATGAATAACTTTGCCTAGGTTTTCTATGATTGAATTACTTGCTTGTTTGCATTATATGATCAAGGCCGTTTGTTGGAAACCCTTATATTAGCCAAATTGCAAAGTAAGCCATTAAAAGAGAACACTATGTGTTCTATCATTTGAACCCTTATCCTTGAACATAAATTTAAAACCCTTGTTGAGAGCTTTACCTTGAGTTAAGTAGAAAATATTCTGTGGTATTGAGAAATGTTCAAGTTTGGGGTTGTTGGAAAATAAAAAGGGAAATTGAAAGCATTGAGCTAAGAGCTAAGAATTAAGTATGTGAAAAGAGAAAGAAAAGAAAAGAAAAGAAAAAGCAAAGCTCAATGCAAAGGAAAGTTGGGAAAAGTAAGAATGATTGTGTTTATATGATTCTCTTAACTCAAGGGTTTTGTGATCTAGAAAAACCAATTTTCTTGTTAGCCCAGTCACATTATAAGCCATTGAAAGTCCTTGTGATGATGCATGCTTGTGAATTTATTTGATTGTGGTTAAATGAAAGGCAAAGTCAATTCATGTGACATTGTGATAGTAGAGTGAATGAGTGATTACCTCTTATACACTTGTGTTTGAGTGAAACACTTTGCCTAGTGAGGAAAGATTCCATGAGCACATAAACATCTTTGCTTAGTTGATTGATCATTCATGAAAAATAGCATTTGTTGGATATTAAGTGATTTAGTGAACACCCAAAGCATGTGCACGTCTTGATTGAAATCTTTGTCATGAGTTTAATTGAAGTTTTTACTTATCTTGAAAAGAGGATTTTTGAATGAGTGAACCATTGTACAGATTGGTAGAAGATTGAGTTACATTTTGTTTGCTTGAGGACAACCAAAGTTCTAAGTTTGGGGTTGTGATAACAGTTGAAAAACTGTTATTTTCATGCTTAAATTTGATACTAAAAGCAACCTTTAACACTTAGAAACTAGCTTGAAATCATGCTTTTGGTCATATTTTTAGAAATAAGACAGCTGGACAGGTTTATGCTTGATTTCAGTGTTTTATGCAAGTTTTAAGGTGAATTTGGTGAAAGAAGTGAAGAAGGATAGGAATGGAATCAGAAAAGACATTAAAAAGTGCAAAAGGAGAAGTCGCAACCACCGCTCAACGGCAGTTTACCGCTGAGCGGCACTTAGAAACCTACGTTGGTTCCGCTGAGGGGTGAAAAGGCCGCTGAGGGGAAGAAACGAACTCGCGCACTTACCGCTGAGCGGTACTATTTTTGGCTTGGGCCTAATTTTCTGTAATTTTACGAATAGTATATAAGCTTTAGGGTTTCCTAGGGTTTGTATCTTTGGCTGGGACGAAGCAAACACTCTCTTTTCCACCCCTTTGAAGGAAGATCTTGGATGCTGAGGCTACCTCTCTACCTTTCTAGGATTTTATCTTTCATTCTTTCATTATTATTCATCTAGATTCACCATGAATATGGTGAACTAAACCTTGTATTGTTGTTGGGGGATCAATGTAATCTTGTGAAACTCTCATATATGGAATTTGTGTTTAAACATCTTATTTGAGATACATGCTTTCTTTCATCATTAGTTAGGGTTTTTCCTCTTTGCTCAAAGCATGCATTGTTTAACTCATTCGATGTCATGATTATTGATTTTGTCGATATGGGAACGTACGGGGAAGTCTAGATCCGGGGAATTTCTCCCAATAGTATATTGGTTGCCTTTAAGCTCCTGCACTTCAGAACTAATTACTAGGAATGCTAGGAATTGTATGAACTCGTAATTAAGGATAGGCCTTCTCGACAAGGTGATTTAGAGAGTGGCATTAACATTGATGAAAAGATTGATGAATTCCTAAAGTATATGAGAGTGGATAAGATGAAATTGATAACCCCAACAACATACTCATCCATATAATTCATTCTGTGTTTGTTTTACTCTTTTTGCCATTGATCACATTCATGCATACATGTTTAATTACTGTCTTTTGCATTTAAACCTACAATCAATCGTTCACAAGTCTTAAATAATCAACAAATCAGATAACTAACTAGGCCGTGAGTCCTTTGGGAAAACGATACTTGGTCTTACCGAGTTTATTACTTGATACGATTTGGTCACACTTGCCGATTGTTAAACAAGTTTGTGGCGCCGTTTTCGGTGTTCATAAATTTGTCATCAGATGCTAGGAATTGTATGAACTCGTAATTAAGGATAGGCTTTCTTCGCAAGGTGATTTAGAGAGCGGTATTAACATTGATGAAAAGAATGATGAATTCCTAAAATATATGAGAGTGGATAAGATGAAATTGATTTCCCCAACAACATACTCATCCATATAATTCGTTCTGTGTTTGTGTTCTTCTTTCCCATTGATCAAAACTCATGCATACATGTTTACTTATTGTCTTTTGCATTTGAAACCACAAGAATTTGTTCACAAGTCTTAAATAATCAAGAAATCATATAACTAACTAGGCCGTGGGTCCTTTGGGAGAACAATACTTGGTCTTACCGAGTTTATTACTTGATACGATTCGGTCACACTTGCCGAGGGTTAAACAAGTTTTTGGCGCCGTTTTTCGGTGTTCATAAATTTGTCATCAAGTTTTTGGCGCCGTTGTCGGGGACTACTGGTTTAACTAGTTCATTTGTGTGATTATTGATTATCTTTGACTTGAATTTTGAAATTTGAATTTCGGTTTTTATTTTTCTGTTTATATTTTTCAGTTATTATTTTATTTTATTTTATTTTACTTTTTTTTATTTTTATTTTATTTTATTTTATTTTATTTTATTTTATTTTTCTGTTTTTATTTTATTTTATTTTATTTTTTGTTTTTATTTTATTTTTCTGTTTTTATTTTTCTGTTTTTATTCTATCTTCTTATCTCTTATATTATTTCTTCTATATCTTTTTGTGCTAACAAATTTTTTTAGGGACTTGTTTTCTTGTGTATGTAGGAGGCAATTCGAACTAGAAGCAAGAAAACCTCGGGACCTCTTCTTGAAGGTTTAGACGAGAGTAGACGGAGGAGAAGAATCCGTACATCTAGAGAACTTTTTCCTCCTCCGGAAATCCTTTTACAACCTTCACCCCAAGGTTCTTACCATAGCACTGAGGAGATGGAGAATAATAATGTCAGACGGACTCTTGCAGATTACACTAATGTGGTTGGACCTCAACATTTCAATAACATACAAGACCGAGGGTCAATGCAGCTAACATGGAGATAAAACCGGCATTAATCCAACTGGTTAAGAGTAACCAATTTAATGGGTTGTTGCATGAAAGCCCATATGAGCACCTCACAACATTTAATGAAATTTGCAATACAATGAAGATAAATGGGGTGCCTGACGAAACAATCAAACTTAGCCTGTTTCCATTCTCATTGGGACGCAACGCTAAGCTTTGGTTGAATTCTTTTCCAAAAGGGAGCTTTACAGAGTGGGAAGATGTAGTGACAAAGTTCTTGAACAAATACTTCCCACAGTCCAAGGTAAATAAAGGAAAGAAGGAGATATCATCTTTTAAGCAAGGCATGGAGGAATTACTAGGTCATGCATGGGATAGATACAAAAGCTTATTAAGAAAGACTCCCACGCATGGATTTGACGAAGTGGAAGTAGTCCTATTCTTCCTTGGAGGACTTGGTTCACAAACCAAGTTGATGCTAGATGCCTCAGTTGGAGGCAATATCAAATGGAAGACTCTAGAGGAAGCCACGAAAATAATTGAAAACATGGCTACTGATGGTAATGAGCTGAATGGTGAAAGAGGAGCTCCTATTCAACAAAAAGGAGTTCTACAGTTACAATCCAATGATGCCTTGTTAGCTTAGAACAAGATAATAACTTAACAATTGGAGAATCTCACAAAGGCACTTGCACAATTGCCAAAAGAGTTAAAGACTGTTGCACAGATTCAACCACAGATGTGTGAATTATGTGGTGGTGACCATATCAATCGTCAATGCGCCTTTCCAGTGGAAGCTTTAGAGGATGTTAACTTCATGGCCAATCAATTTTCGCACCGTCAGGGGAATTTCAATCAAGGGTGGAAACCACACCCAAGTATTGGTCAAGGACAAAGTGGGAAAACTGGACAATCAGGGCAATTCAATAAGCAACAGCAACAACCAACCTTATGGAAACAAATTGCTACACTTAATGAAAGATCAATAAGGATGGAAGAAACTCTTCAACAATTCATATAGACAACTGCATCCACTCAAAAGAGCACTGATGCTGCTATTAAGAACTTGGAGATGCAAATGGGCCAAATTACTAAGCAGTTGGAAGAAAGGCCTGGAAAAATTTTTGGGGCTAATACTGAGGTTAACCCCAGGGAAGAATGTATGGTGTTAGTGAGTCCAAATGTTGAAACAGTTGAGTTAGAAAGAAAGAAAGAAAAAGAAGAGAGAAAAAAGAGAGAAAAAAGAGAGAAAAAGAAAAAGAAGAGAGAATAGAAAAAGAAGAGATAAGAGAGATAAAGAGTGAAGACATTCTTCCTTTTCCAACAGATCATGAGAAACAATTTGATTTTACAAAAATTTTTAAGATGTTGGATGATGATGTACCTTTTAAGGAGGTATTACAGCACATTGCAGTTTATACAAAGCCTGAGGAAGAAGTCTCTACAAAGAAAAGGCGTAGAGATGATGAGACAAATAAGTATAAAGCTGTTAAAAAGAAGTCATTCCCTCCAAAAGCAAAAGATCCAGGAGGTTTCTCCATTCCATGCGCTATAGGGAAGAAAAGGATAAAGAAGGCTTTACTTGATTTAGGATCAAGTGTTAACTTGATGCCTTATTCCTTACTTGAGCAGATTGGTGATCTTGATGTGAAGCCTATAAAGATTAATTTATTAATGGCAGATGGATCCTCAAAGAATCCCTATGATATAGCAGAGGATGTTATAGTTTGTGTAGGCAAACTATAGTTCTTGGTAGACTTTTTGGTGATGGAAATGGAGGATGAAAGGATACGCATTATTCTAGGAAGACCGTTTATGAAAACGGCCAAAGTCATCATTGATGTGGATGAAGGCATAGTGGTATTCAAAGACCGAGAAGAAAAAGTTGTTGTAGATGTCTTCAAAGAAGAAGAGCAGATGCAGGAGAAAGACGCTAGTCATAAAGCTACATATCAAGATGTACTCATGACTAGCCATCAAGATGAAAAGCCAAAGGTGAAAGGTAAACATTGTTTTTTGTTTCAGGTACAAGAAGAAGAAAAGATTGGGAAAGGAAGAAAGGTCCATGATGACTTGATGCAAGAACGACTCCAACTTGGTAAACCTGTGAAATTCAAAAACAAGTTGTGGGTTGTGAAAGATTACAAAGAAAAGGAGATGATAGAGATAGAGTCTCCACATTCCAGAAGAGTCAGAAAAGTGGACCGGAAGCAGTTGATGAGTTGGTGTGATATAAACATCAACCATGAAGATGGAACATGAACTTTATTGGGTCAAGCTAGTGACGTTAAAAGAGCGCTTGCTGGAAGACATTCTAGTGATTTGAGGACAATTTTTCTTTTGTTTTTATTTCGGTTTTATAAATTTGGACATTACTTCTGTAAATTTTTGGGTATAGCATCTACTGAAGGATGCTAGGTGGTTAAGTATCTACTGAAAGATACTAGGTTTGACACCTACTGATGGGTGTTGGTGGATGTTTGGGTCAGGCTCGCGACGTTAAACAAGTGCTACCTGGGAGGCAACCCAGTTGATTGATTTTATCTGTATTGTTTGTTTTGATTCTGCTTTAGTTGCATAATAGGGATTTGGATGCATGAGTGATCTGAGAATTTAATTGCAGGGAGCAAGTGAAGGGCATGAGTAGGAGGCACCTAGGTTAAGCTAGGAAGAAGAAGAGCACTTCACGAAAGCGCCGCTGAGCTGTAGTGTCGCAGATGGGCTTAGGTTGCCCCTTAGCGGAACCCAAGCCCATTAGGGTATTTTTATACCCTAAGTCGCGCCTTGGCCTCTCTTTTCGGATTCTTCTCTGCACACACACTCCTACATACTTTTCCAAAGGTTCTCTACAATTTTCCCTTCATTCCTCTTAAGAAAATCTCATTTCCACTCACTTTCTCACTAGTTTTCCATCTAAGTTTGGGGTTGGGAGAGAGCATCATTGTTCTTCACAAATTGAAAGCATTTTCTACTCATTTAGCATCTCCACTCAAGTAAGTCAAGCATTTTTCATTTTAGGGTTCTTGAGCATGAATTTGATTATTGAAGCATGAAATTTTTAGGGGTTTTGATTCCTATGCATGATTTGATGAATTAATTAATGTTTGAACCGATTGAACTGATTGATTTTGATCTGGAAGCATGAAAATTGTGTTTGGGTGGAGTTAGGAAAATTCAAAAGATGTTTTTCAAAAATCTGCAGAATCACCGCTCAGGGGTAAATTGCCGCTGAGCGGCTCTCTAACAGATTTGAAATTTTTGCTGAATTGTGTACTGGATTGACGCACTAGTAGCGCTAAGGGGTGATTTTGACCCTCAGCGGTGGTTTAGCTTGGAAATAGGGTGTTGTTTGTGGTTTACTAATGATTAACAACATGTTTTGTGGTTTTGTAGTCTGTGTTTGATGTAGGAATGGCATCCTCTTTTGGCAAAAGAATGAAGACCATGGCATCCAAAAGGAAAGAAAAGGAACCAGAACAGCCCCACTCTAGTAGGTTCCTATCTCGCAAACATGAGAAGCATTTTAAGGTGGTCCAAGATAGGAGGCTTCTTATGGAGAGGAAAGTTGGAACGATACCTAACTTTGCTCCTCAGTTTGGAGAGCAACTGTTGGGAAGGAATTGGGGGAAGCTAGCCACATACCCATCACTAGCCAATATAGCTGTGGTGAAAGAATTTTACACCAATGCAAGGAAAATTGGTGATTATTCGGCTGAGGATTACCTAGGTTATGTCAGAGGCCACACTATCACTACAAAAAAGAAGGGCATTACCGAAGGTCAGAAGCCCTCGGAAACAGCCAAAAACCGTCGGTAGAAGGTACTTACCGAAGGCTTATCGACGGCCAAGGAGCCCTCGGTAAATCCCTTGTCGCTAAAATTTACCGAGAGCCTTTGCCCTTCGGTAATTACCGAGGGCCAAAAGCCTTTGGTAATTACCGAAGGGCAGTAGCCTTCGGTAATTACCGAAGGGCAGCAGCCTTCGGTAATTTCCGAAGGGCAAAAGCCCTCGGTAATTTCCGAAGGGCAGAGGCCTTCGGTAAGTGTCGAACGTGGGAATTTACCGAAGGGCAAAAGCCTTCGGTAAATTCGAAGGAAATGAAAGGGACAATTCTGTTGTGGCGAAACCAACAACATATAACATACTTGCATAACAGTTTTCAATCACAAACAGACCTGCTAAACAGTTTTCAAGCACATACAGACCTACATAATGTGCATCTGAAAGATGTAATCATTGATCAATATCCATAGAAAATACAGTAATCTATAGAATATCCATTAATCCATAGAACATGTATTTATAGTTAAAACATAAAACAATCAATCTTAATGATGTTCTAACATTCAAAGTCACCAAGTTCATCTAACATCGAAATTATCTAAACTCCAAATGTTCTAATATCCAAATGTTTCTATAACAAGTAATAAGAAAATGAAACTAATAATGTACATAGTTATCATCAGAATGATCTTCATCATCCTGCTCCTCTATTGATGGTTGGACTGGTGTGGGTTGGACTGCTGTGGGTTGGACTGATGAGGGTTGGACTGATGAGGGCTGCTGAGGGACAGCGGGTGACGAGGAGGGTTGTGGCTGGGTCGGAGGGATAACTAATTCATCCTGTGAAGTAGCAGGCAACACTCTCATGACCAGGGCCTTGAAGTTTGTAAACTCTGCTCTCAAATCAGTGATTTCCTGGTCACGTTGCTGCAGTGCCTGCATGAGGCGGAGAACGACCTCGTCAAGAGTAGTGGTGGAAGAAGAAGGTTGGTGCTTCAGAGTACCTCCTCTCGATGTTGTATAGTTTGCAGCAAGTTGTCCTGCACCGTACACTCGTCCCTTTTTCTTCCCACCAACGATGTCGATCCAGCACTGTGTCCTACGGATGTCATCTTCTGCATTATTGGCATCATCCAGTGTAGGAGCTGACTCATGTTCAGATCTAACCTGTGAAAGTCTCATAGAAAATTCTTCCTGTTGAAACATTAAAAGCAATGTTAGGGAATGATAGAATAACTTAAATGAAAAATTAGTAATAGTAATAGTAATAGTAATAGTGTTATTTGCTTACATGAGTCTTCTGAGATCTTTCATCAACGAATTGATTAGTGCCCTTCCTTACATGAGTCTGTGCAAAGACCTCATCAACATGGACCGCCCGTCCCAGAGCTTGTGCCTGTAACATAATTTAGAATTACAAGTGTATGTATGAAATAAATACATAACTTATATATGAAAGAAAAAGTTATGTAATGAAATTATACCATACGAATGGCATGCTCATGAATGGTGATCGACCCACCAGTATGCAGGGTGCCACCCCTTTCAGATGCTCTGTTCCTCTGGGCTTTGGCACATTTATTGCGAAACTCTACTGTATTCCAATGAGCCAGTAAAGAGTTCCAAATTATTTCACCCAGCCAGTAAGGGCGCTGTCCTTCATTGCGGGCATCCCTAAACATCTCTGACAGTCGATGAGATGCTTTCATGTGGAAATTTCTGCGTATCTGACTTTCATGTTCAGGTTTCCACTGCACCTTCATCTGTAACATTAAAGAGAACAAACATTGATTACAGAACATAGTAAAATAAGAGGGACAATTAGTTAAATACATTGTTCACCTGAAAGCGCTGCCAGAAGGGCTTTTTGTCGTCATCAGGAATTGCTCCCCAAGTAGGCCATGGACTTAGAAACTGTTGCTTAATTGAACGTGTGATGGCCTGGGAAGCAACCCTTGATGGAATAAACCTGCAGGATAAAAGTCAAACATCTCTTACAGTAGGGGCGGATCAAGACCTTACATCAAATTATATCAAGAGATTAAAAACTTACCCTTTACCATACGGCTCAATCCATGGTTGATCATGGAGGGACGGATCAAGACCTTCACCATCACCATCACCACTTGAATCTTGATCAATAGATGGTCTGACAGTGTCAGAAGGCGGTATAACAGATGAGGAAGGTATAGAAGTAGGGTCAGGGTCAGGGACAGGAGTGGGGGTTATAACCACAGGGGGAGGAGTGGGGGTTATAATTACAGGAGGAGGAAGAGGGTCTGTTGCAGGAGTAGTAGAAGGGTGTACTACAGGGGTAGGAGTAGGGTCTACTGAAGGTGTAGGAGTAGGGTCTACTGCAGGTGTAGGAGGCTGTACTGTAGGGGTAGGAGGAGGCCCCACAGATGATGTACTGCCGGCAGCAGTGGTAGGTAGTCTAGCAGGCACCCTAAGTACATACTTTGGTGCCTGCCGTTGCCTCTTTCTAGGCCTTCCAACTCCCTTTCCTTTATCAGGACGTTCTGAACCTTGTCCTGTCATTACTGCATTGAAATGGTTACAAATAAAGTGAAAAAATAGAAATGATTAACGAAGGATGAATGGTTTTTAAAGTAAATGTATAAATAATTGCATAGAACTTTTAAGATGGTATTTTAGATAACTCTATTGAAATGACAGTTCAATTTGCTACAATGGATGTCCAACATTCAATCGTCGTCATCATGATCTTCATCTTCATCTTCTTCTTCATCATCCTCTTTATCATCATCATCTTCGTCTTCTTCTTCGTCGTCGTCATCATCATCATCATCATCTTCTTCTTCTTCTTCTTCTTCTTCTTCTTCCTCTTCTTCTTGTTCTTCATCACCTTGTATTGTTGCTTGTAATTCATCTCCATCACCATCAGGGTCGACCAATGCGGTTATACGTTCAACTTCAATAACTTCTTGTGGTTGTGACATTTGGTCAAGTTGGTAGGCAACATCTTCCTCAACCTCATTTGAGTCAATGCGACCTCTAGGCTTGGTTTGTATTGCTACGGCCCAACCACGCTTGTCAATATTGCGGAATGGTGGATATGGCACATAATAAACTTGTCTGACATTAGTTGGTAGAATGAAAGGATCAAACGGTCCATATCTTAATCTCTGGTTGAGTTCGACAATATTAAAGCGTGGATCGACTCTAGTACCAGCTCTAGAAGGATCAAACCATTGACAATAAAAAAGTACTACTCTGTTTGGAGAAGTAGTGCTGTTGTACTCTAACTCATATATTTTATGAATGATGCCGTAGAAATCATCATAAGAACCCTCTGTTAGGCCCTTCACATACACACCACAATTTGATGTTTTCTTTCCTTTAGACCATTCATGTGTATGGAATTTGTAACCATTGGTGAAGTAAGTGTGCCATTCTTTGAGACATCTCATTGGCCAATTCGAGAGATGTCTTAACTCTTGAACCGTGGGAGTTAATGCCTGATTAAAAACCTACAAAGGTATTAACAAAATTATAAAAGCAAGAGTCAAATTAACCGTGCTCTAAATGTAGGAAAAAGAGCGGACCTGATTTCTAAACCAATGGGGAAACTCTGAGTCTATTCTAGCAGAAGTATTTCCTTCTACGACTTGCTCAGCCACAATAAATGAGCTGGTACAAATGAAATTCATTATTGTATAACAATTAAAGAAGTTACTAAGATAAGAGATGGATGATGACATACTCAAGGTACGACTTTACTTCACTGCAATTGATCAAGACATGGACATGAGCAGAGTTGAATTCAGCATCAGTTAACCAATGAGTGAATTCTTTCCCTGTGTGACGGCATGTTTGTCGGAAAACTGATAATGCACCTTCACGTGGTTCAACTTGCCATTGCATTTCATTTCTGACATGAGTGGGGGACAACATGAAGTTTTTTAAATAATGTGAACAAAAATACGTTGTCTCTCTGTGCAAGTAAGCTGCACAAATTGAGCCTTCTACTCTAGCTTTATTTTTAACTGAACGTTTGGATTCTCCCATAAACCTTTCAAATGGATACATCCACCTGTATTGCACAGGTCCCCCAAGCCAAGCTTCATATGGAAGATGAATTGGAATATGCTCCATTGAATCAAAGAATGCAGGAGGGAATATTCTTTCTAATTTGCAGAGAATAATTGGAATATTTTCATCCATCTTTTTTAGGGAATTCTCCTTTAGTGTCGTGCAACACAGATCTTTAAAGAAGTTACTGATTTCTATCAGTGGATGTAACACGTGCATTGGCAAACAACTGAACGCAAGAGGGATGAAAGTCTCCATGAATACATGACAATCATGACTCTTCAACCCTTGAATAGTACCGTTGTGAACATTGGCACATCTGGACAAGTTAGAAGCATATCCATCTGGCATTCTAAGCTCCTTGATCCATCCACACAATATTCTTGCCTCGTCTTTTGACATGGTCTAATTTGCTTTTGGTTTAAATAATCGGCCGTTACCTTGCGCCTTCAACTCTAAGTCTTTTCGTCCACAATACAAAGGTAAATCTTTTCTTGCTTTCTCATTATCTTTTGTTTTACCTATAACATTCATAACTGTGTTGAAGACATTGTCAAAGAAATTTTTTTCTGTGTGCATGACATCGAGGTTGTGTCTTAGCAAGTTGTCTTTCCAATAGGGAAGTTCCCAGAATATGCTTCTTTTAGTCCAATTATGGCATTCTCCAAACCCTTCTATCCTATTCTGACCAGATTCATTGACTTTTGGATAGTCTTTCACTCTTCTCCAAATGTGTGATTCAGTCAACTTCGGCGGGGGCATATCCGTTTAACCTTGCCCTTTGCGAAATGCCTTTTTGTTTCTTCTAAAGGGGTGATCAATGGGCAAGAACCGTCGATGACAGTCAAACCAACTACTTTTCCGGCCATAAGTCAATTGGAATGACTTTGTATGTTCCATGCAATGTGGACAAGCTAATCGACCATGCGTGCTCCAACCAGATAACATACCGTACGCTGGAAAGTCATTAATAGTCCACATCAAGGCTGCCCTCATAAGGAAATTTTGCCTCCTTGAAACGTCATACGTCCAAACACCATTCCATAACTTCTTCAAATCATCAATCAAAGGCTCCAAGTAAACATCAATCAATGATTTGGGATTAGATGGACCTGGTATTATACACGATAAAAACATGTAAGGCTTTGTCATACACATCTCAGGTGGTAGATTGTATGGGGTAACTATCACGGGCCAGCATGAATACGGTGATGCAGACGCCTGAATGTACGGGGTAAACCCATCAGAGCATAGACCAAGTCTGACGTTACGTGGTTCACTAGCAAAGGATGGATGTTTATGATTGAAGTGCTTCCAAGCTTCACCATCAGAAGGATGACGCAAAAATCCCGGAGTTTTGTTACCATCATGCCATGTCATGTGTACTGATGTTTGCATTGAAGTAAATAATCTTTGTAATCTTGGAATTATAGGCAAGTAGAACATGGACTTTAATGGAATTGGTTTTTTTTGCCTCCGTCCAGCATGCATTGTCTGATATCGAGGTGAGCCACAAAACTTGCATTCAACCAACAATGCATCATTTTTGCCACTGTCATTGTCATAGAATAACATACATCCATTAACACAACAATCAATCCTCTTCACATCCAATCCCAACTTTGAAACACATTTTTTGGCTTGGTAATAGTTCTTCGGCATGAAATTGTTTGGTGGTGTCAAATCTAACATCAATTTTGTATAGAAGTCCACTGCTTGAATGGGAACGTTCCAATTAGATTTCCCAGCCATGAGTCTAATGCACATTGACAATTTTGACTCAGATGAACCTTCAAACACAGGTAGATTTGCCTTTGTCAGTAAATTGTAAAACCTCTGCGTCGTTTCATTTGGAGGCTCTTCATCATGACTATCGTCTGCTTCTTCAGCATGGTGACGAAGAGCATTGTCGACCATCTCTTGCATATAGGCAAATTGATCTATCTCAGATGTATGTACAATAGTATTCGAACCTGATGCAAGCCGTTTTTCAGCTGCAGTGGAGGTTGAAGGAATTTCTTCACCATGAAATGTCCAAACCGTGTAATTAGGCATGAACCCTTTTTGGTAAAGGTGAACTTTGACGACTTCATCTTTCAAAATCCTTGTACATTCGCACTTCATGCATGGACATCGAATCCCTCCATCAAGGGCATAATATTGATATCGTCGGGCCGTCTCCACGAACTCTTCAACTCCAATGACAAAAGATTCCTTCAAACCTCTCCTTCCATTATAATAACGGTCGTACATCCATCCACGATGGTTGGGAAAATGGGCCATGTTCTGTGACAAGGCAAAGAATTCAAAACTTAGCCAAAACAGCAACACTCCATGTGACATAAGTAATAAACCTATTACTACTCAAGCCGAACATGGAAGGCAATTTGAACACTATTGTCATAGGCATTCAATAAGGGCATGCAAAGACAAGTCCTTAGTATTGAATTGTCTTTGACATCCTAAGTGGTTGTGTATTAAATTTGGGGGAGTCAATAATCTGACAATACTAAGTGGTTGTCTATTTTTTAGAGTACTTGCACATATTATGTACATTGTAAGTGTTTAAGGTACTTTCACCCTTCTCATTCCATTGAGAATGTGTGTAGTAGCATAGGACTTTAAAAGACTACTTAACTTAATCAAGTTGAACCCTAATAAATGAACATACAATATACAGGAACATACAATATATACACCAACATACAACATATATATGAACATTAATTTTTATCTTTCTTTTATCTTTTAGGTTTTTGAGTTGTCAAATTTAGAGTTTAAGGTTTTTTTTGTAGTGTGAGTTCTTAATTAGCTAGGTTCTACCATTCTTAACTTGTTAGGATAATTTATTTGTAGTATATTTTCCTAGTTTAGTGCAGTTTGCAATTGTAGTAGAATTTGTTTGAGGTTTGACTAGTCATTTTTAGCTATTTCATCTACTTTTTTAGGTGCCAAGTACGCAAACTTTGAGATTTACCTAGGTCATATATTTTCCTAGTTGATAGTCTGCACCTAGGTCTAGTTTAGGAGGTCACCAAAGATTCTGGCAGCAATATAGCAGCCAGCCAGCTGGAGCAGTCATTAGGGGGTAGCCACAAACAACAGCACATTTTGGGTTTGTTCTGGTTTTGGACTTTTGAAAACAACATTACAGGGGTGTATTTGGTTTTTATGATTTCTTTTCACTTGTATAATCATTCAAAAGTGTTTGGAACCAGAATCCCCTCCGTTTTGCCAATCCAAATTGGAAATCTAACTTTTAAATTATGAAAACTCCAAGCAAAAGGCTATCTGTACCATAAAATGTGGTTTGAAATGGTTGTTTGTCAAGTGAAATTGATCAACAGTGAGTCTATGGCAAAAGTAATGGTTCAAGCAACTTTATATGCCTAAATTTAAAGGATTCAAACTGTCAAACAACAAGGAAAACTGCCACAGTAAAATAGGATAGGTCCACTTCCTATATTGAAACAATGCTACGGTAGGAAGATGTAATTTGGTGAAATGGTGCAAAAGTGACCAAAGGAACAGTAAAGATGAACTTTGATGCACCAAATATATGTATACAAACAACCAAACTGTGCCAAAATCTACTGAATCACACTATGACTTGTTCAGTTCCAAATTTAAAGAAAAAATGGGAAGTCAAACTATGATTTTGCAGATTTAATGAAAATGGACCAAGGCAACAGTTCAAACAAGTTTCAAATGGTGAAAAACACTTGCACAAATGTTTAAACTGCTCTGAAATAGGCAGAGTCACCAAAACACGGTTGCAGTTGCTAAAAGTGCACAAAAATTAACTAAAACTGTTGCAGAATTGAGAAAGCAGTGCATTCAAAGCTGGATAGCTCAAATAAAGACGCAAAGAATGCCTAAAAACACTACATCTAACTACTGATAAACAGCTAGCACAATTGAACCACCTAATACCAAACAAAGACTATAAACACGGTCCAAAAGGCATGGGAAAAGCTGTGACAGCATTGGTTTACAGAATTTTGAATCAACTCAATTATGCTTTTGACAAATTAGTGGTTAATTTGAGTTTGTACAACTTGAAACATGTTTAAAAACTTCAAAAAAACTTGCACCAACATTTAGACATACAAAATCTGGTCAGAAACAATTTGCACAATATGAACCGAGAATTATATTTTAATGCAGAATTTGAAACCAGATTGTGATGAACTCAACCACTAATTCTACTATTCTGTGATGAATATGAGTTGGAATTACTTTAGACACGGTTGAAATCACTAGGAAAACTTGGACAAAGCTTGAAAACCATCAAATATAGATGAAAGGAATCAATATTTGCAATGCTACTGGACAACAATTTAATTCACTCAAGAATGTGTACTGTACTAAACTAAACTACAATTAAAACACTTAGCATGACCAAAAGATGTTGTACAAAGCTTGGGAATGAAAGGAAAATAACTGAAACAGATTTAACAATTTCAAACCAGAATCAAAATTCTACAACACCACTTAAAAAAATGAAATCAGAGTTCAAACATTGATGAGAGGTTGGTGCAGCCCATTTAAGATCAATTCTTTTTCTTCCCTCCCAAAATGTTGTTATTGGTGACAGGTTTGATGGTAACAAGTTGTTGGACAGAGACACAGGAAAGAAGATAATGTTTGTGGGGGACTCCAAAAGTAACAACATGTGGCAGTCAATCACTTGTTTGGTTGACATTGGTGATACGTGATTGATCAACAAATTAAACAGATATATGTAATGGTGACAGAGAAATGAAACTAATTGGTAGGGAAAAAACATTAATGTTAGGAAAAGTGAAGATGGGCCTATTCTAAGGAAAACAAGCATACAAAACCAATGCTTTAGTATACATACTACAATACACTTTTCCTCATAATTATTAGGATTATTATCAATATATATGTCAATTCAAAGGGGTTGTCCAGCAAGCAAATATGTGAAAATTGGCAACTCCTATAGCCAATTTTTGAATTCTAGGTTCTTTTTGTAGTTTGAGTTTCATATTAGCTAGGTTTTACCATTCTAAACTTGTTAGGACAGTTTCTTTGTTGTTTCATAGGATAGTTTAGTGTAGTTTGCAGATTTTGACCATTATAATGCACTTATAGTAGACCTTTTGAGGTTTTCAGGTTTGCATTCTAGGTTCTAAGTCTAAAACCTCTTACATATTTGACAATCAGTTTCAAACAAGTGAAAACAAAGTTTGCCAAAACTCAATGTATACAATATCATAAAACTCCAATAAACATAACTTAACATTCAAACTGCACATTCACAACATTTTAGAACAAGATAAAATTCATGAAACAAGAATGAAAATAATAGAACATACCACATATAATCATGCAATTTCGGTTTAGGTGACCATACCTTCGCCTTTGTTTTCCTTTCCTTATGAAGTCTTCTTTGTAGACTCTCTTCCTCCCCTTCTGGCCACAATTCCTTTAAAAACTCACCTAAGACATCCAATAGAAGTGTACTTAGGGTTAATAAGCATAACAACAGTTTAAGCAGTAGCTAATAGTATCCAAAAAGGAATAGCAATAACCAACTAAAACATCACCAAAAAAATTTATCATACTGCACCGAAATTCAATAAACCAATTTCTTTGAATTTTGACAAGTTTTTGGCAAAGAAAGTAATCAAACAGTAGCTGGAAAAAAAAAATCTCCACTACACAAAGTCCCTACTTTGGTGGTTTCATACTAAAACACGTATGGAAGAGATTTAAACACACAACTCAATGTTAAAACAACTTTGTTTGATGATTTTAATTGTGTTTAAACTCTAAAAGTACCTATAAACAACCTTTAACTCATAATCACTACTCCACTTCCATTTTTACTCAAAACGTGATGTTTTAGAAACAAAATCTTCATATAAGGCATTAGCATCAACATGCCATTGACATGAAGACTTTATATTAAATCCCTGCACAATGCTAGGTAAACCAAATGACCAATGAAATGAAAAAGCATAGATGGAATACCTAAAACTAGTAGCATATTTTTTGTATTTTGGATGAAGGAGGGCAGTTCCTCTACTCACTCTTTCCTTATTTCAGATGTGGGAGCATTATGGAAGGCAATTTCAGTGGGAAATAACGAATAACTTTGACAGAAAGTTATTTTGGATTAGTTTGGATTGTTCTTTATAAAATATAACAATAGCAAAGTAACATGTCTTTCCACTATCTCTGTCCGTCATATAATTTGGTCCATGAGCCATGTTCATTTGCTTTTGTCATATAATATAATTCTATTGTCCACTGACGGTCAGATTATAGACAAAGCTACTTACTTCTTCATCATACACAATTACCACTTCATATTATATATATATATATATATATATATATATATATATATATATATATATATATATATATATTGAGATTCCATGGTGGCTAATATTACTTGACTGTCATATGCAGAGATTTCTACACCAGCAAAATCAGACTTGTACTCTACCATTTCAAATGATAATAAAACTAGTTAAGCTACTTTTTGAAAGGACTCCAATTTGGCTCCTAGTGGGTCCAATTGTTAACTAATTAATCACATCCTATAAAACATAAAACACTTTAATAATTTGTGGAAGAGAAATAACAAAATAAGGATAAGATGGTCTTTCCTCTAATATTTTGTCCACAAACCATTTACTTAATCATATAACTTCCAATTCACACACATTAAGTCATTTGCTCTTTTGCTCTTTAACCTATACTGCATTTCCTCATTATTTACTCTAACCACACCTAATTATTTGATTTTTTATACATTATGTCTACCATTTTTCACTTTTTAACATCAACTCAACAGGATCTTATTGATAAATATTTTCATTCTTTATTTAAAGATTTCTAATTACATTTCAGAATCTAAGTCATACCAAGAGAAGACTTAGTACTCTGGAAAGCTTATTAAAAGGGACGACATATGATAGCAACGACGACTCTACACATAGAGGGCATACAACCTTAAATATCTTTCCACATCAGTATGTTAACTATTTTGGCCAAAGGTAAACCTTTATGGTTACATGATCATTGTTCCGCTTCCAAACCGGTAAATAAGGTTATAATTTGAATGTGATAGGTTGGCTATCAAAGAAGGAACATAAGTCTCCCTGTTACAACTTTTGTGTAATTATACAATAAGGAAGAGTAACTCATGACCTCAAAGCTCATGAGGCAGACAGTCCAAACAAAAATTCATTTGCATATATCAGATTATTAAAAATCAAAACCAGATTCAAGTGTTGCAATACTAAAACGTTAAGCGGGTCCTTTTTTTAGTTTCCATTGGATTAACCTACTGATTTCATGAGCTATTATGTTCTTCATAGATTTAAAATGACTGAGGGTAATAACTCTGCATCTGAAGGCCGAAAACAAGTCTGCTCATTAAGGAAAACCCTGAAAAATCCACACTAAAAGAGAAGAAGGATTTTAATAGAACAAATTCACTCTCGGCTACTACAGATTTGTAATTTCTGATTCAAATCTCATTAATTTGTTTTGGCTTCATTCACCCTCATCGGATTGGAATACAATTTAATGACCAAAGGTGTCTTTGGTGCCAATTAATTCCTACGTATATTCATGCTCACAAGGCCAAGATTTTAAACAAAAGATAAATGAAGTAAACCTTGGTTTTCCTTATGAAAATATCTGAAAAAATACAGACTAAGGAGGCTCCTTCACACAACTGAACCGACTAATAAGAGTGACAAATGAGGAAGGTCACCAGACATGTTTGACTGCAGACAAAACCAAGGACAAAGTTATACCAAACTTCAACCATGTAACGTCAAAACCAGAATAAGAGGCCACAGTTCTCTAGCTCATGAGCCCACTTTGAATTGGGTCCATCTATAATCAGGGATCAATCATAAAAAAAATATTAATTATAAGGAATAATGGAAGCCAGGCCAACACCGTGACTAGAGGGATGACCAACATTGGTTAGTTTGAAGTCTTCAAATAAATATTAAGAGAAGGAAGGACGACCCATTAGCCCAGCCAACCAATGTCAATAATTGAATCAAAAACCAGTTACATTGGAAGACAAACTTTGTTCTAATCGACATCTGCCAAAGAGGAATCAGGTAGAAGAATACTACCCTACCTATGCTTATCTTATAATACAATTAGCAAATTATTACTCCAATACATGCTTATTTAAGGCAGAAAACACAAACAATGAAATGTAAAATGTTCCTCTTCAACTTCAATTTATTCATACTGGTTCCATCATATAAGCATAATAAAAAAAAATTCCTCACTATAGTAAACTAATCTACACATCTACGAGAATCGCTTCATCCAATCCAATTGTTAAAATAAACATAAGGCTTAGACAGACACAGAGAACATACCTCGACGCAATGCTCTCCCAACAGCCTCCCTTGACGAACACAAGCACCCTCCTCACAGCAACGCCCACACACCGTGATGTTAACGGACCACCCACCTGACGACAACGCCAACGCACTGGTGGAAGAAACACTCGAACACCACTACAGTGCCACCGGACGCAAAGGAGAGGGAGAGGGAGAGGGAGACAAACGTTAAACAAAAGTGAGAGGGAGAGAATGGGAAGCACAATGGGACGACAAGGAGCGAAACACAACAGAGAGGGAAAGAATGGGAAACAAGACGAGAAGGTAAGGGTAGGGTTCTGTCTAACAAAATTGGGGACGACCTTAATTTAAGAGGTCGAGCCTCTTACCGAAGGCCACAAACCCTTCGGTAATTCTCTTTTGACCTTCGGTAACTATATTTCACTATGTCCGTCTGTAATGATCATTTTGGCCGTCGAAAAAACACTTTTACCGAAGGCCTACAGGCCTTCGGTAATATTTCGCCGGTATTAAGCAAAAATCTGGTAGTGTATTAGGTATGATCTTGACTCTATCAACAGTTTCTTTGGTACGGTATGGGCTGGTGAGCAGTGCCAGTTTGCTCTATGTATGAAAGAGGGCAGTGATTTTGATGATGTGGAGAGTGTTCTATGCATACCTGGAGGACATTTTCAGAGAAACAGAACTGGTTTTGTGGTAAACATTAGGAGGACTGACTTGAATCCTCTTGCAAAGTATTGGATGGCATTTTCTTATGCCAACATTCAGCCATGTTCCCATGTTTCAGACATCACTCTTAGCAAGGCACTCCTCCTTTATTGTGCGGTTAGGAATTTGAATGTCAATATTGGACAAGTAATAGCTAATGAGATAAGGGTGTGTGCTAACACAACAAACAACAAAGCACCCTTAGGACATCCTTCTTTGATCACACACTTATGCAAAATAGCTGGGGTGGATACTTCAGCTCCACCATTTGAGAGGCCAAGGAAAGCAATTGATGAGGCCTATTACAGACAATATTGTGGAGGTGAGGAGGCAGCTCAGCCAGTTCCACCACGCCGTACTCACAAAGAAAGGGGACAAGCATAGAGTCAGGCATCTGCAGAGACACATGAAGTAGAGCCTTTCCAAATGAGGGACATGTATATGTCTCTTATAGGTGCACAGTTACAGTCTATCCACAAAGGACAGGTGGCCACTGCTGAGATGATTGTTAGAATGTATGATACACCTCCAGCACACAGGTGGACTATGGAGGAGTTCCATAATATAGTAGCTTGGCCCGAGGAGCAGGCCCAAGGCGATAGAGCTGGAGCAACTGAAGCTTCAGCTATGGAGATGGATGAAGGTGATGCTGATGATGATGAGGATGACGCATTTGAGGATGCTGAAGATGAGGAAGAAGAGGAGGATACAGATGACAGCTCAGACTGATGAGGAGCTAAGATAACATTTACTGATGAATGCTATCAGCACTAGAGCAGGATCTATGCTTTTGTTTGGTTTATATTTCTGAACTTATTTACTTTTGTTTTTAGAATAGGGTTTTATGTACTCAATTGGAAACTTTGTTTGCTATGATGGTTTGCGTATGATTGTTATTTGATAAGTAATGCTTGATAATGCTTTAATGATGATGGATGTTAAGATGTGCACATTATATGCTTATACAGGTGGTTCACAAGCTTTGTGAACAAATGCATGATGTTGTGATTGTGATTATGATGCTAAGCAGGATGTGTACATGTGGAATGTGAATGAGCTTATATATGAGGTTTTGAGCTCCAGAGTTTTTGTGATTGAATGCTATTATTTTGAAAGCATGAATGATTTTGCCCAGGTTTTCTATGATTGAATCAATTGCTTGTTTGCATCATATGATCAAGGCCATTTGTTGGTAACCCTTTTATTAGCCAAATGCATGATTTTAGCCCACAAAAGAGAGCACTATGTGTTCTATCATTTGAACCCTTAACCTTGAACATAAAGTGAAAACCCATTGTGAAAAGACTTACCTTGAGTTAAGTAGAAAATATTTTGTGGTATTGACAAATGTTCAAGTTTGGGGTTGTTGGGAAGTTATGAAAGGGAAATTGAAAGCATTGAGCTAAGAGCTAAAAACTAAGTATGTGAAAAGAAAAAGAAAAAGAGAAAGAAAAGAGAAGAAAAAGCAAAGCTCAATGCAAAGGAAAGTTGGGAATAAGTAAGAATGATTGTGTTCATATGATTCTCTTAACTCAAGGGTTTTGTGATCTAGAAAAACCAATTTTCTTGTTAGCCCAGCCACATTATAAGCCATTGAGAAGTCCTTGTGATGATGCATGCTTGTGAATGTATTTGATTATGGTTAAATGAAAGGCTAAGTCAATTCTTGTGACATTGTGATAGTAGAGTGAATGAGTGATTACCTCTTACTTGTGTGTTTGAGTGAAACACTTTATCTAGTGAGGAAAGATTCCATGAGCACATGAACATCCATGCTTAAATGATTGATCATTCATGAAAAGTAGCATTTGTGGGTGATAACAGTTGAAAAACCGTTATTTTTATGCTTAAATTTGATATCAAAAGCAACCTTTAAGACTTAGAAACTAGCTTGAAATCATATTTTTGCTTTAGTTTTGAGAATAAGAGAGTTGAAAGTGAATTTAATGGTTTTATGCAAGATTCCCTTGATTTTGTAGGCTAATTGAATGATTTGAAAGAAGAATTGAAATACCGAATGATTGGAGTGCTGAAAAGTCAACCAGAAACCAGAAAAGTCAACCAGTCAACCAGAAAAGTCAACCAGTCAACCAGAATGCTGAAAAACCAACCAGAACGCAGAAAACGTGTGACCGAGTGGCGCTGAGCGGTAAAATCCCGCTGAGCGGCACTTTTCAGGTGCAAAAATCACCGCTGAGGGGCAAAAACAGCAGTTGGGGGCAAAATGGATCATGCGGTATTACCGCTCAGCGGTAAAATACCGCTGAGCGCCATTCTAAGTGGGCTTGGACCGGTTTTCTTTTGTTTTTATGGGCTTGGACTTGTTTTATGTTATTTTTATGCCCTATTTAAGGACTTGCACGTCCTAGGGTTTGTATCTTTGGCAGAAACGAGGCAAACACTCTCTCTTCCACCCCTTTGAAGGAGGATCTTGGATGCTCAGGCTACCTCTTCACCTTTTTAGGGTTTATTCTTTCATTCTTTCATTGTAATTCATCTAGGTTCACCATGAATATGGTGAACTAAACCTTGTATGTTTGTTGGGGAATCAATGTAATCTCTTGAAGCTCTCATATATGGAATTTATGCTTGCATCTTAATCTAAGATTTATGCTTTCTTTCATCATTAGTTAGGGTTTTTCCTCTTTGCTTAAAGCTTGCATCGTTTAACTCATTCAATGCATGATCATTGGTTTTGTCGATACGGACACGTACGGGGAAGTCTAGATCCGGGGAATTTCTCCCAATATTATATTGGTTGTCGTTAAGCTCCTGCACTTATGAACTAATCATTAGGAATGCTAGGAATTGTATGAACTCGTGATTAGGGAGAAGCCATCTAGAATGGTACTTTAGAGAGTGGCATTAACAATGATGATTTGAATGTTGAATTCCTAAAATGTATGAGAGTGGATGAGATGAAATTGACCCCCAACAACATATTCATTCATATATTTCATTGAAAGTGTTTATCTTTTGTCTTTGCCATTGATCAAATTTCATGCATACATGTTTATTTTCGTCTTTTGCATAATATAATCCAAATATTTCGTTTGTAAGTCCTAGCTAATCAACAAATCACATAACTAAACTAGGCCGAGAGTCCTTTGGGAAGAACGATACTTGGTCTTACCAAGTTTATTACTTGAACGATTCGGTCATACTTGCCGATTGTGAAACAAGTTTGTGACATCACATTTTGGTGTTCATAAATTTGTCCATCAGTGGGATATTGGGTGATTGTGTGAACACTAAAGCATATGAATGTCTTGATTGAAGTTTTTGTCATGAGCTTAATTGAGTACTTACTTATCTTGAAAAGAGGATTTTTGAATGGAGTGAACCATTGTATTGATTGGTAGAAGATTGAGTTACATCTTGTTTGCTTGACGACAAGCAAAGTTCTAAGTTTGGGGTTGTGATAACAGTTGAAAAACTGTTATTTTTATGCTTAAAATTGATACTAAAAGCAACCTTTAACATTTAGAAACTAGCTTAGAATCATGCTTTTGTTCATATTTTTAGAAATAAGAGAGTTGGACAGGTTTATGCTTGATTTTAGTGTTTTATGCAGGTTTTAAGGTGAATTTGATGAAAGACGTGAAGAAGGATAGAGATGGAATCATAAAAGAACTAAAAAAGTGCAAAAGAAGAGAAGTCGCAAGTACCGCTCAGCGCCAGTTTACTACTGAGCGGCACTCAAGAACACCCATTGTGATACAAGAAGGTCTAACACCATAGGACTCATCACAAGAGGAATGGCCAAAAAGCTCCAAGATAAATATTCTCCTCAAGGTCAAGTACTATTTGCTATCTTTGGATGGAAAATTGGAGAACAAGAAGATATGCCAAATCTGCCAAAACATGGAGAAGGGTAAAAAGGACATTTCTATACAAAAAGGGGTGTACTTATCCTTCTATGGGGCTGCATTAGTAAATGTTTTTTTCACATAAAACTCAATTTTCACGTGTTTTAGAAGCCATACATGTAGCACATGGGTTCAGATCTGCAACGTGAAAATTGCTTGCTTAAAGCCTTGAGATTAATCTATAAAATCTCATAGGAAAAGCTTGTAAATCACTTTTGGATTGTAGTAAAGAATTTCTGCTGAAATGCATAGTAAATTCCTTCTCCAAGAGTCACTTCTTAGCTTGATTTCCATTGCAACTTCCTTCCACTCTAGGAAGCCTTCTGAGTTGTGAATTACCTCTCCAAGCTAGCCTCCATATCCATTCACCATAATCACCAATCATCCGCTGCTTCACATCCAAAACTCCTAACCAATCTGCTCATGAAATTCCAAGTCTGCAGCTGCTAATGCTACTGTTCCATTAGTTTCAGCAAACTGTCCAAGTCTCTTTGCACCTCCAATCTCACGGATCATCTTCTCTACATCTCCTAGGATGTATCACATTGGCTCCGCTGAGGGGTGAAAGTGTAGCTGAGGGGAGAATTGACTACACGCTGGTACCGCTGAGCGGTGGTATTTTGGGCTTAGGCCCACTTTTCTGTAATATTGCGAATAGTATATAAGCTTTAGGACTTTCTAGGGTTTGTATCTTTGGCTGGAGAAGAAGGAAACACACATCTTTCCACCCCTTGGAGGAAGATCTTGAATGATAAGGCTACCTACTCATCTTTCTAGGGTTCTATCTCTCACTATGAACTAAACTATTCTTGTTGTTGGGGAATTAATGTAATCTTGTGAAAGTCTCATATATGGAATTTGTGTTTAAACATCTTATTTGAGATACATGCTTTCTTTCATCATTTGTTAGGGTTTTTCCTCTTTGTTCAAAGCATGCATTGTTTAACTCATTCGATGTCATGGTTATTGATTTTAGTGATATGGACACATACGGTAAAATCTAGATCCGGGGAATTTCTCCCAAAAAGTAATATCGCCTAGACATAGGGATATGAGGGTTGGTTTCCTTTAAGCTTTTGCGCTTCAGAATTAATTATTAGGGATGGTAGGAATTGTATGAACTCGTAATTAAGGATAGGCTTTCTTCGCAAGGTGATTTAGAGAGTGGCATTAACATTGATGAAAAGAATGATGAATTCCTAAAATATATGAGAGTGGATAAGATGAAATTGATTTCCCCAACAACATACTCATCCATATAATTCGTTCCGTGTTTGGGTTCTTCTTTCCCATTGATCAAAACTCATGCATACATGTTTACTTATTGTCTTTTGCATTTGAAACCACAAGAATTTGTTCACAAGTCTTAAATAATCAAGAAATCATATAACTAACTAGGCCGTGAGTCCTTTGGGAGAACGATACTTGGTCTTACCGAGTTTATTACTTGATACGATTCGGTCACACTTGTCGAGGGTTAAACAAGTTTTTGGCGCCGTTTTTCGGTGTTCATAAATTTGTCATCAGAATTAGACTGGTTATCCACCGTGATGAAGTTGGTTGATCCTTGAACTTTATTGGGTCAAGCTAGTGACGTTAGAAGAGCGCTTGCTGGGAGGCAACCCAGTGATTTAAGAACTTTTATTTTTGGTTTGGTGATGTAATTATGAACTTTTGGTTTTTTTTTTTTTTTATAAACTGGTTACAGGGTTTACATCTACTCAAGGATGTTAGGAGGAAGAGTATCTACTGAAGGATACTATGTTCGTTTACACCTACTGATGGGTGTTGATAGGAAAAGATTTGTAGTTACTGATGGGTGCTGCAGGATTTTGGGTCAGGCTCGTGACGTTAAACAAGCGCTTACTGGGAGGCACCCTAGTGTTCTAAATTTTGTTGAACTTATTTGCTTCTGTTTTTAGAATAGGGTTTGATGTACTCAGTTTGAAACTTTATCTGCTATGATGGTTTTGCTTGTGATTTATGCATGATGAGTATTGCGTGATGATTCTTGGATAATGATTGATGTTGACATTGTGCACTATATGCTGATATACAGGTGGTTGTTTATGAGCTATGTGAACAAATGCATGATGTTGTGATTGTGATTATGATGCTAAGCAGGATGTGTATGTGGAATGTTGAATGAGCCTATATGTGATGTTTTGAACTCTAGAGTTTTTGGGAATGAATGTTATTACTATGAAAGCATGAATGACTTTGTCTAGGTTTCTATGATTGAATCACTTGCTTGTATGTGTCATATGATCAAGCCCATTTGTTGTTACCCTTTATTAGCCAAATGCATGATTTTAGCCCAATAAAAGAGAGCACAATGTGTTCTACCCTTTGAACCCTTAGCTTTGAACATGATAGAAAACCCTTTTTGAAAAAATTTACCTTGAGTTGAGTTGAAGATATTTTGTGGTATTGATAAATGTTCAAGTTTGGGGTTGTTGGGTGGTTTTAAAAAGGGGAATATGAAAAGCATTGAATGCATATATGAATTCATCTTCTTCATTAATGTTGATGCCACTTTCTAATTTACCTTAAACCCGATGTCTCGGTGAAGAAAGCCTACTCCTAATTACTAGTTCACAATGTCTTGTCTCCCTAGCAATTAATTATGCATTACATTCGCACAGAAGCTTAAAGGCAACCGATCCTCCTATTCCTATGTCTAGGTAATATTGCTTCCGGGAAAATTTCTCCAGTTCTAGATTTCCCCATATGTGTCCATATCGACAAATCAATGATCATGGAATTGAATGAGTTAAACAAAGCATGCATAGAGCAAAAAGAAAAACCCTAACAATTAATGAAGTAAAGCATATATAATCAAGAATCAATTCAATACATGAGAGTTTAAGAGGTTACATATTTCCGAACAAAAAATAAGGTTTAGTTCCCCATTATCATGGAGAAACTAGATGAACAATGAAAGAATGAGAGAATGAAAGAGATACAAAAACCCGAGAAAGAGAAGAGGAGAGCCATCACCATCTCCAAATCTACCCCGAGGGGGTGAAAAGTGTGTTTCTATGCTCAAGCCATCAAAAGATACCATCCCTAGGATGTGAAAGTCCTTAAATAGAACATAAAAATAACAAAAAATAGGTCCAAGCCCATAAAAATAACAGCAAACAGGTCCAAGCCCACGTCGGCGGCGCTCAGCGGTAGCTGCGGCACTTAAATCACGCATGACCGTTCGGCTTCACTTTTGACCGATTGGTCTTACACTGTTGACCGTTCGGCATGACTTCTACCACTTCATTCAGCTTCTCCTATCACAAATCGTTCGGTTTGCCTATGTTTTTCTACAGTCGTTCGGTCCTCAGTTACACTGTTCGACAGTTGTCTTTCTTACTTACACCGTTCGACCTAGTTCCAACACCATTCGGTCTCTGTTATGAACTGTTCGGTCTTTGTCTTCTCCTCTATCTGACTGTTCGGTCAGTCTCAGTAACCGTTCGATCTGGGTTCTTAACCGTTCGGTTTGGATTCTCCCGCATCCAACCGTTCGGTCTGGTACTGTTTTTGTCTTTTCTGGGTTCCAACTCCTTGCTACTTCAACTTCTTTCATCCAATTCATCTTAATTCCTATCAAAACAACGAAAACCAAGCATAAAACCCATCAAACTCTCTTATTTCCAAAACTTAAACAAAAGCATGATTTCAAGCTAGTTTCTAAGTCATAAAGGGTGTTTTTAATATCAAAATTAAGTATAAAATAATGGTTTTTCAACCGTTATCATGTGGTGGTGACCACATCAATGGTCAATGTGCTTTTCCAGTAGAGACTTTAGAAGATGTCAATTTTATGGTCAATCAATTTCAAAATCAATTCCAATACCGCCAAGGGAACTTCAACCAAGGGTGGAAACGTAACCTAAGCATGGGTCAACGGCAGAATGGACAAGTTGGACAAGCAGGACGAGCTAATAGACCACAACAGCAACCATCACTATGGCAACAGGTATCTACGCTAAATGAGATATCAACAAAGCTTGAACAAACTCTTCAACAATTTATTCAGGTGATTATCTTCAATCACAAGAGCACTGAAGCTGCAATTAGAAATCTAGAGATCTAGGTTGGCCAAATGGCTAAGAAGTTGGAGGATATGCCTGACAGGAGTTTTGGGGCTAATACTGAGGTTAACCCTAAGGAAGAGTGTAAAGCTTTTGTGAGTATATGTGATGAGAGGGTGGATGAAAAAGAGAGAGTTGAGTTAGAAAAGAGAGATGAAAAAGAAGAGAGAAAAGGTGAGGATGAGAAAAAAGAGAAAGAAAAGAAGAGGGGAGTGAAAGATTGTGAGAAAAGTGAGAGAGTTCTTCCTTATCCTAAGGGGAGTGAAAAATTTTATAAAGAGAGACAATATCAGCGTTTTAAAGAGATCTTCAAGCAATTGGAGATTAAGATACATTTGACTGAAGCACTACAACAAATTCCTGCTTATGCAAAGCTGATAACAGTTGAAAAACTGTTATTTTCATGCTTAAAATTGATATTAAAAGCAACCTTTAGACTTAGAAACTAGCTTGAAATCAATGCTTTTATCTATATTTTCAGAAATAAGAGAGCTAGACAGGTTTATGCTTGATTTGAGTGTTTTTGTGCAGGTTTTGAGGTGAATTTAGTGAAAGAAGTAAAGAAGAAGAGAAGTGGAATCATAAAAGGAAGCAAAGAGTGCAAAAAGAGAAGTCGAAGGCACCGCTCAGCGGCATTTTACCGCTGAGCGGCACTCAGGAGGTCACGGGAGGTCCGCTGAGGGGCAAACTGGCCGCTGAGGGGAAGAAAAGTGAAGCGAGGTCACCGTTGAGCGGTATTTACCGCTGAGCGGCACTTTTTGGGCTTGGGCTTTTGTAATCTTTTGTAACTCTAGAATAGTATATAAGGACTTGCACGTCCTAGGGTTAGACATCTTTGGCAGAAACGAGGCAAACACTCTCTCTTCCACCCCTTTGAAGGAGGATCTTGGATGCTCAGGCTACCTCTTCACCTTTTTAGGGTTTATTCTTTCATTCTTTCATTGTAATTCATCTAGGTTCACCATGAATATGGTGAACTAAACCTTGTATGTTTGTTGGGGAATCAATGTAATCTCTTGAAGCTCTCATATATGGAATTTATGCTTGCATCTTAATCTAAGACTTATGCTTTCTTTCATCATTAGTTAGGGTTTTTCCTCTTTGCTCAATGCTTGCATTGTTTAACTCATTCTATTGCATGATTATTGGTTTTGTCGATACGGACACGTACGGGGAAGTCTAGATCCGGGGAATTTCTCCCAATGTTATATTGGTTGTCGTTAAGCTCCTGCACTTATGAACTAATCATTAGGAATGCTAGGAATTGTATGAACTATTTGATTAGGGAGAAGCCATCTAGAATGGTACTTTAGAGAGTGGCATTAACAATGATGATTTGAATGTTGAATTCCTAAAATGTATGAGAGTGGATGAGATGAAATTGACCCCCAACAACATATTCATTCATATATTTCATTGAAAGTGTTTATCTTTTGTCTTTGCCATTGATCAAACTCCATGCATACATGTTTAGTTTTTCGTCTTGCATATAAAATCCAATTATTTTGTTTGTAAGTCCTAGCTAATCAACAAATCACATAACTAAACTAGGCCGTGAGTCCTTTGGGAAGAACGATACTTGGTCTTACCAAGTTTATTACTTGAACGATTCGGTCATACTTGCCGATTGTGAAACAAGTTTGTGACATCATATTTTGGTGCTTACAAATTTGTCCATCAAGTTTTTGGCGCCGTTGCCGGGGACTCGTGGTTTAACTGGTTAATTTGTGTGATTATTGATTATCTTTGACTTTTTGAATTTCTGTTTTTATTTTTTTCTGTTTGTATTTTATTTTATTTTATTTGATTAGGTTAGATTAGATTTTATTTTATTTTATTTTATCTTTTAGATTAGGTTAGATTTTATTTTTTAGATTAGATTTTATTTTATTCTATCTTTTAGATTATGTTAGATTTTATTTTTTTAGATTAGGTTTTATTTTATTCTATCTTATTTGATTCTATCTTCTAAATCTTTTTATCTTCTGAATTTATATCTTCTTCTATATCTTTTTGTGCTAACAAATCTTTTCTAGGGTTTTGTTTTCTTGTGTATGCAGGAAGCAATTCGAAGTAGGAGTAAGAAAACAACAGAACCACTTCTTGAAGGTCTAGAAGAGAGTAGAAGGAGGAGAAGAATCAGAACGTCCAGAGAACTTTTCCCTTCTCCAGAAACTCTCCTACAAACATCACCGCAAGGTTCTGTTCACAGCACAAGAAGTATGGAGAACAATAATGCTAGAAGAACTCTTGCAGATTACACTAATATTGCTGGACCTCAACACTTTAACAGCATAGCAAGACCTAGAGTCAATGCAGCCAACATGGAGGTCAAGCCAGCATTAATTCAACTGGTGAAGAGTAATCAATTTAATGGGTTATCTCACGAAAGCCCATATGAGCACCTTACAACTTTCAATGAGATCTGCAACACGGTCAAGATTAATGGGGTGCCAGACGAAGCTATCAAACTTAGCTTGTTTCCCTTCTCGTTGGGGGGCAATGCTAAGCTTTGGTTAAACTCTTTTCCAGAAGAAAGTTTCACAGAGTGGGAAGCAGTGGTCACAAAATTTTTAAACAAGTACTTTCCACAATCTAAGGTGACCAAAGGCAAGCAAGAGATTTCGTCATTCAAGCAGGGCATGGAAGAATCACTGGGGCATGCATGGGACAGGTATAAAAGCTTGTTACGTAAAACCCCTATGCATGGTTTCAAAGAAGAAGAAGTAGTCCTAACTTTCCTTGGAGGGCTTGGTTCACAAACCAAGATGATACTGAACGCATCAGCAGGAGGCAATATTAACTGGAAAACTCCAGAGGAAGCAACTGAACTTATTGAAAATATGGCTACTAGTGACAACGAACTCAATATTGAAAAAGGAGATCCTAGTCAGAAGGAGTTGTTACAATTAAATGAGGCCTTGCTTATCCAAAATAGAATTATCTCTCAACAGCTTGAAGAAGTGACCATGAAACTTTCTCAAACACCACAGGAAGTACAACAGGTTTCAATGGTTCAAGAACACCAAAAATGGCAGATGCAATCTACTCCAGTTGAGAAATCAACAACGCTTGAAGAGACTTTCCAGAGATTCTTAAAGACAAATGCTTCTTATTGTCATAATGTGGATGCTGCATTTAAAAAAATGGAGGTCTATGTTGAGAGAATAGTTGACGAAATGAAACATGATAATCTGGGAAAGGAATGTAAAACTGTTGTGACTAGAAGTGGTAGAGTGTTAGAAGAGAGAAAAAAAGAGAGAAAGGAGAAAGAAAATGAGAGTGAGAGTGAAAAAGAAACATGTGAGTGGAAAGAAAGAGTTGAGAGAGAGAAAAAGAAAAAAGAAGAAGATGAGAAGAGAGAAAAAAATGAGAGAGAAGAGAGACAGAAAGAAAAAGAGTATGAAAAGCCACTTCCTTATCCAAAGGGTTATTCAAGGAAGGAGAAAGAAAAGCAGTTGGAAAGATTCATGGAACTGTTTAAGAAGTTGGAGATCACTATACCATTCTCTGAAGCATTGCAACAAATGCCAGCATATGCAAAATTCTTGAAGGAACTTCTCACAAAGAAACACAAGTACATTGAGAAGGAAACTATCAATATACAGGGTAATTGCAGTGCAATCATACAGAAACTACCTCCTAAACTTAAAGACCCAGGAAGCTTCACTATTCCATGCACCATAGGAGATGTGAAAGTTGGAAGAGCATTGATTGATTTGGGAGCTAGCATTAATCTAATGCCGCTTTCCATGTGCAGAACAATTCAGGGGTTGGAAATCAAACCAACCAGAATGGCTCTTCAATTGGCGGACAGGTCTCTTAAATATCCATATGGAGTGGTTGAAGATGTTCTAGTGAAGGTCGACAAATTTGTATTTCCAGTAGATTTCATTGTGATGGAGATGGAAGGAACTAGTGACGTTCCTCTTATTCTTGGGAGACCTTTTATGAAGACTGCTAGAGTTTTGATTGATGTAGAGAATGGTAAGCTTAAACTGAGAGTTGATGAGGAAGAAGTCACTTTTGATGTATCCAAAGCCATGACGTATCCAAATGATGACAAATCATGTTTTCAATTTGATGAACTTGATGAAGTTTGTATGGTTCAAGAGAGAATGGTGCGTAACATTTCTCCATTGGAAAAAACGCTCATTGATTCATGTGAAGATTTGGATGAAGAAGAAGAGAAATTGATTGATGAATGTTTGATGGACTTGGAAACATTGAAAAAGGGTCCAGAGGAAGATCCAATATTCGAAACAATTGATAAGGAAGAAACAATCAAAGCACAGTTTCCAGAACTAAAAAGATTGCCATCACATTTGAAATATGTGTTTTTAGAAGAGGATGGAACAAAGCCAGTCATTATCAGTAACTCTTTATCTTTACAAGAAGAAGAGCAGTTGATAGAAATTCTGAAAGCCAACAAAGAAGCAATTGGGTGGTCAATATCAGATCTCAAAGGTATTAGCCCAACTTATTGCATGCACAAGATTTTTATGGAAGAAGACTATAAACCAAGTGCTCAACCACAGAGAAGGTTAAATCCTGTTATGAAGGAGGTGGTCAGAAAAGAAGTGTTGAAACTGCTAGAAGCTGGTATCATTTATCCAATCTCTGACAGTGAATGGGTGAGTCCAGTACAGGTGGTGCCAAAGAAAGGTGGGATGACAGTAATTTATAATGATAAGAATGAACTTATTCCCACTCGGACAGTTACTGGCTGGCGTATGTGCATTGATTACAAGAAGCTGAATAAAGCTACTAGGAAAGATCATTTTCCTCTTCCTTTCATGGATCAGATGCTAGAAAGGTTATCAGGGCAGGCTTTCTATTGTTTTCTAGATGGATATTCTGGATATAATCAAATCGTGGTAGATCCAAAAGACCAGGAGAAGACGGCTTTTACTTGTCCTTTTGGTATCTTTGCATATAGAAAGATGCCTTTTGGATTATGTAATGCTCCAGCTACGTTTCAGAGGTGTATGTAGGCAATCTTTGCTGATCTTTTAGAAAAATGCATTGAAGTATTCATGGATGACTTCTCAGTTTTTGGAAACTCCTTCCAAAGATGTTTAGCTAATTTGAACACTGTCCTCAAAAGATGTGTTCAGACAAATCTGGTTTTGAATTGGGAGAAATGTCATTTCATGGTAACTGAAGGAATTGTATTGGGGCACAAAATCTCTGCTAAAGGAATTGAGGTAGACAAAGCTAAAGTAGAAGTTATTGAGAAACTACCTCCACCAACAAATGTAAAGGGGATTAGAAGTTTTCTTGGTCATGCTGGGTTTTATAGAAGATTTATCAAAGATTTCTCAAAAATTGCTAAACCATTGAGTAATCTCTTGATGAAGGATGCTCCTTTTGTGATGAATGAAGATTGCCTGAAAGCTTTTGATATATTGAAGCAGAAGCTAGTGTCAGCTCCAGTAATTGCAGCACCAGATTGGAATCAAAATTTTGAATTAATGTGTGATGCAAGTGATTATGCAATAGGAGTTGTCCTCGGCCAAAGGAAAGAACAAAAGTTTCATCCAATTTATTATGCTAGCAAGGTGCTGAATGATGCTCAATTGAATTATGCTACTACAGAGAAAGAGTTTCTTGCCATTGTATATGCTTTAGAGAAATTTAGACCTTATCTTATTGGGTCTAAGGTGATTGTCTATACAGATCATGCAGCTATTAAATATTTGTTGACAAAACCAGATTCTAAGCCACGTCTGATCAGATGGGTACTACTGTTGCAAGAATTTGATGTAGAAATCCGTGATAAGAAAGGAAGTGAGAACTTAATTGCTGATCATTTGTCACGGTTAGTCAACAATGAGGTCACTAGCAAGGAGCCTGAAATCTGGGAATCTTTTTCAGATGAATCACTCATGTATATTCAGCAGAGGCCCTGGTTTGCTGATATGGCAAATTTCAAAGCTGCAAGAGTCATGCCGGAAGATTTAACTTGGCAACAGAGAAAGAAATTTCTGCATGATGCCAAGCAGTTTGTGTGGGACGATCCATATTTGTTCAAAATTGGAGCAGATAATCTTCTGAGGAGATGTGTTACAAATGAAGAAGCAGAAGGAATTCTCTGGCATTGTCATGATTCACCTTATGGAGGACACTTTAATGGAGAAAGAACAGCAGCAAAAGTCCTTCAATCAGGATTCTATTGGCCAACTTTATTTAAAGATGCTCATAATCATGCTAGGAATTGTGACAAATGTCAAAGAGCAGGGACAATCACTAAACGTCATGAGATGCCTTTACAAGGTATTTTAGAGGTTGAGGTTTTTGATTGTTGGGGTATTGACTTTGTTGGACCCTTCCCTCCATCTTTCAACAATGAATATATTCTGGTAGCAGTGGATTATGTGAGTAAATGGGTGGAAGCATTGGCTTGTCCTAAAAATGATGCTAGTACGGTAATTAAATTCCTGAAGAGGCAGATATTCTCACGTTTTGGCACTCCAAGAGTGTTGATTAGTGATGGAGGATCTCATTTTTGCAATTATCAGCTAGAGAAAGTACTCAAACACTATGGAGTGAAGCATAAGGTAGCTGCACCTTATCACCCACAAACCAATGGACAAGCTGAGGTATCTAACAGGGAGATAAAAAGAATCCTGGAAAAAACCGTGACTTCATCAAGGAAGGATTGGTCTCTCAAATTGGATGATGCTCTTTGGGCTTATAGAACAGCAATGAAGACGTCTATGGGATTATCACCATTTCAATTAGTCTATGGGAAAGCATGCCATTTGCCAGTTGAATTGGAGCATAGAGCATTATGGGCTTTGAAATTTTTGAATTTTGATCCTTATGAAACTCAATGCACACGCAGAAGGCAGATTTTAGAGCTTGAAGAAATGCGGTTACATGCATATGATTCATCCAAGGCTTACAAAGACAAAATTAAATTTTATCATGACAGGAAGTTGGTGAATAGAGTTTTCAATCCAGGACAACAGGTACTATTGTTCAACTCAAGATTGAAGATATTTCCTGGGAAGCTGAAGTCAAAATGGACAGGACCATTTGTGATAAAAGAAGTGCATCCACATGGAGCAATTGAAATATTTGATCCATCTGCTGATGATCCACAGAAAAGCTGGGTGGTAAATGGTCAACGTCTCAAGCCCTATCTAGGGGGAGAAGTGCAACGTTTTTCCACAATGATGTTGTTGGTTGATCCTTGAAAGTTGGGTCAGGCTCGGGACGTTAAACAAGCGCTTACTGGGAGGCAACCCAGTATCTTGTAAGTAATTTTGTTTTTGTTTTTTAGATTAGGGTTTGATGTACTCTATTGAAAACCTGGTTTTGTATGATGGTTTGCTATTAACTGTGATTGTTTGATAAGTAATGCTTGATGATGCTTATTGATTGATGTTGAGATGATGTGCATATTAAATGCTTATACAGGTGATTCACAAGCTTTGTGAACAAATGCATGATATCATGATTGTGATTGTGAGATTAAGCAGGATGTGTATGTCAAATGTGAATGAGCTTATATGTGAGGTTTTGAGCTCCAGAGTTGTTATTGTTGAATGCTATTACTTTGAAAGCATGAATGATTTTGCCCAGGTTTTCTATGATTGAATAAATTGCTTGTTTTGCATCATATGATCAAGGTCGTGTTGTTGAAACCCTTTTTATTGGCCAAATACATAAAATTAGCCCACTAAAAGAGAACACTTTGTGTTATATCCTTTGAACCCTTAGCCTTGAACATACACTGAAAACCTTTGATTGAAAATCTTTACCTTGAGTTACGTAGAAGATCTTGTATGGTATTGTTAAAAGTTCAAGTTTGGGGTTGTTGGGAAAACATGAAAAGCATTGAGCTAAGAGCTAAAAAGTAAGAATATGCAAAGAGAAAAGAAAAGAAAAAGCGAAGCTCAATGCAAATGCAAAGGCAAGTTGGGAATGAATAAGATGATTGTGTTGTTATGATTCTCTTAACTCAAGGATTTTGTGATCCAGAAAAACCAATTTTCTTGTTAGCCCAGCCACATTATAAGCCATTGAAAAGTCCTTGTGATGATGCATGCTTGTGAATGTTTTTGATTGTGGTAAAATGAAAGGCAAAGTTGATTCATGTGACATTGTGATAGTGAAGTGAATGAGTGAAACACTTTACCTCTTATACACTTGTGTGTTGAGTGAAACACTTTACCTAGTGAGGAAATATTCCATAAACACATGAACATCCATGCTTAATTGATTGATCATTCATGAAAAAAATAGCATTTGTTGGAATTTAAATGACTTTGTGAACACTAAAACATGTGCACATCTTGATTGAACTTTTGGTCATAAGTTTGAGTGAAGTTGTTACTTATCTTGAGAAAAGGATTTTGAATGAGTGAACCATCATATGAATTGGTTGGAGATGGAGTTACATTTTGTTTGCTTGAGGACAAGCAAAGTTCTAAGTTTGGGGTTGTGATAACAGTTGAAAAACTGTTATTTTCATGCTTAAAATTGATATTAAAAGCAACCTTTAGACTTAGAAACTAGCTTGAAATCAATGCTTTTATCTATATTTTCAGAAATAAGAGAGCTGGACAGGTTTATGCTTGATTTGAGTGTTTTTGTGCAGGTTTTGAGGTGAATTTAGTGAAAGAAGTAAAGAAGAAGAGAAGTGGAATCATAAAAGGAAGCAAAGAGTGCAAAAAGAGAAGTCGAAGGCACCGCTCAGCGGCATTTTACCGCTGAGCGGCACTCAGGAGGTCACGGGAGGTCCGCTGAGGGGCAAACTGGCCGCTGAGGGGAAGAAAAGTGAAGCGAGGTCACCGCTGAGCGGTATTTACTGCTGAGCGGCACTTTTTGGGCTTGGGCTTTTGTAATCTTTTGTAACTCTAGAATAGTATATAAGGACTTGCACGTCCTAGGGTTAGACATCTTTGGCAGAAACGAGGCAAACACTCTCTCTTCCACCCCTTTGAAGGAGGATCTTGGATGCTCAGGCTACCTCTTCACCTTTTTAGGGTTTATTCTTTCATTCTTTCATTGTAATTCATCTAGGTTCACCATGAATATGGTGAACTAAACCTTGTATGTTTGTTGGGGAATCAATGTAATCTCTTGAAGCTCTCATATATGGAATTTATGCTTGCATCTTAATCTAAGACTTATGCTTTCTTTCATCATTAGTTAGGGTTTTTCCTCTTTGCTCAATGCTTGCATTGTTTAACTCATTCTATTGCATGATTATTGGTTTTGTCGATACGGACACGTACGGGGAAGTCTAGATCCGGGGAATTTCTCCCAATGTTATATTGGTTGTCGTTAAGCTCCTGCACTTATGAACTAATCATTAGGAATGCTAGGAATTGTATGAACTATTTGATTAGGGAGAAGCCATCTAGAATGGTACTTTAGAGAGTGGCATTAACAATGATGATTTGAATGTTGAATTCCTAAAATGTATGAGAGTGGATGAGATGAAATTGACCCCCAACAACATATTCATTCATATATTTCATTGAAAGTGTTTATCTTTTGTCTTTGCCATTGATCAAACTCCATGCATACATGTTTAGTTTTTCGTCTTGCATATAAAATCCAATTATTTTGTTTGTAAGTCCTAGCTAATCAACAAATCACATAACTAAACTAGGCCGTGAGTCCTTTGGGAAGAACGATACTTGGTCTTACCAAGTTTATTACTTGAACGATTCGGTCATACTTGCCGATTGTGAAACAAGTTTGTGACATCATATTTTGGTGCTTACAAATTTGTCCATCAAAAGCACATGAAGCAAATCCTCGCAAAGAAGAGATATCTAGAGGAGGAAACTAGTGATAAACAGGAAGAATGTAGAGCTATTTTTGAGAAACCACTTCCTCAGAAAGTGAAAGATCCAGGAAGTTTTACTATTCTTTGCGTCATTGGGAAGGATAATATAAGGAAGGCCTTAATTGATTTAGGGTCAAGCATTAATTTGATGCCCTTATCTATGCTTGAAAGGATTGGTGATCTTGAAGTCAATCCAACCAAGGTGACTTTTCTTATGGCGGATGGATCTTCCAAGAAACCCTATGGTGTAGTGGAAGATGTGGTGGTTTGCATAGATAAACTTAAATTCCTGGTGGATTTTGTGGTGATAGAGATGGACGAAGATTGAGAAGATCCCAATTATTCTTGGAAGACCGTTTATGAAAATGGCAAAGGTATTCATCAATGTGGATGATGGATGATAGTGCTTCAAGACAAAGAAGAAAAGGTGATCTTTAATGTCTTCAAAGCTGAGCAACAGATTCAAGAGAAGGAGGCTAGGCATAAAGTTGCATGTAAGGATGCACCCATGACTAGCTCTAAAGCTGCAAAGCCGGTCATCAAAGGTAAAAATTGTTTCTTGTCACAGGTTAGGGAAGAAGAAAAAGATGACAAAGGAAGAAAGGTTCATGATGACTTGATGGATGCACAACTCAAACTTGGTACACCGGTAAGATTCAAGAACAAGTTGTGGGTTGTGAAAGTTTTCAAAGAGAATGGAGTGACAGAGATTGAAGCTCCATATTCAAGGAGAGTCAAAAAGGTGGATCGAAAGCAATTGATGAGTTGGTGTGATGAAAGCAAGAGGAACACCAACATTGAAGAAGGAACTTGAGCTTTATTGGGTCAAGCTAGTGACGTTAAAAGAGCGCTTGCTGGGAGGCATCCCAGTGATTTGAGAACATTAATTTCTTTGAATTTATTTATTTTGGTGATGTAATTTGAAACTTTGGAACATTGTTATATTTGGGTTTAGCATCTACTGATGGATGTTAGGTTGGTGAGTATTTACTGAAGGATACTTAGAAGTGTTAACCCTCGGCAAGTGTAACCACATCGTATCAAGTAATAATAAATGGTAAGACCAAGTATCGTTTCCCAAAGGACTCACGGCCTAAACAGTTATGTGATTTGATGATTAAATTAGACTTGTGAACGAATTCTTATAGATTTAAATGCAAAGACTAAAAAGTAAATATGAATGCATGTATTGATCAATTGGACAAAAGAAGCAAAATGTGATTGAAATATATGGAATGATGATGTTGTTGGGGTTTTTAATTAATCCTATCCACTCTCATGTATTCAAGAATTCATCTTTCTTCATTAATGTTAATGTCACTTTCTAATTTACCTTAAACACGATGTCTCGTTGAAGAAAGCGTACTCCTAATCCCTAGTTTACAATGTCTTGCCTCCCTAGCAATTATTCATGCATTACATTCGCACAGAAGCTTAAAGGCAACCAATCCTCCTATCCCTATGTCTAAGCAATATTATTATTGGGAGAATTTCTTCATGTCTAGATTTATCTATGTGTCCATACAAATAAAATCAATGATCATGCAATTGAATGAGTTAAACAAAGCATGCATAGAGTATAGAAGAAAAACCCTAACAATTAATGAAAGAAAGCATATGGATTAAAGAACCAATTCAATACATGAGATTTCAAAGGATTACATTGATTCCCCAACAAAATGAAGGTTTAGTTCGCCATAATCATGGTGAAACTAGATGAAAAATAATGAAAGAATGAAAGATAGAATCCTAGAATCTGAAGAGTGGAGCTTGAGCATCCAAAATCCTCCTCCAAGGGGTGAAGAAAGTGTGATTTTGCTTCATTCTCCCAAAAGATACTAACCCTAGGTCGACTAAAACCTTATATAGACTCTTAAAGATTACAGAAAAGTGGCCCAAGGCCCATTAAAATACCGCTCGACGGTAAGTGCGGTTCTTCTATTTGACGTTGAGCTGCAATTTTGCCCCTCAACGGTGACTACGGGACTTCAGAGTGCCGCTGAGCGGTAATTTTCACTGAGTGGTACTTGCAGCTCTTCTTTTATGCACTTTTTCTTCCTTTTCTGACTCCAACTTATGGCTACTTCACTTCTTCCATTCAATTCATCTTAAAACCTGCAAAAACAAGAGAAACCAAGCATAAAACCTATCCAACTCTCTTATTTCCAAAACATAAGCAAAATCATGATTACAAGCTAGTTTCTAAGTCATAAAGGTTGTCTTTAAGGTCAAAATTAAGTATAAAAATAACGGTTTTTCAACTGTTATCAAGAAGGTACACCTACTGAAGGGTGATGGTAAGATTTACACCTACTAATGGGTGTTGGAGTATTTTGGGTCAGGCTCGTGACGTTAAACAAGCGCTACTTGGGAGGCAACCCAGTTGATTGAATTTGTCTTTGTTTGTTTTCTTTTATTCTTCTCTAGTTGCATTATAGGGATTGAATGTTTGAGTGATGTGAGAGACTAAATGCATTAAGTAAGTGAGAGGTATTGGTAAGGGACAGCTAGGGCAAGCTAAGAAAGAAGGAGAATTGGTGCCACAAATGCCGCTCAGTGATAATTATCGTTGAGCGCAAACGTGGCAGTTTTGCTGATTGGCTGTTTTGTTTTAATTGGGCTCAGCAGTATTTGGCCCATTAGGTCATTTTTATACCCTAGGGTGCGTCTTGGCTACCACTTTCAGATCTCCTTCTTCCCACACACTCTCAAGCACTCTCCAAAGAGTTCTCTGCACTTTTTCCTTCTTCCCCCTTCACAAAATCTCTCTTTAAACCACTTTTGCATCAAGTTTCCACTCAAGTTTGGGGATTGGTGAGAGCATTGTTGTTAGGGGCTGATTTCTTCACATTCCTAGAGCATTCTTCACTCATCTAGCATCTCCACCCAAGTAAGTACAAGAATTTTACATTCTAGGTATTTTGAAAGCATGAATTGGTATGAACATGGTTGTCTAAGCACGATCCTTTAGGGATTGTGATTTTAATGCATGATTAGATGAATTAATCATTGTTTGGACCGATTAAATTGCTTGATTTGGGTATGGAACTAGGAAGAATGCATATGGGTGGAGATTAGAAGCATTTTTGGAGCATTTTGCAAAATCTGCAGAATCGCCGCTCAGCAGAAATTTCCCCTGAGTGCGATTTTTGTAGAATGGTGTTTTGAGTCTTTTTGCTTGCTGGTTTTGCTGCACAGGTTGTGCTGAGGGGTTTTGTGTGCCTTCAGCGGTGATAAGGATGGTTTTACGGAGTTGTTTGTCGTTTACTAATGCTTAACAATGTGTCTTGTGGTTTTGTGAATTGTGTTTGATGCAGGATTGGCCTCCTCATTGGGCAAAAGAATCAAGACTATAGGATCGAAGAGGAAGGATAAGGAACCAGAACGCTCCTATTCCAGCAAGTTCCTTTCCCGCAAGCATGAGCACCATTTCAATATTGTGCAAGATAGAAGGCTACTGATGGAAAGGAAGGTTGGGTTGATACTTGATTTTGCTCCACAGTTTGGAGAGCAATTAGAGAACAAGAATTGGGGGAGACTAGCCACTTATCCTGCACCAGCTAACATAGCAGTGGTGAAAGAGTTTTACACCAATGCAAGGCGGTTGAGTGATAATCCCAATGAGGACTATATGAGCTATGTTAGAAGACACACCATTCGGTATGACCCTGATTCTATAAACAGGTTTCTAAATACTGAATGGGCTGGTGAGCAGTGTTAGTTTGCTTTAAACATGAAAGAAGGAGCAAATTTTGTTGATATGGAGAGTGTGCTTTGTGTGCCTGGAGGGCACTTTTAGAGAAATAGAAATGGTGTTGTTGTGAATATCAGGAGAGTTGATCTGAATCCTTTAGCAAAGTACTAGATGGCGTTCTCTCATGCTAACATCCAACCATGTTCACATGTCTCTGATATTATTGTCAACAAGGCTCTTCTTTTGTAATGTGTGTTGAGAGGGATGAGCATTAACATTGGCCAGGTCATAGCCAATGAGATATAGGTGTGTGCCAATACTATGAACAACAAGGCACCTTTAGGGCATCCTTCTCTGATCACACACCTCTATGAGCTAGCTGGAGTGAATATTTCTACACCGCCGTTTGAGAGGCCTAGGAAGGCGATTGATGAGGCCTACAATAGGCAGTATTGTGGTGGAGATGAGGCAACTCAGCCAGTACCACCACGTCATCCTCGTAAAGGAAGAGGACCACCATAGGCACTTGCATAGCCTCATGATCCAAGGCCGTTTCAGATGAGAGATATGTATATGTCTCTTATAGATGGTAGGATGCAGTTCATCCACAGAGGGTAGGTGGCCACAGCAGAGATGATCATTGGGATGTATGATACACCCCCAAGACATCGGTGGACCATGGATGAGTTCAACAATGTGGTGGAATCGCCAGAGGAGCAAGCTCAGGCTAGTGAAGCTGGAGCAGTTGAAGCTCCAGCTATGGATGATGATGAGGATGGTGATGATGAATTTGAAGATGCTGAAGATGACGAAGAGGAGGAAGATTCATGTGACAGCATGGGTTGATGAGGAGTTGAAATAGCATCTACTAATGGATGCTATCACCTCTAGAACAATATTTTTTCTATCTTTTGTTTTGTAATGTTGAACTTATTTTCTTATGTTATTAGAATAGGTTGTGATGTACTCAGTGTGAAACTTTATCTGCTATGATGGTTTGCTTGTGATTTATGCATGATGAGTATTACTTGATGATGCTTGGATATTGATTGATGTTGAGATTGTGCACTATATGCTGATATACAGGTGGTTGTTCACAAGCTATGTGAACAAATGCATGATGTTGTGATTGTGATTATGATGCTAAGCAAGATGTGTATGTGGAATGTTGAATGAGCCTATATGTGAGGTTTTGAACTCTACAGTTTTTGTGATTGAATGTTATTACATTGAAAGCATGAATGACTTTGCCCAGGTTTCTATGATTGAATCACTTGCTTGTATGTGTCATGTGATCAAGGCCATTTGTTGGTAACCCTTTCTTAGCCAAATGCATGATTTTAGCCCAATAAAAGAGAGCACAGTGTGTTCTATCCTTGAACCCTTAGCCATGAACATGATAGAAAACCCTTTTTCAAAATCTTTACCTTGAGTTGAGTTGAAAATATCTTGTGGTATTGATAAAGGTTCAAGTTTGGTGTTGTTGGGAAGTCTAAAAGGGGAATATTGAAGGCATATAGCTAAGCACGTGAAAAGAAAAATAAAAAGGAAAAGAAAGAAAAAGAAAAGCTAAGTGCAAAAGAAAGTTGGGAAGGAGTAAGAATGGTTGTGTTTCAATGATGATTCTCTTAACTCAAGGTTTTTGTGATCTAGAAAACCAATTTTCTTGTTAGCCCAACCACATTATAAGCCATAGAAAGTCCTTGTGATGATGCTTGTTTGTTAGTGTGTTTAATTATGGTTAAATGAAAGGCAAAGTTGATTCATGTGACATTGTGATAGTAGAATGATTGAGTGACCTCTATACACTTGTGTGATTGAGTGAAACACTTTATCTAGTGAGAAATAATTCCATGAGCACATGATTACATCTATGCTTAGTTAATTGATCATTCATGAGAGTAGCATTTGTTGAATACTATGTGACTATGTGAACACCATAATGAGTTTGATTGAATTAAAGCATGTGTGCATCTTGACTGAATTCTTTTTGATGAGCTGATTTGAGTAATTACTTGTCTTGAAAGAAAGTTTTTGAATGTGGTGAATCATTTTATGGATTGGTGGAAGACTGAGTTACATCTTGTTTGCTTGAGGACAAGCAAAGTTCTAAGTTTGGGGTTCTGATAACAATTGAAAAACCATTATTTTTATACTTAATATTTTGATATTAAAAACAACCTTTATGACCTAGAAACTAGCTTGAAATCATGCTTTTCCTTAAGTTTTGGAAATAAGAGAGTTGGATAAGTTTTATGCTTGGTTTTCCTTGTTTTGACAGGAATTAAGATGAATTAGATGAAAGAAGTTGAAGTAGTAAGGAGTTGGACTCAGGACAGGAAGTAAAAGTGCACAAAAGAAGAGTCGTACTCACCGCTCAGCGCAACTTTTATCGCTGAGCGGCGTTCTGATGCACCGCAGTCACCGTTGAGAGCCAAAACTGCAACTGAGCGTCATTCTGAAGAACCGCACTTAATGTTGAGCGCCGAAAGTGCCGCTGAGCGCCATTTAATTAGGCTTGGGCCTATTTTCTGTAAATTTTAATAAAGTATATAAGGGTTTAGCCGACCTAGGGTTGGGATCTTTGGACAGAAAGAGGCGAAATCACACTTTCTTCACCCCTTGGAGGCGGATTTTGGATGCGGAAGCTCCTTTCTTCAAATTCTAGGGTTCTATCTTTCATTCTTTCATTGCTTTTCATCTAGTTTCACCATGTGTATGGTGAACTAAACCTTCATTGTTGTTGGGGAATCGATGTAATCCTTTGAAACTCTCATGTATTGAATTGGTTCCATATTTTATATGCTTTGCTTCATTAATTGTTAGGGTTTTTCTTCTATACTCTTTGCATGCTTTGTTTAACTCATTCAATTGTATGATCATTGATGTTATTTATATGGACACATATAGATAAATCTAGAACTGAGGAAATTCTCCCAAGAGCAATATAACCTAGACATAGGGATAGGAGGATTGTTGCCTTTAAGCTTCTGTACGAATGTAATGCATGAATAATTGTTAGGGAGACAAGACATTGTAAACTAGTGATTAGGAGTAGGCTTTCTTCATCAAGACATCGGGTTTAATGTAAATTAGAAAGTGGCATTAACATTAATAAAGAAAGATGAATTCTTGAATACATGAGAGTGGATAGGATAAATCGGAAACCCCAACAACATCATCATTCCATATTTTCCATCAATCTCTTTTGCTTCTTTCAATCCAATTGATCAAACACTTGCATTCATGTTTATTTTCCGCAATTCAAACACAATGATTTCGTTTACAAGTCTAATTTAATCAAAAATCACATAACTGTCTAGGCCGGGAGTCCTTTAGGAAACGATACTTGGTCTTACCATTTTATTATTACTTGATACCATTCGGTAGACTTGCTGAGGGTTAACATTTGTCTTGTGCTGTGAGTGTGTTGTGTTGTGTTTTAGGATGTTTAGTTAGTGTTGTTTAGGTTTACTTCTTTTAGCACTTTTTGTGTGTTTAGGTTTTTATCATTTTGGTATTCTGTGCATTTAGTTGTTTTTATAAATTTCAAATCTTTAAATAGTGGTTTTCCTCCATGTTATGGATTCTGATATTGACATGTCTATGCACACTCATGTTGTGGATTCATTACTCCCTACATAGCACATTGACATACCTAATGTTCAGTATCTTTGCACTGATCCTGATTTATATGATAGCCCTGAGGATGCAGTTGATGACTTGGAGATTGGTAAGAAAATTTTCAATGAGCAAAAACATGTTTATTCAAAACCTGAGATTCCAATCACTTTACTTGATTTGCCTATACATTCAAATGCCTGTGATTTGCTGCACACTGATTCTATAGGGTTTATGACTGAAACTGATACAGATTTGATAGACCATTCTAAAATTTTTGATTCAGTATCAGCCATTGAACCCATTGGTATAAATGTTGTTTTGAATGGACATGATTGCCATGATGAAATTTTGAATGATAATAGCCTTGAACTAACCATTGATTCTGCTGATGATGCATATGTCAATATTGATTTTGAGGTAGAAACTCTACAATCTGATAACTATATAGAGTTAGGATTGAACTTTGATCTAACACAGTTCTCTGAGAATTTTGAATGTGATTATGAGTCTGGTTCTTGCTCCATTTGTACTGAAATTGATTCTGTGTTACAACCAGATTCTAAGCTTATAACAGATGCTATTAATTGTGAGTTTGATGACCAGGCTGCAGAGTTAAATGAGAATGCACGTGTTGTTATTAAGGAATTCATGGTTGATCAAGGAGAGTGTACTGCTACTGCTTTGAGCGAGCCAGAGGTCTCTATTCCGGTGTCACACTCAACAACTGCCAGTGGAAGGAGAGCTACTGATGCAACAGTTTGCTTGGAGAAGAAAGAAGAAACATCTTGCTTTTGATGATAGGGCAGTACTGATGAAGCAACTCCTCCTCAAAACTTCTTTGTTGAATCCTGTGGTGGAAAACATATCCCTGCTAGTCCAAAATTGGCAACTTCCACCATAACTTAGGGGAGTTTTTCTTTCCCCTTCTCCTCCTTTCATCACTTCTATTGCACTTGTCCTTCATCTTTTGATTGTATTGATTGCTCTGAGGACATTGTGTAGTTTAAGTGTGGGCTATTGGGGGAGATTCTGATTTTTCTTTGTTAGTTTTTATTTTCTTTGTTAATTTTTTTTTCTTTTCTAGGTTGTTTTTGTTGCGTCTTGTGTACAGTTTTGCATGTTTCTCTTGATTTCTGGACTTTGTTTAGGTTGTAGACGTGTCCTTTCCTTCACTTGATTGATACTTGGTTTGAAATCCATGTTTTTCTCTGATTGGAATATGATCATGATGTTTGAGAGGGTAATTGATTGTGATAGAAATACCCTGTGTGAGATTTGAGCCACTTTATGTTCTTTCTTGTGTGACAGAGTCAAAAACTTGTTAACCCTAGACAAGTGTAACTGAATCGTATCTAGTAATAAACCTGGTAAGACCAAGTATCGTTCTCCCAAAGGACTCACGGCATAGACAGTTATGTGATTTATTGATTAATTAAGACTTGTGAACAAATTGTTGTAAGTTTCAAAAAGACTAAAACGTAAATATGTATGCATGTGATGATCAATGGGCAAGAAGAAACAAAACACGTGAATTGAAATATATGGATGAATATGTTGTTGGGGTCGGTAATTGCGTGAGTTGTTTTCCTCCCCTCAGCGGCATTTTCACCCCTCAGCGGAGCCAACGTGAATTTCTTAGTGCCGCTCAGTGGTAAACTGCCGCTAAGCGGTAGTTGCGGCTTCTCCTTTTGCACTTTTTGATGTCTTTTCTGATTCCATCTCTATCCTTCTTTACTTCTTTCACCAAATTCACCTTAAAACCTGCATAAAACACTGAAATCAAGCATAAACCTGTCTAGCTCTCTTATTTCTAAAAATATGAACAAAAGCATGATTCCAAGCTAGTTTCTAAGTGCTAAAGGTTGCTTTTAGTATCAATTTTAAGCATGAAAATAATAGTTTTTCAACTGTTATCACTATCTCCAACCACAAGAGCATTGAAGCTGCTATAAGGAATTTGGAGATGCAGATGGTCCAACTGGCCAAGAAGTTGGACGATAAAGTTGAGAGGCAATTTGGGACTAATACTGAGGTTAACCCTAAGGAAGAATGTAAAGCGATTGTGATCATAAGTGATGAGAGAGTAGGGGATAGAAAAGAAAGAGTTGAGTTAGAAGAAGAAAAAAAAGAGAAAATAGGTAAGGTTGAAAGAAAAAAGAAAGAAAAGAAGGGGGGAGAGAAAAAAATTGAAAAAGTTGAAAAGATTCTTCGTTACCCTAAGGAGAGTAGCAGAAAAGAAAAGGAGAAGCAATTAGGGTTTTTCAAAGAAATCTTCAAGAAATTGGAGATTAAAATTCCTTTGGCTGAAGCATTGCAACAGGTTCCTGTGTATGCACAATTTCTGAAGAGATTCCTGAAAAAGAAGAGATATATAGATGAGGAAACCATGGATGTACAAGGAAATTGTAGTGTTATGTTGCAGAAGGCACTTCCTCCAAAAGTTAAAGATCCAGGAAGCTTTACTATTCCTTGCATCATTGGGAATGTGATTATAAGGAAAACCTTAATTGATTTAGGGTCAAGCATTACTTTGATGCCTTTCTCTGTGTTTGAGAGGATTGGTGGTCTTAAAAGTGAAGCCTACAATGGTTACTTTGCAACTGGCGGATGGATCTACCAAAAAGCCCTATGGTGCGGCGGAAGATGTTGTGGTTCGCATAAACAAACTTGGTTTTTTGGTTGATTTTGTAGTGATGGAGATGGACGAAGATGTGAAGACTCCTATTATTCTTGGAAGGCCATTCATGAAAACGGCTAAGGTGATCATCAATGTGGATGATGGGACGATAGCACTTAAAGACCAAGAAGAGGAGGTGATCTTTAATGTCTTCAATACTGAGCAACAAAATCAAGTGAGGAAGACTAGTCATAAAGTTGAAGATAAAGATGCACTAGTGACTAGCATTAAAGTTGCCAAGCTGGTTACCAAAGGTAAAAATTATTTCTTGTCATAGGGTAAGGAAGGAGAAGAAAAAGATGGCAAAGGAAAGATGGTTCATCATGACTCAGTGGATAAACAACTCAAACTTGGCGCACCAGTGAGCTTCAAGCGCACAGTGTGGGTTGTTAAAGAGCTTAAAGATAACCAAGGAGAGTCAAAAAGGTGACCAAGAAGATGTGTATGAGTTGGAGTGCGAGGAAAAAGAAGAACATCAACATGAAAGAAGTGACTTGAGCTTTATTGGGTCAAGCTAGTGACGTTAAAGAAGCGTTTGCTGGGAGGCAGCTGATGACAAATTTATGAACACCGAAAAATGGTGCCAAAAACTTGTTTAACCCTCGGCAAGTGCGACCAAATCGTATCAAGTAATAAACTCGGTAAGACCAAGTATCGTTCTCCCAAAGGACTCACGACCTAGTTAGTTATATGATTTCTTGATTATTTAAGACTTGTGAGCAATTGGTTATAGGTTTCGGATGCAAAAGACAATAAGTAAACAAGTATGCATGAGTTTTGATCAATGGGAAAGAAGAACACAAACACGGAACGAATTATATGGATGAGTATGTTGTTGGGGAAATCAATTTCATCTTATCCACTCTCATATATTTTAGGAATTCATCATTCTTTTCATCAATGTTAATGCCACTCTCTAAATTACCTTGCGAAGAAAGCCTATCCTTAATTACGAGTTCATACAATTCCTAGCATCCCTAATAATTAATTCTGAAGCATAGAAGTTTAAAGACAACCAATAATGAAAGAATGAAAGATAGAACCCTAGAAAGATGAGTAGGTAGGCTTAGCATCCAAGATCTTCCTCCAAGGGGTGGAAAGGTGTGTGTTTGCTTCGTCTCCAGCCAAAGATACAAACCCTAGAAAGTCCTAAAGCTTATATATACTATTCACAATATTACAGAAAAGTAGGCCTAAGCCCAAAATACCACCGCTCAGCGGTAAACAGCCGCTCAGCAGTACTAGCGCAAAGTCAAATCTCCCCTCAGCTGCACTTTCACCCCTCAGCGGAGCCAACGTGTGTTCCTGAGTGTCGCTCAGCGGTAAACTAGCGCTGAGTGGTACTTACGGCTTCTCTTCTTTTGCACTTTTTGAGTTCTTTTCTGATTCCATCTCTATCGTTCTTCACTTCTTTCATCAAATTCACCTTAAAACCTGCATAAAACATTGAAATCAAGCATAAACCTGTCCAACTCTCTTATTTCTAAAAATATGAACAAAAGCATGATTTCAAGCTAGTTTCTAAGTGTTAAAGGTTGCTTTTAGTATCAATTTTAAGCATAAAAATAACAGTTTTTCAACTGTTATCAGCAGCCCAGTGATTTGAAAACTTTTATTTTTGTTATTTGGTGATGTAATTTAATTAAGCTTGAGGAAATGCAGCTACATGCCTATGATTCTTCTAAGAATTACAAAGAGAGGGTGAAATTTTATCATGAAAGGAAGCTGATAAAAAAGGTCTTCCATCTAGGACAACAAGTGTTGTTGTTCAATTCCCGACTAAAACTTTTCCTTGGAAAGTTGAAGTCCAAGTGGTCTGGTCCGTTTATGGTCAAGAATGTCCTTCCACATGGAGCAGTTAAGTTGACAGATCCATGCTCTGCAGACCCATAAAGAAGTTGGATGATTATTGGACAATGTCTCAAGCATTATTTGGGTGGTGAGGTACAACGTTTTCAACTGTTATGGAGTTGGTTGATCCACAATGATTTTATGGTGTCAAGCTAGTGACGTTAAGAAGCGCTTACTGGGAGGCAACCTAGCTTTCTAAACTTTTCTTTTGAATTATTTGTTTTGTTATTGTACTCTGCGTGGATAAATTACACTGCTTTGGTTGAACTGTTCTATTTTGTGATAAGTAGTGCTTTGTGATGCTCTGGTGTGTTGATTGTTGTTGAGATGATGCATGATTTACTAATCTACAAGTGATGACTCGTAGTGTATAAAACAGGTGTTTAAGGTAAAGTTTGATTGAGATACTGAGCAGGTTGTTTTTCTGAATTCTGGGACTTGAGAGTTTACTTGTGTGAGTTTTGGGCTTCAGAGTTTTTTGTGAATAATTGCTATTACTTTGGTAGCATGAATGATTTTGCCTAAATTTTCTGTGATTGAACTACTTGCTTGAAGGTTTCACATGATCAAGGCCATCTTTTGTTATCCCATATTTTTCTAGCCTTCACATGAAATTATCCACTTAAAACAAAACACTTTATTCTATCCTTTGAACCTTAAGCCTTATTATGCATGTGTTGAAAACCCTTTGTGAAAATCTATACCTTGAGTTAAGTTGAGAACATTTGTGAGGTATTGCTAAAGGTTCAAGTTTGGGGTTACTGGGAAAAAGGAAAATAAAAAGCATTGAGGTAAGCAATGAATACTTGAAAAGCAAAAGAAAAAGGAAAAGAAAAAATGAAAAAAAAAAAGAAAAGCTCAATGCAAGGGAAAGCTGGGAAAAAGAAATAGAGTTTGTGCTTGAATGATGAAACCATAAATGTCTCTCTTAACTCAAGGATTTTGTTGACCGGAAAGACCAATTTCCTTCTTAGCCCAACCAAGTTACAAACCATGAAAAGTCCTTGTGATGCCAACCTGCTTGTGAGTATGTTTGATTGTGGCTAAATGAAAGGCAAAGTTAAATTGTGTGACATTGTGATAGTAGAGTGAAAAAGACACTAAAACCTCATTATACCCCTGTGAGTTGAGTGATACACTTTTGAGTGCTTGAGTGATATACTTTTTAGTGCTTGAGTGAAACGCTTGCTTTGGTGAGGAATAGTTCTCTGAATTTCTGATTGCATCTTTGCTTAGTTGATTGATCATTCTTAAGGATATCATCTGTTCAAGTACATGAGCATCACACTAATTTTAATTGAATTAGGCATCTATACATCTTAACTGACATTTGTATGCTGAGTTCATCAAAGTGATTTCTTGTCTGGAAGAAAAGGTTTTTGAAAAAGGTTGAGTAATTGTAGTGATTGTTCTGAAAAGCTGAGTTACAATCTGTTTTGCTTGAGGACAAGCAAAGTTCTAAGTTTGGGGTTGTGATAACGGTTGAAAAGACTGTTATCTGTGATGTAATTTAATACTAAATGCACCCTTTTCTGCTTAGAAACTTGCTTGGAATCATGTTTTTCTGTTAAGTTGTGCGGATAAGAGAGTTGAGGTTGAATTTGATGATTTTATGACTAATTCCCTTTGTTTTGATAGAAAATGAGTTAATATGGAAAGCAAGGATAAAGTGCTAAGGAGATAGAGCTCAGAAAGGTCCAGAAAAAGCACCACAAGGAAAGAAGCGCCCTTTTTGAGGCTTAAGCGCAGGAAGTGTTGCTCACCGACCGGGCACCCCTTTTTGGGGCGCTTGAGCGCCGAATGTAGAAGGCTTAGGCGTACTCTAGAAGGCTTAAGCGCAGGAAGTTCCGCTCACTGCCCAGGCGCCCCTTTTTGGGGGCGCTTCAGCGCCAGATGTAGAAGGCTTGGGCGTACTCTGGAATTGCTTCATGTGCTTCGCATAAGCAGGGATTTGCTGTAGTGCTTCGGTCAAGGGTGTTAACCCTCAGCAAGTGTAACCGAATCATATCAAGTAAAAATAAAATGGTAAGACCTAGTATCGTTTCGCAAAGGACTCACGGCCTAAACAATTGTGTGGTTTCTTGATTAAATAAGACTTGAAAAACCAATTCTTTGAGATTTAAATGCAAATACTAAAAAGTAAATATGAATGCATGTATTGATCAATTGGAAAAAAGAAGCAAAACATGATTGAAATATATGGATGATTATGTTGTTGGGGTTACCGAGTTCTCCTATCCACTCTCATGTATTCAAGAATTCACCTTTCTTCATTAATGTTAATGCCACTTTCTAATTTACCTTAAACCCGATGTCTCTGTGAAGAAAGCCTAATCCTAATCACTAGTTTACAATGTCTTGTCTCCCTAGCAATTATTCATGCATTACATTCGCACAAAAGCTTAAAGGCAACCAATTCTCCTATCCCTATGTCTAGGTAATATTGCTCTTGGGAGAATTTCTTCATGTCTAGATTTATCTATGTGTCCATACACTACAAGAATAATTGATATTACCGACGGTCGTAGTTCATCGGTAATGTATCAAATCTGTCGGTAATTGTCATTTACCGACGGCTTACCAACGGTCAAAATACCGTCGGTAAAAACGTTGTCGGTAACCTTTACCAACGGATATTTCAGCCGTCGGTAATTACCGAAGGCTTTTGTCCTTCGGTACAGCCGTCGGTAATTACCGAAGGCTTATGGCCTTCGGTAAATCCGTCGGTAATTACCGCGATCTAGTTCATCTTCTTCTTCTTCCTTCCTCCCTCTCTGTCATTTTTTTTTTCGTTTTCATGAACTCTGCCACCAAAAAAGCATCACGCCAGTAACAAACTAATTTCCAAAGAATCAAACAACCAATTTATTTTCAATAGTTAAAATCATAGGGAATCATAGAGAGTTTCTCTGCAATTCTCAGATTTGTAAGAGAAATGTTCCTAATCGCAAAAATGTCGTGGAGAGCAGCGATGGTGGAGAGCAGCGGTGGTGGAGTGCAGCGGTGGTGGAGAGCGGTGGTGGAGAGCAGCGATGGTGGAGAGCAGCTGTGGTGGAGGGCAGCGGTGGTGGAGGGCAGCGGTGGTGGAGGGCAGTGGTGGTGGAGGGCAGCGGCGGTGGAGGGCAGCGGCGGTGGAGGGCAGCGGCGGTGGAGGGCAACGACGGTGGAGGGCAGCGGCGGTGGAGGGCAGCGACGGTGGAGGGCAGCGACGGTGGAGGGCAGCGACGGTGGAGGGCAGCGGCGATGAAGAGCAGTGGTAGTGGAGAGCAGCGATAGGAAGAAGTATTACACTGAGATTGAGAGAAATGAGAGGAGAAATGAGTGTTTGCCACATATATTGGCACTAGATGCGAAGCTGGTGTCGAAAAATTTCTGTTTTTTTACCGACGGTCAGAAGCCTTCGATAAATCTGTTGGTAATGTCATCAAGCGAAATAATGGGCGGGAAAATTCCCGCTCTTTTTATCGACGGACAAAAGCCTTCGGTAAATCCGTCGGTAATGTGCATGTCACTAACTGACGGCCAAAAGCCTTCGGTAAATCCGTCGGTAATGTGCATGTCACTTACCGAAGGCTTTTGACCGTCGGTAAAAAAGATTAAAAACACCGTCGGTAATTCCGTCAGAAATTAAAATATATCGACGAATATTTTTCGTCGGTAAAAATCCGTCGGTAATAGTAATATTTTTTGTAGTGATACAAATAAAATCAATGATCATGCAATTGAATGAGTTAAACAAAGCATGCATAGGGTATAGAAGAAAAACCCTAGCAATTAATGGAAGAAAGCATATATTATAAAAAATCAATTCAAAACATGAGACTTTCGAAGGATTACAACGGTTCCCCAACAACAATGAAGGTTTAGTTCACCATAATCATTGTGAAACTAGATGAAAAACAATGAAAGAATGAAAGATAGAACCCTAGAAAGTTCAGAAAGGAGCTTTAGCATCCAAAATCCTCCTCCAAGGGGTGAAGTTTCGCCTCTGTCTGCAAAAAGATGTCTACCCTAAGTCAACTAAACCCCTTTTATAATTTCTAAAAATTACTTAAAATAAGCCCAAGCCCATAAAAATGACCCTCAGTGGCACTTTTGCTGCTCAACAGTAAGTGTGGCTCTTCAGAATGAAGCTCAGCTACATTTTTAGCCCTCTCCGGTGATTTTGGCACTTCAAAACTGGCGCTCAGTGCCAATTTCCGCTCAGCGCAACTTTTTCTGCACTCTGGTTGACTTTTCTGCATTCTGGTTGACTGGTTGACTTTTCTGATTGACAGGTTGACTTTTTTGGTTGACTAATTTACTTTTCTTGTTTCTGGTTGACTTTTCTGCATTTCAACCATTCGATACTTTAACTCTTCTTTAAAATCATTCTAATAACCTACAAAATCAAAGGAATCTAGCACAAAACCATTAAATTCACCTTCAACTCTCTTATTCACAAAAACTAAAGCAAAAATATGAGTTAAAGCAAGTTTCTAAGTCAAAAAGGGTTGATTGATTATCAAAATTAAGTATAAAAATAACGGTTTTTCAATCGTTATCAAAGGGCATAGTAATCTCCAATTGCTTGAAAATTTCCATGAAACGTCCATATTGCTTCTCTTTTTCATTCTTTGAAAAGCTCTTTGGATAAGGAATGGGCTTCTCACATATTTTTTCTTTTTTTCTCTCTTCTCTCTCTTTTTATTTTTCCTTCCCCTCATCTTTCTCTTTTCTTGCCCTTTCTTTTCTCTCTTCATTCTCTTCTTCTACTTCACTCAACATAGCTTTTTCTTTTCTCTCAACTTTCCTCTCATCTAACATCTTGCCACTTCTAGTCATGATGGCATTGTACTCCTCCTTAGGGTTAACTACAATATTAGACCCAAAACTCCTGTCATACATATCCTCCAACTTTTTAGCCAGTTGACCAACTTGTATCTCCAAGTTTCTAATGGCAGATTCAGTGCTCTTTTGAGTATAGACAGACACTTGCATGAATTGTTGAAGGGTGTCTTCCAGTTTTGTCATCCTTTCAGATAAAGAGGATTGTGGTTGCCATTGCTGCTGTGGTGGTCTATTTAATTGCTCAGCTTGCCCTTGACCCATGCTTGGATGAGGTTTCCACCCTTGGTTGAAATTACCTGAGTGGTGCTGATTACCCATATAATTTACTTTTTCCTGGGTATTATCTTGCATGGCACACTGTCCATTCACATTATCTCCACCACATATCTCACAAAATTGATGTTGAGCTTGAGAGACACGTTGCAACTCCTTCGGTAGTTGAGAGATTTTCTTCATCAGGGTCTCTAATTGTTGAGTCATCATCTCGTTTTGAGCCAACAAAGCATCTTGAGATTCTAACTGAAGAACTCCTTTCTGTTGAAATTGAGCTCTTTCATTCTGCATCTCATTATCATTAGTATCCATGTTTTCAATCAATTCATATGCTTCCTCTTGAGTCTTGCATTTGATATTACCTCCAACCGAGGCATCTAACATCAATTTGGTTTGTGAACCAAGGCCTCCAAGGAAAAGAATGACTATTGTGGCTTCATCAAAGCCATGCATGGGCATCTTTCTCAACAAGCTTTTGTATCTATCCCACGCTTGACCTAATGTCTCCTCCATGCCCTGTTGAAAAGAAGATATTTCTTGTTTACCTTTATTTACCTTTGACTGAGGGAAGTACTTATTCAGGAACTTTGCTACCACATCTTCCCACATAGTGAAACTATTCTCAAGGAAAGAATTTAGCCATATCTTAGCATTGCCTCCCAAAGAGAACGGAAACAAACTAAGTTTAATAGCTTCATCTGGTACATCCTGAATCTTCACTGTATTGCATATCTCATCAAATGTGGTCAGATGCTCATATGGATTTTCATGTAATAATCCATTGAATTGATTGCTCTACACCAAGTGAATAAGAGCAGGCTTCATCTCCTTGTTAAAAGTTCAAGTTTCAGTACACTGCTAACTTGAATAGATTAAGGAAGAAGTAAAAAGAAAATATTTCATGTCTGCTTTTAAAGAATAAAGAATCATAAGAGTGCCACCTTTTGCTATTGGCGGAAGAAAAAAACTGAAACTTGGACTTTTAACAAGTGGTCAGATTTTTTATCAATATCAAAACTGCATAATCGTATCTTCTCAACTAGATTGAGGGTTAGTCCACATATAATGCAATCAACATTCACAATTCACAGATCGTTTACTAAAATAAATCTTCATTTCATTTCAAAATAAAACGGAAAGCAGTAAATAAAACGGAAAGCTTAATGAAATTGGGTCCAAAACTAACTTGAAAAATATAAACAAATTGTTTGCAATTAAAAGAAAAATACAATTTATTTTATTTCTTATATTAATTATTCTTCAGGAGATAGTCCTCTATCCTACCTTTGTGATATGATCATAAATGGGGCAACAATGAAGAGTTTCAAAGTGACAAAAGCAAAAAAAGAGTAGAATAGGTTTCATAGGCTTGTATTTGCCTCTTTGTTTTCTTTTCGTTAGTTCTAGTTGAATAAACGCTTATAAACCCTTCTTTTCCTTTTAGCACAAGCAATGTGGGACTTCCCATGGCTTAGTCTTAAAAGAAAAGAAGAGTAAGTAGGCGTCTTAGCTTGTAGCGCAAGGAAACATAGCTAGCTTTCATTTTTTGAACTTTAGGAGAGCTAGGTGGCTTATAAACCCTTTTGGAATGAAAGAATTTGGCAATGTGGGACTCCAAGCACCTAGGGGTGCTGCTGTAGTTGCTGGCCAACTCTTGGAGCCTTCCACTAGTGGAAAAATGACATTTTATAACGAACCTATTATAACGGATAAAAATTATCCATCATAATAGGACATATTATAACGTAGTTTTATAAATCAATTATAATATGAAACGCGGTAGCAAACTTGTAAATAAGTTTAAGATATATTATAACGTAGTTTTGAAAATCAATTATAAAATTGAAATGCGATGGCAAATTTGTAAATAAGTTTAAGACATATTATAACGTAGTTTTGAAAGTCAGTTATAATATCTTCTCCTTTCTAATTTTTCACATTTCGCTGATTTCATTTCAACTTTCCCTCTCATCTCGTTCCTCTCTTCCGCGTCTCTAAACCTCCGAAGACTCCTCTCGTTCAAAACCTACTATCACGTTCCCTCTCGTTCCCTCTCGTTCCCTCTTATCTTTAATTTCTCGGCATTCCTCCCTCCAAACACTCTGAGAACACTGCTCCGCGCCCATGCTTTTCTCGGCTCCAAGAATACTCCTCCCTCCGCGCGACTGTGGTTGTGGTTTAGGCTATAGAGAGAAGGAGAGCTAGGTTAGGGAAAGGCGAAGGCCAGTGAACTGAAAGCATTGTTTCTACGGCTGACCAAGTAGTTATAGAACCTTCGGAGACTGCTTCTGCCTCCGCTGCCTCTTCGTCGAAATCTCCGAAGTCTGACCAAGTAGCTTTTATGATTCATACTTCGAAATCGCCGAAATTTCTTCTACTATTTGTTTTTTCCTAATTTGTTATGTTTTTCTTCTATTAATTTCACTAATTTGTCCTAGATTGGTGTGGATTGTGTTTGGATTGGTGGGGAAATCAGCGGCATTAGCACGAGAGAGAGGAGGAGGATGGGATTTGGAAGGGTGAGACCTCGCCGACCTTGGTTTCGACGGAGTGTCCAATGATGGTAACAGACGAGACGGATTTCGAAGGTTGTTCTCTGGCGAGGTTACCTTCTTTCGATCCCGAGTTGATTTGGGAAGTTATAGCCGTTTGATAGAATGTTTTGTAGGTGATGTGTATAATATGAAAACGAAAATGTCAGTGTTGTGTGGTTTTGTTTTGGTTTTTGTGTGGTGAGAGAGCGGTTTCTTAGCATTTTGAGTGGAATTGCTATGGTTGCCGTTTGGGCCTTGGTTTTTTGCTCAAATGCTCGCTTGAGGAGTTTTCCTTTTGCAGTTGTTGTGATACAGATCTCCCTGCATTATAAATTTTCCTATCACTGCAATGCTACTCTGTTCTCTTCTCTTCTCTCCTTCATCCTTGATGATTCATCAATCTCCTTGCCAGGCATCAGTTCTTAAAGATAGTCTGCCAATTGGAAAAGAAGCACATGCTTGGAGCATTTTCGTTGCTCAAGGTTATTGAGTCTGAGCTTTAAGCATACTTGTCTGTAATTGAGGGACGGGTGGTATGTATCCTTAGAATTTTGGCATTGCACTTATTCTTTAATTTTGTATGATTATTTATTTTCATTGCTTTGACTTGTAGTGGTATATTTCTTATTTCAAAATTCCCATTTACCACTTCCAATTTAAAGTGTCTGATTTTCTTTTCTTACACATGGTGTGATTGGTTATCTTAGACCCCCTTTAAGTGAGTAGTGAGATGGGATGGGGAATAGTTAGTTGTGGAAAGAAAACAAGTGTTGTCATATGGAAACGGGGTCATTGAGTGATCTTTGATCATGAGGAGCTTCTGCTCCTGTTCTCGTTTCTTCTTTCATAGTAGTATAATGAAATCATACAAACAGATAGAATTACTCTATTAAAATGTTTATGAAATTATACGCCCAAGTATTTTTCATTTGTTTAATCCAATCTAAGAGTGAAGGCATACGATACAATGTTAGGTCTTATCATTCATGATTTGTTGGTTGCACTTAAGAAATATTGGTGATTAACATGAAATAGATGCAATGTGGTTTTATTAGAGTCACGCTAAGTAGAGTTTCTTATATAAATTCTCCCTTTTGTCCTCTGCCACTAAGGGATTTGGCTCCTTTAAAGTTAGTAGGTGCACTTTAGAGAACAAAGTAAACTCACAATTGTTGAATGTATTTGGCTCCTTCAATTAAGCATAACTTATTTTATCACAATCCTATCAAGTGTTCTCCTCTCACCTTTGAGGAGTCAAAGTCCAGTTTTGCATCACACCTCTACTTTTATCTTTTGAACTTCCCTTTATGGTTTGCAAGGTCATTGCTTGGCCCTGATCCAAGGTGCCTCTGATGTTCAACAACAAGGAGGAGTACATGACAGTGATAATTTTTTGCATGCTATCAGAGACCTGCTAAAAATATATTCAAGTGAGTATTTATTCATCAGAATATTATGAATTATCCAACTTTCTAATATACTTCATCAAAATTATGTTTATTCATATTGGTTTGTCTAAGTGAATGGTTGATTCTTGTGAATTAACTTAGTTATTGTCATCAAAATTTTGGAGGACGCTTAAACAAATTTTCTATAGTATCCAAATAAGTTACATTGTTGTTTTAGGATTGTCCAACTTCGTCACTGCCTCTCATTTGGAAGGATCCAACAAAATTTCTTTGTTTGACAACACGTCTCAAAAGCTTAAGATCTAAGGTAACACTTTTATAGAAAAAACCAAACATGCTTGACATAGAAATAGCCGAAGTTTTTGAGCCTGTTCCTGCGGCAATGTTATCGTATTCTTGCAGTTAAAGTCATGTTTGATTATACCTAACTGCTGGTATACCTAATTGTATTTTTTAGATTAACTTTTTCTTATTGGAAAGTGCTTATTACAAGCTTGTAAATTTTATAGCATAAACACACCTTAAGGTCAAAGACTAATGTTGTTTAATGAACAAGTAAAATAAAGATGATTTAGCAGGACCTAGCTATCTGGTTCCCGTGGTGCTTCCAGATGAATACAATACCAAATGGCAGTAAGAGTAAATACAAGAGAGAAAATAATAAAAATTGAATTCAATTTCAATAAAATATTGTTATCAATTGGTTTTACAAATACCTCAAGGACCTCTAGATCATATAAAGTACCTCTGTTATTTCAATCACCTGTCAGCATGAGTTTCAAGATTCGGTTGTTGCTCTACATAAAAGTAATCAGTATTAGGTAACTGAGAGGTTATAGGATTTTCTTGAGAAATATTGATGTTGAAGAACAAATAGTATATATGGAGAGAGATAGTTACAACAAAGGGAAATGAACAATTCCTCAACAAGCTGAATAATGATGAGTAGCAAAGCTTCTCAGTCTTCTCTGCAAACAGATCAAACAAAAACATTATTATGGCATTCAATCAATACAACAAATATCTTCTCAAACACTCACAATTAAAAAAATAAGAATTAAAAAAATAATATTTACAGAATACTCAACTTAATTCAGTAGGATAATTTACAATAAGAATTAAGTTGTTAGCATGTTGGGAATCTTCATACACATGTAAGATAATTTAATAATAATGAGTAGTTTTATAGTTGGTTTGATCTACTTCTGGGTGAAGTCATTGAAATTGCTAACTGCATATAATTTCCTAAATAGTGGTCAATGAGTTTTGGCCAAAGGGTATCATTGGATTGAGTAATTAATGAAATCAATAAATCTATTTGTACCAGTTTAGATAAGTAAATGCCTCAAATTATATGGATTTTTTAGTATGTGACAACCAGTTAAAAAATGTTTGTTTTAAACTTATCCACTTCTTTAGAGCATTATCTTGTGTTACTTTATTTTTATGGATTTGTCATCATTTGTGTAATTTACTTGTCTTTTTTCTTTTCTTGAAATGACATGAGGTTGAAATTTTATTCCAGACAAATAATTTCGTATTCTCATTTCTTTTTGTATTTTTTTTTCATTTTGTAAAAGAGAAAGGAGTCTTTGATTGGAAATAAATAATTTAAAAAAATCTGATTGTTTTTATATCTAATTGTACTTATTTTTTTTATTTTACCTTTTGTCAATCTATTTTAACTTATATTTTTGTCTAAATTTATTCACATGTAAACTTACATAATTTTGTGATATAGTAAAATTTTTTGTTACATTCAGATTTAATAATCAGATTCAGATGTATCAAATGGTTTTAGTCTGACATCTCTAATGTAACTTGAACTATTCATTAGAATATTTTTTTTAATTCTATTATTTTATTTGTAGATCTTTAATGATTCATCTTCCATGAAAGTTGCAGACATTGAAGACATTAGAAGAAACTGAGCTTCTTTTATTTTTAAGTGTTAGTAGAAACTTGGCTACAATTCAATAGTGTATGTACATTAATGTAATATTTGGATTTAATATTTAGTTTCATGTATAAATGATGTATTAAATATTAGACTATTTAATATTTGAAATGAATTCTATTTTGTTAGTTTCATTAAATTTGTTTATTTGAAGCTATATTGATTATAAATTGATTGGAATACAGGAATATTATTATAATTTTATTGGATGTCAAATATAACAATCAATTTTTTTTTAGAAAAAAAAAACATATATTATAACGTACTAAGCAATGTACGTTATAATAGTTGATCACATATTCTAACGTACAACAATATATACGTAATAATATATCACATATTATAACGTACAAAAACTTCTACGTTATAAAACCTTCCATCCTATTATAACAGACAAATGAAAATTTGTCATAATAAACTGCGCATATTATGACGTACTTCAGAAACTACGTTATAATATGTTCAACATATTATAACGTAAATTTCTGCTACGTTATAAAATGCGTAGACTTATTATATCGCCCAGAACTATGTCGCCAGTAACTACGTTATAAAAGATCATTTTTGTACGTTATAAAATGTCATTTTTCCACTAGTGTTCCAAGTCCCACATTGCTTGAAACTATTCACCAAACTCCTTCCAAAAGCTATATAAGTAAACCTACGGGTTCTCCTTGTAGAAACCTTTGAAATCAATGAAATTGTGAGTTGAATTGCAGTCTTGCATTCCTCTTAGAGATAGTTTTCTGTCTCTTAGTCCATTTTGGCACACCTTATCTTGAGCAAATCAAGTGGCGGTCCTTCCTCAACACTTATCTTGGAGTCCTCTCTCAAGTGGCGTGTCTACGAGTCATAAGTTTCCTTCTCTTTTCTCTTTTCCGCTTTTATTTTCCATTCATTCTTTTAAATGTCATTAGTATACTTCTCTCTAGGCATGCACTTCCCCATCACTTTGGCTCGGGTCAGGCCGACCCATTTCGACCTTCAACTTATGTTAGTTTATGGTTTAATACCCAATTTTGTCCCCAGTTTGGTTCGGAAATCTCAATTTAGTCCCTCTTTATAAAACTAATTGTAATGGATCCTTACTTCTAATTATGTGAGTCAAATTAGTCCCTTCCGTTAAATATAGGTAAACGGAGTTAATGGGCTGATGATGTGGCAGTAATCACTGGTTAGGTGTCTAACACGTAATTGTGTGCGTGCTTACGTGGTGTTAGGGCAGCTGATTTTAAAATTAAAATTGGGTTTTAATTAAAAATTGGGTTGAAGCCAAGGGAATGGAATTATACCTTTTGCTTGGCGCGATTGGTGCCGGACTGAGACAAAGCCACCAAAGGAGGAATCGCACCTTCGTGAGCCACCCTAGAGCGATACGCCACGCTATGCAGCTCAAAAATCCACCTATACAGCTCAAACGGTGCCACCTGGATGCCTCAGCTTAAAAAAGTTAACGTCGTTAACTGCATTTAACGAAAATGCTATTATTGAATCAAATTGACCAAATTAGGGACCCAATTGATCACTTCCAAAATTGGAGGACCGAATTAAAACGAACCCGCAAATATAGGGACCTCCGAACCTATTAAACCTTTTTTTTACTAAACACCAACAATGTTTTTCATAAAAAAGAATACATTCTCTCGTTTCTTTTGGTATTGGTTATATCTCCCGCATCACGTGATATTTATTTATTTTATTTAAAAATAAATAATAAATAAACAACTTCAAAATAAATAAAAAATATTTCTTATCACGTATTTTCCTATAAAAAAATAATAATAAATCATAAAATAAATTGTATACGTACTCGTCGGGATATGGCCGGTTTCATTCCTTTTTTTCCCACAATTTTTAAAATAAAAGAATTTGTTCAAAATAAAAAAAACGATGTCAATCTTAATCGAGTTCACTTTTCAAAAATCCAAAATAATCCATAATAATTTTCAAACAAACTCACATACCTTTTTCTAGATAAAGAACTACGTGATCCCTGATTGTCCATCATAAATAGATATACATAGGAGCAAGGTCAATCCTTGTCGGGTTCATAAAACAAAAAAATATTTTTTCTTTCTTAATAGTTTTTTTTATATTATTTTTTTTAGGGAAAATTAAACATTTTGAGAAACCACATCAACTTTATACATTTAATTAATGATACTGCCTTTGGGCAGGCCAGTAGGGTGCTAACACCTTCCTTATGCGTAACCGATTCCCGAACCTAAAATCTAGTTTTCCTAGACCATGTCTTATTTCCATCTTTTTAAAAAAGTTTCAATTACGTCCAAACTTGGTTTAAAAGTGTCAATTTTGTCCAAACGTATGTAAAATTTGCTTCAATCAAGTCCCTTCCGTTAAATCCACATAAACGGACGTTAATTTTTTTTTCTCTCTCCTCTGCTTCTCTGCTCTGCTTCTCTCTCCTCTGCTTCTCTGCTTCAATCAAGTCCCTTTGGATACATATTTCTATCCACTAATTTTAACATGAATAAATATTGCCTCATCATTTAAAATGTTAAAAACGTGAAACCATTTTGTTATGATTACTTTAATTAATATTATTATACTTTTCATAAAAAGAATAAAGGATCCCTAATATATTAGTACTTATTTGAAAAGGAAATATCATATTATAAAATAATTATCACATGGTGCTGTAATAAAATATTTGATAAATTAATAAAATAATAACCCATTTATCGCTACATATTATGTTAGAGGAGTATTTATTGATTAAATAGATTACAGTGCAAACTTTCAATTCATCTTATTAAGTTTTATTAACTATATTATTATTATTATTATTATTTATTAAGTTTAAATTCTTTGGATTCACGAGCTTTTCAAAAATAGAAAACCAAATGTTTCTCATTTAAAAATTTTTGGATTCAAATGCTATGTTTTAAACAATGGAAAACTAAATTTGGGAAAATTTGATTCAAAAGCTGATGAAGGAATATTTCTTGGTTATTCTTTAACAAGCAAAGCATATAGAATTTTTAATAGGAAAACGCTCACAATAGAGGAATCCATACATGTTACTTTTGATGAAATTGTGGACCTTGAGGCAAAACCTCTTGAGTCAGAAGAATCTGATGCAGGAACAAGTGAAGATTCATCAAAGGAGACAAATGAAGAGAAGAATCATGACAATCTTCAAGATGAAGATTTAAATAAAATATGGCGACAACCTAGAGGATTATCTTTGGAAAACATAATTGGCAATATCACACAAGGGGTAAACACAAGAAGTAATATTGTAAATTATTGTATGAATGTTGCTTTTGTGTCACAGATTGAACCAAAGAATATTAAAGAAGTCCTTCAAGATGAAAAATGGTGTATCGCAATGCAAGAAGAACTCAACCAGTTTGAAAGAAATCAAGTGTGGGAATTAATTCCCAGAAAAGACATTCATCAAGTAATTGGAACAAAGTGGGTGTTCAGAAACAAACTAGATGAAGAAGGAAACATCACCAAGAATAAAGCTAGGCTTGTAGCAAAAGGATATAGTCAAGAAGAAGGTATAGATTATGATGAGACATACGCTCCAGTTGCCAGGTTAGAGGCAATACGCCTACTTCTTGCTTATGCATCTATAATGAAATTTAAATTATTTCAAATGGATGTTAAAAGTGCTTTTCTAAACGGTTATATCGAAGAAGATGTATTTGTTGAACAACCACCTGGTTTTGAGGATTTTAAAAACCCAAATCACATCTACAAATTAAAGAAAGCACTATATGGTTTAAAATAAGCACCTAGATCTTGGTATGAACGTCTTAGCAATTTTCTTGTAGAAAATGGTTTCAACAGAGGAAAAATTGATTCAACATTATTTATTAAACGAATTGAAAAACATTTTCTAATTGTTCAAGTATACGTAGATGATATTATTTTTGGTTCATCTAACGCAACTCTTTGCGAGAACTTTGCTAAGTCCATGCAGGGTGAATTTGAGATGTCAATGATGGGAGAACTTACCTTCTTCCTCGGACTTCAAATCAAACAAATGGAGAAAGGAACCTTTATATCTCAAACCAAGTATTGCAGGGAAATCCTCAAAAAGTTTGAGATGGAAAATGCTAAAGAAGCATCAACTCCCATGGGAACATCCTGCTACTTAGACAAAGATGAGACAGGTAAAGAGGTAAGTCAGACCAAATATAGAGGTATGATTGGCTCTCTATTATATCTTACTGCTAGTAGACCTGATATCATGCAAAGTGTATGTGTGTGTGCTAGGTATCAGTCAAGCCCTAGAGAGTCTCATCTTACTATAGTAAAACGCATTCTTAAATACCTTAAGGGGACAACATCCTTTGGTTTATGGTATCCATCAGGAGCTGAGCCTAGTCTTGTAGGATTTTCTGATGCTGATTATGGAGGTTGTAAGATAGATAGGAAAAGCACTAGTGGAACCTGTCACTTTTTAGGTAGTTCCTTAGTCTCTTGGCACTCTAAGAAACAAGCCTGTGTAGCCTTATCAACCACTGAAGCTGAATACATTGCTGCGGGTAGTTGTTGTGCACAAATCTTATGGATGAAACAACAATTAGAGGACTATGATATTCATTTAGATCATATTCCGCTTAAGTGTGATAACACAAGTGCTATAAAACTTACCAAAAATCCTATCATGCATTCTAGAACCAAGCATATAGAAATTAGGCATCACTTCATTAGAGACCATGTCCAAAAAGGTGATTGTGAAATGGAATTCATAGATTCTATGCATCAATTAGCAGACATTTTCACCAAAGCATTGCCTAAGGATAGATTTTTTGAGCTTAGACGAGATCTAGGCATATTAGAAATATTAAAATAGGCATTCTTGGACTTAATATTGCATTTTTCGTTGCTTTACGTGTTTAATCTGCGTGTAAATCGATTAAAAGCGTTATCCATACATTTACGAATGGATTAATCGATTAATCCAAGTATTAATCGATTACGTAATCGATTAAACTCCAATTTAATCGATTAAATGCGCTCCAGACTATTTTTTTTCGAAAAATATTGCAGATTTCATTGAACTAGCAACGGCTCTTAACAGGCAAAATCCCAAAATCTAGACGTTGGGGAGCATTTTTGAGTCTATTTAAACTCCACTTGGTCCCCACTTTCCATTCTTGAACCAATCTTGAGATTATCCCTCTTGCCTTCTCCTCTCTTTCACCAAATTCTTTGCTTTCCATCCATCTCCATGGCTGAACCTTCAAGAAGAAGGAGAAGAAGGACCAGTGAAGTTTCGGAAAGTACTGTTCGCCGAAGAGATGCTACCATAGAAGGGTGGCTTTCCGATGAGCAAGATCAACAGTCTTTTTCACAATTTTGGAAGGAAAGGAAGCTCATCAAACAGAAATTCATTGATCTCGCTTGGTACACATCCTACAACTTCTCCTTTCCCAATCTCATCATTGAACAAGGAGTTCAACATATAATGGAACTCCGTGGAAGGTACTATCCGGATCTTGTTCGCATCTTCTATTTTAATTTAAAGGTTCGTGATGGGTTCTTCCAAACAAGGGTGAAAGGTGTGGACATTGTCTTGGACAATGACATTTGGACGAACGTAGCAAAAGTACCTGTTTTAGAAAATTATCAACTTGTTCCAAATGACTTTGCTCAATTCAACAAGATAATGGTGTACCAGTCCTTTCTCCGCAATCCTCGACAACACAATGCTCGTCTCTTCCTTGCTGGTGGACTCAAAATGGAAGAACGCCTTTTACACTACCTTATTGTGTGGCTTTTGTGCCCTAGAGGGTCAAATCATGCTCAATGCTCTGAGACTGATCTCATCATTATGTATGGAATACTTCAGAGCATTCCACTGAATTGGCCTCACCTGATACAAACCATAATGTTCAAGGCCAAAAGGTTAGATGTTGCACCTCTTCCATATCCTCTTCTTGTTTCCCAAATTTGTGAGTACAAAGGGGTCGATGTCACAAATGAACATTATGAGACTGTTCTTCCGGGTCATAAGGTTGGAGATAACTCCCTAAGGCAAATCGGTTTTATCAAACAAGGACTCTCCTACATCCACCCTGAGGATGCCCTTGGTGGGCAAGAAAATGAAGACGGAGCTGCGGATATTCCCATGCCTGACCCCACACATGCTGCTGGCCCATCTCAAGTGCATGAGGAATATAGTCTAGAGAGTCTCTCTAGACAAATGACTGGGATGGCTCGCCTCCAAAATGAGATGATGAACATTCAAAACACTCGCCATGAAGAAATATGTACTCATCTCAGGAATCTAGACACTAGGATTTCAGGATTAGAGCGGCACTTTAATAGTGATGCAAGTGATGAGTTCTAGATCCTCTTTGTTTGTTTTGTTGTTTATCTTTCTGATTGTCAGCATCTTCTATTTAAAAATTCAATAACAAGTTGTTGTTCATTTCTTTTACTATGCATACTTTGTTTTATTAAGGGGGAGCCCATTTTTTTCTTATGATCAAAAAGGGGGAGAAGATAGTTTAAACTCTTTATTTCGTTATTTTTCTATTAATCTCTCCTTTCATGAGTTGTGGTTGTTGCAGATTATTAAAAAACTTTAAACTCAGAAGAATTTTTGATCATCATCAAAAAGGGGGAGAATGTTAGCAAAAATCAAAGATGAAGTTTTGATGATGAACAGATTTGCTCAAGTCAAGATCCATAAAGACAGATTGAAGATCTCTGTATTTTATAAAGCTTTTATAATAATCAAAGTTGATGTAATAGTGCTCAAATATGTATTAGGGTTGATTCTTGTAATTTATATTTAATTTACTTGCTGTTAAGAATCATCCACAAGCCGTCTTAATCGATTAAACCCAGTTTTAATCGATTAAAACGAGGTTGGCACTGAAAACTCAATTGCCACTATAATAATCGATTAAAGCTAATAATAATCGATTAACACTAGCCGTTGTGGGTTTATTCAACAGTTGAGCTGGGTTTCCACAAATGGTTTGGCCAATACTTCAGTAGACCGTTCGGTAGTGTAGTGCTCAGGTGGTAGCCGACCATTTGGTTTGTAGTGCTTGGCCACCTAGTTCAGGCTTGCAATAGCTGTTTGGTCAGTCTTTGACAGGCCGTTCGGTGTAGGCTTCAACAGACCACTCGGTCTAGCACACTTCGTCAGATCGTTCTGTCAAGACTCTCATGCGGGTTCCAAGACCATTCGGTCAAGCCTTTAGAAGACCGTTCGTTCAAAACTATAGCAGACCGTTCGGTTGGGCGAATTCTCTACCGTTCTGTACACTGCTTCACAGACCGTTCGGTCATCTTCAGCAGATCCTTTCTCAACCTTTCAACAATGATTGTCCTGCACAAAATTATTCAAATAATTAAGCCCAAATAATTCAAATTAATTAAAATAAGAATTAGTCTTGAAATTTAGCCCAAATAGTGAAAATGAGATAAGAATGGAGAATTAAACACAATTCACTAACAAAATATGGTGCAGAATGCTAAGTGTATAATGAAGAACAACGACTCCTCAAAATAGACCACACTTAGTCTTTTGCACTCTTGGGCAAAATCAAGACGCAGAACAAGGAACCATTCTAAATACATCAAGAGTGTGACACAACAAACGAAAAGACACACAAGACACAAAATAGATTTACACAATCCTCAATGATTCTGGAAAAAGAGAAAGAAGTAGACAATATCCATCACAGAGGTAATGAGAGAAAGCAGATACTCATGAAATCATCCAAAGAATTCAAGACATGGCAAAATCATCAATCAACGCAAGAGGTGAATCAAAAGTAAAAAAATCTCACAGATGCACTTTTAGTGTTTCTCTCAAGTTTCTAGGGTAAACAATTTCAACTCAATGCACTCAAGAAAGCAAACAACAATAAACTCGGCAAGCCTCTAATATCAACACTTAAAACATATGCATGTTCAAATTAAAAGGCCTTTTATGGATGTAATGGGGTCAAGGACAAGGGAGGATAACATATGGATGAGAAGCTACAAACCAAAAGAAATAGAGGAGCAATGGGGAACAAGTGTAAACACAGTCAAATCACACCCAAAACCTCTAATCAATCCTCTTCTTGACTCCATTACTCACAAATTTTTTTATATTTTTCTCTATATTTTTTTTTCTTTTCTCATCTTGTCTTCAAACCGCACGACGTTTCCCCATGCTCTTCTGATCTCTCTTAGCTTCTCAACAAAATATTCATCTTCATAATAAATGAATAATGGAGTGAGATGATCGGGTAATGGTGCTCCTCTCATGAGATGCCCAAATTGTCTCTGAAACAAGATAGGATTGTAATTGATACAGTACCGAGCTCCGATGAGTAGAATGTTGGGGAAATGGCCACAATAATGAATGAAGTACCTGCCCCCAAGCCAAGAAGAACGCCATTTTATCTTCCCTCCATTTAGACCGGCGAAGAAATGAGTCCATTCATCCGCTTTTATGCTTTTATCAACTGTCCCCTTGAACACACGAGAAGCCAACCATAGATATAATGTCGGTAAACAACATATAATCTTTTGTCCCTTCCTTTCATGGCAGAAACTCAATGTCCCATAAACATCCGCGAGGACTGCAGTGATAGGATTCTCCAGTCTCGTCCTATTGGCCACAAAAATATCCATTACATCATAATCCACAAAATCCTTAACCTTAGGAAATAACATGACGCCGTATAAGGTAAGGGCCAACACGTCCATGAAGGTTTCCCACTCTTCGTTGCTAGCCAAATGATGTAAGTTTTGCTCCAAATACTCTTAAGTGAGTCCTTGCACTTGGTTTCTTGTTACCAACCTGTCCCTCAACTCTCTAGGGTGTAATTTCATGATAGTAGAGATGGTAGTAATAGAGGTATGATGCTCTAAGTGTTGGTATGGAGTTGTGCCTTCTAGCGGTAAGCCTAAGATATGCTCGAACTCTTCTATAGTTGGTGCCAACTAGAAGTCTTGAAACGTAAAACATCTAAGTGGAGAATCATAATATTGGGACAGGGCTCTGATAGCAGGTAATTGTACATTCACTTCCATAAAACTGAGCAAATTTCCATATCTCTTCCTGAACGCTTCCCTCTTCATGGTCTTCATTTGCTTTCCTAATCTTATCAACCTTGTCAAATTCATACCAGAGACTCTAATGTGTGTTCTTCTTCTTAATAGGGTAGAATTAGTTTGTTGCATAGTTTTTGATTCCATGTTAAGTCCCAACCTTTACGATATCAAAAAACTCTGTGATTTCCGCTAGTACTAGTAAAAGAAATGTTGCTAATGTATATGATGCATGGAAATGCATATGCCAAATAATAATTAAAAGCCATTTTTCATACCCTTAAGATAAGTACAATGTTTTAAAGTCTAAGCACTATATATGCAACCTCACAGGGATGGCTTCCTAAACCTAAAATCAAGGCCACCAGAGCTATGGTCCTTTTCACAGCGTTGTTCACAACAGTTGAGATGCAACTAGGTGTCAAATTGCATGTGAAGAGAACAGACACTGGCTGGGATTCTCACGATAGCCAAACTTGACGTAGTCCAGACGTGACACCGCTACGCAACCCCTCTAATTCTATGTTGCACTCAAACCCGGGTATAGGGTCCCACTCATGATATGCACAACAATAATAATAATAATAATAACGAATATAAATAAATTACAAAAATAAATAAAGACAATCATATATAATAAATAAAGGGAAAATAAATAAAATAAAATAAATTAAAACCACATCAAATTTGCACATTTAATTAAGGTTTAATTGCTTGCATTGTCCACAGTTTGGCTGCAACATATCAAGTTAGTCCATCTTTTTAAAAAAGTTTCAATTACGTCCAAACTTGGTTTAAAAGTGTCAATTTTGTCCAAACGTACGTAAAATTTGCTTCAATCAAGTCCCTTCCGTTAAATCCACATAAACGGACGTTAATTTGTTTTTCTCTCTCCTCTGCTTCTCTACTCTGCTGCTCTGCTTCTCTCTCCTCTGCTTCTCTGCTTCAATCAAGTCCCTTTCGATACATATTTCTATCCACTAATTTTAACATGAATAAATATTGCCTCATCATTTAAAATGTTAAAAACGTGAAACCATTTTGTTATGAAAACTTTAATTAATATTATTATACTTTTCATATTAATTTATCATATTATCATATTACTTTAACATATTTGTTATACTTTAACAGATAATTATCATATTACTTGACTAAAAAAAAATTAAACGACACAATTAAAAAAATATAAAAATATTAGTATAATAAAAAATTAAATAAAAATGCATAAATTAAAATAGGTCGAATTATCATTCTATTTAAAACATAGCAAGCAGTACTCACAGCATCAGCCCAAAATTGTTTAGGAACATTATTTTCATTTAACATAGTACGAGCAAGTTCCTCTAAGGTTCTATTCTTTCTTTCTACCACTCCATTTTGTTGGGAAGTTCTAGGTGAGGAAAATTTATGAGAAATACCATGTTCTTCACAAAAACTTTCAAATAATTCATTTTGAAATTCACCACCATGGTCACTTCTAATAGCTTTTATTCTTAGATCCTTTTCATTTTGAACTAAAACAGCAAACTTTTTAAATTCTTTAAAAGCTTCACTTTTGAGAGTGAGAAAGAAAGTCCAAGTGTATCTTGAAAAATCATCAACAATAACCAAAGCATAATAGTTTCCACCAAAACTTTTTATCCTTGAAGGACCAAATAAATCCATATGTAAAAGTTCCAAAGGTTTTAGAGTAGAAACAATATTTTTTGAATGAAAGGAATTTTTAACTTGTTTACCCTTTTGACATGCATCACATAATTTATCTTTTACAAACTTTAATTTAGGTAAACCAATTACTAGATCTCTAGATATAAGTTTGTTTAATTGTTGCATATGTATATGAGCAGCACGCCTATGCCATAACCATGGGTTTTCTTCTTTAACAACTAAACATGAAATATTTTTATTTGATGCATTTTCTAGATCAATTAAATAAATATTATTATGTCTAACTCCTTTTAATGCAATTTCAGAAGAATCATTCTTAAAAATAGTGCAAGAATTCTTCTCAAAGGTTACCTTGAATCCTTTGTCGCACAGTTGACTGATGCTAATTAAGTTATGCTTTAGTCCTTCTACATATAGCACGTCTTTGATCATCAAGGTGTCTTTGCTTCCTATATCCCCTTTTCCAAGAATTCTGCCTTTGTTGTTGTCACCATAGGTAACAAAGCCTTGTTCCTTTTCTTTAAAATTTGTGAACTTCGTCTTGTCTCCTGTCATGTGTTTTGAGCAACCGCTATCGAGACACCACATGACTTTTCTTGATTTCTGTAATACCTGCAAAAGAAAGGAACAATCAAGCTATTTTAGGTACCCAACTTCTTTGTATGGGTCCTTTTGGGTTAGATTCAAATTACTTAGCAACCCAAACATATCTTCCACTAGAAACACCAAAACGTTTAATTCTGCATTTGTTTGAGGTATGCCCTTTTCTCATGCAGTAAAAACAGGAAACAGCATTTGTGTTTCTGTTAATCGTTCCTTTTTCTACCCATGCTCTGCGAGTTTTATATTTATTTTTAGGAACAAATTTCTTAGCAGCTTTATTTTCAGAGATTTTACTACAATCTTCAGTGGTTGTATTTCCAGAAAAATATTTGAATTTTATGCAAGATTCACATTCATTATTAGCAATATATTTTTCTTTTTCATAATATAAAACTTTGCTTTTCAAATTTCTGATTTCTTCTGCTTGATATAAAAATTTATTTTTCAAACTTCTGTTTTCTTCAGACAAATTTGTAAATTCGGTTTTCAAAGCATCATTTACTTTAGAGAGATTTTCAGAATTAATCTTCAAATTTTCATTTTCTTCAAGAAGGTTGTCAAATTCAGATTTTAAATTTTTAAAATCCTTTTTCAGCTTTTTATGAGAAATATCTAATTTTTCAGATTCAATTAATAATGCAGCATATGTTTCATGCATTTCATCTTCATCAATGTGACTATCATTATCAGAATAGTGTGAACTACTTACTTGGCTGACATTATCATCATCTGCCATCAAACAGATGTTTGCTTCTTCATCTGAGTCGCTTGAATCTGAAATGGTCTCATTGTCGTCTTCCTAGGCAATGTAGGCCTTCTTTTTCTTGAAGAATCTTTTCTCCTTTTTGTCTTCACCCTTCTTTTGATTTGGGCAGTCTGCTTTTAGATGCCCCTTTTCTCCACAGCCATAGCATCGGTAATTTGAGGAAGATACTTGATAATCTTTCTTTTCGTATCTAAATCTTCCTTTACCTTTAGACTTCATGAACCTGTTTAACCTTTTGATAACGAGACTTAAATTTTCCTCTTCGTCTGAGTCTTCATCTTCTGATTTGCCTTTGCTTCTTTCAACCTCCGACTTTAATGCCAAACTCTTCTTGTTGTTTTTGGCTTTTGCTTCTTCTTCATCAAGTCTTCCAAGATCTAGTTCATGTTCCCTCAACTTTCCAAAGAGTGCCGCCATAGTCATGGTGTTGAGGTTTTGTGACTCCGAGATTGCAGTCACCTTTGGTTGCCACGACCTGTCTAAAGACTTCAAGATTTTAATGTTAAGTTCATCGGTATCAAATGACTTACCCAGTCCAATGAGATGATTGACAATGTTGGTGAAGCATTTTTGAACGCCTGAAATTGTTTCTCCTTGCTTCATCCGGAACATTTCATACTCTTGGATTAAGGAGTTCTTCCTTGCCCTCTTTACATCATATGTTCCTTCATGCGTCACTCTGAGTACGTCCCACATTTCTTGAGCAGTTTTGCAGACAGAGACCCTGTAGAACTCATCAACAGTCAACGCTGATGCAATGATATTCCGGGCTTTTACGTCATTCTGAAATCTTTTCTTTTCTTCAATGGTCCATTGACCACGAGGCTTTGGTTCCTGTGTATTGTTAGTAGGAACAGAAGAGCCAAACACAATAACATCCCAAATTTCACAATCAATCGATTCAATAAATATTTGCATTCTTACCTTCCAGAATGCATAGTTCTCACCTGTGAATAGTGGGGGTCTATTGATTGATGCACCCTCTGCAAAGGTTTGTGTGATCCTGCCATTTGAATAACTATCAAAGCAAGCTCTGATACCAATTGTTATAATCGTTGCAACGGTATTATTAGCGTGGAACCAACCAAGAGGGGGGGGTGAATTGGTTATATACTATTATTTTGCCTTTTACTATTTTTCTCTTAATTTTTCTTACTGAGCAGATAATTAAATATAAATGACAGAGTAAGGGAAAGAGAAAAATTGCACAGGTGATTTTATCCTGGTTCAGATCACTCGGATCCTACGTCCAGTCGCTTATCTCAAACAAGATAAACCTTTTTCACTATCACAAAACAGTTACAAATATTAATCACAAAGAAAAACAATTTGTAAGAGTTTAGAAATACCACCTCTCTTGAAACCACAAGAGATGAACTTACACTTCCTTTGAATCTTCACAAAGGATGACCACCTCCTTCGAATGATTCACGAAGGATGATTCTCTTCCAGGCACTTCCTCGGATACACCAAGGATGAACAAGCTATTCCTCTGTCACCGCAGTAGCACTTCAGGACTTTGCAGACAAGAGTTTCCTTAGCTTCAACAGAGTTCTCAAAGAGTTCAGGGATCTTTAGCACAAGGGAAGAGTTGTTTTTGAGATGAAGAGTGAGCTATTTTATAGACTCAGCCTAATACTCTTCCATTCTTCGAAAACGGGCCATCTAACGCATATAATCGATTAACACAAGTATTAATCGATTAAAATGAGTACAACGGCTAGTTTTCAAATCTGAAACCCACAACGGCTAGTGTTAATCGATTATTCTTAGGAATAATCGATTAACTAATCGATTATTATTAGCTTTAATCGATTATTACAGTGGCAATTGGGTTTTCAGTGCCAGCCTCGTTTTAATCGATTAAAACTGGGTTTAATCGATTAAGACGACTTGTGGATGATTCTTAACAGCAAGTAAATTAAATATAACTTACAAGAATCAACCCTAATACATATTTGAGCACTATTACATCAACTTTGATTATTATAAAAGCTTTATAAAATACATAGATCTTCAATCTGTCTTTATGGATCTTGACTTGAGCAAATTTGTTCATCATCAAAACTTCATCTTTGATTTTTGCTAACAATTTAGAGAGTGGCATTAACATTAATGAAAAGAAAGATGAATTCATAAATGCATGAGAGTAAATTAGGTTAAATCTAAACCCCAACAACAATATAATCAACTTCATCCATTCTTTCTTGTGATTAACCTTAATTGATCAAATTGCATTCATGTTTATTTTATTGCATTTGCATTCAAAACCCCAAAATATTTTCTTTAGAGTCTTAATTAGTTGAGTAATCACATAACTGTTTAGTGTCGTGAGTCTCTTGGGAAACGATACTTGGTCTTACCAATTTTTTATTACTTGATACGATTCGGTTACACTTGCCGAGGGTTAACAAGTTTTTGACTCCGTTTTCGGGGATTGAAAATTTGTTCATCAAGCATCAAAGGATTGGGAATATTGTCTTCCTCCAGGATCCATCACCAGTTGGGAAGATCTTGAGCATCATCTGGACAAATTCTTCCCTATGAAGTATGGTTACAACAACAATCCTGGATGGAATGATCCTAACCTGGGATGGTATGGTACTCCACAACATCAATATCAAGAACCACCACCATTCCATAGCACTTGTATGCCTCCACCAGTCCAACAACAACAGCAGCTGCAGCTTTATGAGTCTGCCCAAATAACTCCTCAGCCTTCTACTTCTGAGCCTATATTGCAGGAGTTGTTGGAGCAGATGGCTATGCAAAACCTTCAGTTTCAGCAAGGGAACATGCAGTTTCAACAAGAGAACATGGAGTTCCAGCAGGAAATAAGAGCTTCCTCGATTCAGAGTTTGAATGATCAGATAGGGCAAATGGCCACGCAGCTCACTCAGGAACAGTCTCAAGATTCAGGGCTACATTCTCAGACTGTTCAGAATTAGGAAAATGATGTCAGTGCCATCGACCTAGGAGATGGGAACCAGAGTGATGTGCTCACTATGCCATCTACTTTCCCACCTTCTATGTCCATGCTCTTGCACCTGATGAAAACTTTGAGGACCAGACAAATATAAGCAGCAATCTTTAGGGAAGTGGAGGTAAACATACCTCAAATTGATTATTTTATTGATTATTGTGCTATTCATGATTATGCTGTTGATAGGTATGTTGATGATTATATTGTTGATGAGCATGTTTTTAATTCTTCCTCTCTGCATGATGAGAACCACTTTTTGCTATCACATCTAAATTTTTATTCTCCATGCACTGAATATGAATCTGAGTGTGTTGTTGATATTGCTTCTAAATTTGAACTTGATTCATGTTCTAAGGGTATAATTGAGGTTCAGTCTGATAAATTGGGATTGGGTGTTATACCTCTGCATGTCATTTCTTTGGAGCCACATTGTACTAACCATGTTGCAGAAGGTACACATGAAATTGACCAACAAGCACCACCGGTGGAAGACAAAGGTGCCAGTATACACAACGGTTTGAAGATCAATAGGCATCGGCTGAACCCGTTCATCAACAATAACTTTTTCTTGGATCCAGCTGTGGAGGACATCTCCCTGCTTGATCAAATTTGGAGGATGAAGCAGTTCTTCCCCAAAACTTCCTTGTTGGATCCATAGGTGGAAGACATTTCCCTGATAGTCCAAAATTGGCAACTGCCACCATGATCAGGGGAGTTGTCTTTTCCCTTCTCCTCCTTTCCCCACTTGTATTGCACTTATCAATGATCAGTTGACTATTCTGATTTCTGATCTTATGCTTGTGACACATTGAGGACACTGTGTAGTTTAAGTGTGGTCTATTGTTGGAGATTTTGATTTTCCTTTGTTAGTTTTGTGTTTTCTTTGGTTAAATTTTTTTTTTCTTTTCTAGGTTGTTCTTGTAGTGTCTTGTATACAGTTTTGCATGTTTCTCTTACTTTCTGGATTTTGTTTAGGTTGTAGACTCGTCTTTCACTTCACTTGATTGATACTTATGGTTTGAAATTCTTGTTTTTCTTTGCTTGGAAGATGATTATGATGTTTGAGAGGTTGATTTGATTGTGACAATTACCCTATGTGAGAATTGAGCCACTTTATGTTCTTTCTTGTGTGGTATGTCTCACTCATTCCCAACTTTCCCCTTTTTGCATTGAGCTTTTCTTTCTTTGTATTCTATTTTCTTTTCTTTTTTCATACTTGCTCAATACTTAGCTCAATGCTTTTCATTACTTTCTTTTTCAGTTCTCCAAATCAACCCCAAACTTGAACCTTTATCAATACCACACCATGATTCTCAACTTAACTCAAGGTAAAGATTTTCACAAAGGATTTTTATAATCTGTTTAAGGCTTAAGGTTCGAAAAGGGTAGAACACTTCGTGCTTTCTTTCATTTGGGCTAAAATCATACATTGGCTAAGAAAAGGGGGAATTAAAGAATGGACTTGATCATATGACACAAGCAAGCAAGTAGTTCAATCATAGAAACCTGGGCAAAATCATTCATGCTTTCAAAAGAATAACAATCATTCACAATAAATACTCTGGAGTTCAAAACCTCACATATAAGCTAATTCAATGTTCCACATACACCAAATACACATCCTGCTTAGCATCATAATCACAATCATAACATCGTGCATCTGTTTAAATAGTTTGTGAACAACCACCTGTATATCAGCATCTTGTGCAACATCTCAACATCAATCAATATCAAAGCATCATCAAGCAATACTCATCACATGTAAATCAATATCAAACCATCGCATCATATATAAGTCTCATCGCATCATATATAAGTCTCAAATTGAGTACATCAACACCTATTCTAAATAACATAAAGACAAACATAAATTGAAAAGATAGGTTTAGAAAACTGGATTGCCTCCTAGCAAGCGCTTCTTTAACGTCACTAGTTTGACCTAATAAAGCTCAAGTTTGATTTTCAATGTTGATGTGCTTCTTCCTTTCATGAGACTAACATAATCTCAACATCTTTCTTATCACCAACTTGACTCTCCTAGAGTAAGGAGCCTCAATCTCAAGAACTCCATTTGCTTTTATATCCTTGATAACCCATAACCTGTTCTTGAATTTCACTGGTTTTCCAAGGTAGGGTTCTTTATTTTCCATCAAAGAGTCATGGTGAATGAGTCTTTCTTCCTTATCTCCATCATCTTCCTTCAGCCTTGGAAAGCAACAACTATGATTCCTCTTGACCGTCTTGAAACTTTATCAGGTAAACTAGTCACTAATAGAACTTCATCTTTAACTTTAAGACTAGCCTTTGTTAATTGTATTGGCTGCCCAACTCAAAGACATTGAAAGTCACCTCTTCATCTTGGTCTTTCAACGTTATAACCCCATCATCCACATGAATGACAACTTTAGCTGTCTTCATGAATGACCTTCCAAGGATGAGCAGTACCTCTACATTTTCCTCCATCTCCATCACTACAAAGTCCACCAGAAATTTGATTTTATCAATTTTCACCACCATGTCTTCTACTACACCATAAGGATGCTGGATGGACCTGTTTTCCATTTGCAAGATTGCTTTTGTAGATTTGACCTCCAGACCACCAATCTTCTTGAGCATTGATAAGGGCATTAGATTGATACTAACTCCTAAGTCAACTAGAGTCTTCCCTATATCATGATTCCCAATGGTGCAAGGGATGATGAAACTCCCTAGATCTTTAAATTTAGGAGGTAGTTGATAACGGTTGAAAATATCGTTATCTATGATGTAATTTTAATACTAAATGCACCCTTTTCTGCTTAGAAACTTGCATGGAATCATGATTTTCTATTAAGTTGTGTGAATAAGAGAGTTGAGGTTGAATTTGATGATTTTATGACTAATTCCCTTTGTTTTGATAGAAAATGAGTTAATATGGAAAGCAGGGATAAAGTGCTAAGGAGATCACTAGTGCAAAATTAGCCTTTAACGTCACCCAATAGACGTCCGTCCACGAAAACACCAACGTAAATAATTGACCGGTGGCATATCCGTAAATAAGTGGGATTGTAGACGTCCGTTGTGGGGGGGCCTTGACGTCTATAATATTATAGACATCGGGGCCCCTCTAATGGACCTTTAAGTGGCTGAAAAATATAAACCCTTCATCTACCGATGTCTATAATATTATAGACGTCAGGGCCCCCCCACAACGGACGTTTAAAGGGCTGACAGGGTAGTTGAAGGGTTTATACTTTTCAGCCACTTAAACCTCCATTAGAGGGGCCCCGACGTCTATAGTATTATAGACGTCCGACCCCCCCACAACGGACGTTTAAAGGGCTGATAGGGTAGTTTAAGGGTTTATATTTTTCAGCCACTTAAACGTTCGTTAGAGGGGCCCCGACGTCTATAGTATTATAGACGTGGGGGCCCCCCCCCCCCCCCCCCCCACAACGAACGTTTAAAGGGCTGACAGGGTAGTTGAAGGGTTTATACTTTTCAGCCACTTAAACGTCCGTTAGAGGGGCCCCGACGTCTATAGTATTATAGACATCCAGCCCCCCCACAACGGACGTTTAAAGGGCTAACAGGGTAGTTGAAGGGTTTATATTTTCAGCCACTTAAACGTCCGTTAGAGGGGCCCCGACGTCTATAATATTATAGACGTCCGGCCCCCCCACAACGGACGTCTAAAACCCCCCGCGCATATGAATATTTAAATCCAAAAGACGTCAAATTAGTTATGGCCCCGACGTCTATAATATTATAAACGTCGGGGCCCTCCAGTACTCGACGTCTAGTGCTATTTATACTAAAATGGCGAACCTGCAAGGAGTCACGCTCACTGTTCATCGTCTTCCCCGCGATTTCTCTCTACGACATTCCATTTCCAAGTGCGTTTTCTATCTTTTGGACTGTTTAAGTTTACTTTTAATCCGATTAAATTACTCTGTGATGAAATATCTTTGATTTGAACTGATTAAAAATCGTTTTCGGTGCGTTTTGGTGCTGTTTCCTGCATGTTCTTGGGCGACGTTTTTGACTCTTTTTGGCCTACGTTTTAGGTCGTGCATTCCTCCATTTCCCTCAATTTCATTTGGAATCTGCTAAAAATCTTAGCTTCTTTGTTGATAATTTTTTTGTATGCATGTTATTGGGTTTTGTGTATGCATGTTTTTGAATTTAAGGTCTGCATGTGTTATTGGCTTTTGAATATGCATGTATTAGTTGTGTTATTATAATTGACATGTTAGATTATAAGTATCAAATCATTGAGTGAAACTTAGTTCCCGTTTGAAATTTAACACAAACGATTAATCTTGTAATCGTTTGTATTAAATTTTGAATTGTCCGGTTGGACAGTTTGAGAAAATTATTTTTCATAATTTGCAATAACATGTAAGTTGCACTAGTAGAAAAAGACCTTTCTATAATGAACCTATTATGACGGATAAAAATTATCCATTATAATAGGACATATTATAACGTAGTTTTGTAAATTAGTTATAATATGAAACGCGATGGCAAACTTGTAAATAAGTTTAAGACATATTATAACGTAGTTTTGAAAATCAGTTATAATATAAAATGCGGTGGCAAACTTGTAAATAAGTTTAAGACGTATTATAACGTAGTTTTAAAAATCAATTATAATATAAAATACGGTGGCAAACTTGTAAATAAATACAAAACCTATTATTGACTTATTAAAACTAATAATTAATTCTGAAGCACAGAAGCTTAAAGGCAACCAACCATCATACTCCTATGTCTAGGTTTGTAATATACTTTTGGGAGAGATTCCCCAGATCTAGATTTCCCCGTATGTGTCCATATCGACAAAACCAATAATCATGACATCGAATGAGTTAAACAATGCATGCTTTGAGCAAAGAGGAAAAACCCTAACTATTAATGAAAGAAAGCATGTATCATAAAAAGGATCTTGAAGAACAAATTTCATACAAGAGAGTTTCTAAGGATTTACATTGATTCCCCAACAACAAAATAAGTTTAGTTCACCATATTCATGGTGAAACTAGATGAAATACAATGGAAAAGTGAAGGATAGAACCCTAGAAAGTTGAGAAAGGAGCCTTAGCATCCAAAATCCTCCTCCAAGGGGTGAAAGAGTGCGTTTTTGCTTCGTCCCAGCCAAAGATACAAACCCTAGAACGTCCTAAAGCTTATATACTATTCTAAAAAATACAGAAAATTAGGCCCAAGCCCAGAAAAGTGTCGCTTAGTGGTAATAACGCGTGACCACTTCTACCCTCAGCGGCTTTTCTCCCCTCAGCGGTGCCAACGGTTCTTTGCGAGTGCCGCTCATCGGTAATTTACATTGAGTGGTACTTGCGGTTTCTCTTCTTTTGCACTTTCTGTGTCCTTTTCTGATTCCATCTCTATCCCTTTTCACTTCTTTCATCAATTTCATCTAAAAATCTGCAAAAACAAGGAAATCAAGCATAAAACCTGTCCAACTCTGTTATTTCCAATAATTCAACAAAATCATGAGTTCAAGCTAATTTCTAAGTCATAAAGGTTGTTATTGTTGTCAATTTTAAGTATAAAAATAACAGTTTTTCAACTGTTATCACAACCCCAAACTTAGAACTTTGCTTGTCCTCAAGCAAATAAGATGTAACTCAATCTTCTACCAATCCATTCAATGGTTCACCACATTCAAAAATCCTTCTTTCAAGACAAGTAAATACTCAATTTAGCTCATCATCAAGACTTCAATCAAGATGTGCACATGCTTTTAGTGTTCACTCAAACACATACTATCCAACAAATGTTATTTTCATGAATGATCAATTAACTAAGCAAAGATGTTTTTATGTGTTCATGTAATCTATCCTTGCTAGATAAAGTGTTTCACTCAAACACACAAGTGTATAGGAGATATTCACTCATTCACATGAATTAACTTTGCTTTCATTTAACCATAATCAAAAACACTTACAAGCAAACATCATCACAAGGATTTTTCAATGGCTTATAATGTGGTTGGGCTAAGAATAAGAATTGGTTTTTCTGGATCACAAAACCCTTGAGTTAAGAGAATCACATAAACACAACCATTCTTGATTATTCCCAACTTTCTTTTGCATTGAGCTTTTCTTTTCTTTTTCTTTTGATTTTCACATGCTTAACTTTTGGCTCAATGCTTTTTATTTTCCCTTTCTATTTTCCAACAACCCCAAACTTGAACATTTATCAATACCACAAAATATTTTCATCTTAACTCAAGGTAAAGTTTTTCAAAAGGGTTTTCAAATTATGTTCATGGCTAAGGGTTCAAAGGATAGAACACATTGTGTTCTCTTTAATTGGGCTAAATTCATACATTTGGCTAACAAAAAGGGTTTCCAATAAATGACCTTGATCATATGATGCAAACAAGCAAATGATTCAATCATATCAAACTTGGGCAAAGTCATTCATGCTTTCAAAGTAATAGCATTCAATCACAACTCTGAAGCTCAAAATCTCACATATAAGCTCATTCACATTCCACATACACATCTTGCTTAGCATCATAATCACAATCATAACATCTTGCATTTGTTCACAAGGCTTGTGAACCACTTGTATAAGCATATAATGTGCACATTCTCAACATCAATCAAGATCAAAACACATCAAGCATTACTCATCATGCAAAAAGTGATAAGCAAACCATCATAACAGATAAAGTTCAAATTGAGAACATCAACCCTATTCTAAAAACAGAAGCGAATAAATTCAATATTACAAAACAAAAGATAGAAAAGATCTTGCTCTAGTGCTGATAGCATCCATCAGTAGATGTTATCTCAGCTTCTCATCAACATGTGTTGTCATCTGTATCTTCCTCCTCTTCATTATCTTCAGCATCCTCAAATGCATCATCATCATCATCATCTTCATCTTCCTCCATAGCTGAAGCTTCAGCTGCTCCAGCTCTGCTGCCCTGGGTCTGCTCCTCTAGCCAATCTACCACACTATGAACATCATCCATAGTCCACCTGTGTGTTAGAAATGTATCATATAGCCCAATAATCATCTCAGCAGTTGCCACCTGTCCTCTATGGATGGACTGCATCTATGCAACTATTAGAGACATGTACATGTCTCTCATCTGGAATGGCTCTGCCTCATAAGTCTCTACAGATGCCTGACTCTGTGCTGGTTTTCTTTCTCTACGAGGACGTTTTGGTGGAATTGGCTGAGCTGCCTCCTTTCCTCCACAATACTGCCTATAATAAGCCTCATCAATGGATTTCCTCGGCCTCTCCAATGGTGGAGCAGAAGTATCCACCCCAGCTATCTTGCACAAATGTGTAATCAAGGAAGGATGCCCTAAAGGTGCCTTGTTGTTCATTGTGTTGGCACACATTTGTATTTCATTGGCAATCACTTGGCCATTGTTAATGTTCATATTTCTGAGCGCACAATAAAGGAGAAGTTCCCTGCTGAGAGTGATGTCTGAAACATGCGAACACGGCTGAATGTTGGCATGGGAGAATGTCATCCAATACTTAGCAAGAGGAGTCAAATCAGTCCTCCTGATATTCACCACTGCACCATTTCTATTCCTCTAGAAGTGTGCTCCAGGTACACATAGAACACTCTCCACATCATTAAAATCAGTGCCTTCCTCCATACAAAGAGCGAACTGGCACTGCTCTCCAACCCATTCAGTACCCAAAAAGCTGTTGATAAAGTTAGGATCATACCTAATAGCGTGGCCTCTAACATAGCCTAGGTACTCCTTAGCTGGATAGTCACCCAACCTCCTTGCGTTGGTGTAAAATTCCTTTACCACTACTATATTGGCTGGTGCAGGGTATGTGGCCAATCTCCTCCAGTTTCTTCCCATCAGTTGCTCTCCAAACTAAGGAGCAAAGTTAGGTATCATTTCAGCTTTCCTCTCCATCAGGAGTCTCCTATCTTGAACAATCTTAAAATGCTTCTCATGTTTGCGAGATAGGAACCTACTAGAATGAGGTTGTTCAGGTTCCTTGTCTTTCCCCTTGGAGGTTGTGGTCTTCAATCTTTTGCCTGAAGAAGATGTCATCCCTACATCAAACACAAATTACAAAACCACAAAACATGTTGTTAATCATTAGTAAACCATAAACAACACCCTAAATCCATGCTAAACCACTACTGAGGGTCAAAAGAACCCCTCAGCGCAACCAGTGCACCAAACCAGCAAGAAAAAGAAGCCAAAAACCAAGTCTGGCAGAATCGCGCTCAGGGGAAATTTCCGTTGAGCGGAGATTCTGCAGGTTTTGAAAAATTGCATTTTTACACTTTCTAACTCCACCCACATGCAATTTTCATACTCCCAGACCAAAATCAAGCATTTCAATCGGTTCAATCATCAATTAATTCATCAAATCATGCATAGAAATCAAAATCCCTAAAGAATCATGCTTTGCACATCCAAATTCATACCAATTCATGCTTTCGAGAACCCTAGAATGAAAAATGCTTGACTTACTTGGGTGAAGATACTAGATGAGTAGAAAATTCTCTACAAATATGAAGAACTCAGCCCCAACAACAATGCTCTCTCCAAACCCCAAACTTAGTTGGAAAACTAGTAAGAAAGTTAGTGGAAGAGAGATTTTTTAAAGGGGAATGAAGGGAAAGATGTAGAGAACTCTTAGAAAAGTGTTTAGGAGTGTGTGAGAGGAAATAAATTTGAAAATAAAACCAAAATCGCACCCTAGGGTATACAAATACCCTAATGGGCTCGGGTCCCGCTAAGGGCAACCCGAAAAAAACCATTATGCAGTATTACCGCTCCACGGAAATATCCGCTCAGCGGCACTTGCGTGAGATGCTTTCTTTCTTCCTAGCTTACCCTAGGTGCCTTCCACTCATGCCTCTCACTCACTCCATGCATTTAAGTTCTCAGATAATTCATAGATTCAGTCCCTACCATGCAACTAAAGCAAAATCAAAATAAACAATAAAGACAAAGTAAATTAACTGGGTTGCCTCCCAGGTAGCGCTTGTTTAACGTCGTGAGCCTGACCCAAAATCCACCAACACCCATCAGTAGGTGCAATTTTACCTTACCAACACCCATCAGTAGGTGTAACAAACCTGTTAATAAACCAAGTATCCTTCAGTAGATACTTAACCACCTAGCATCCATCAGTAGATGCTAATCCAAAAAGTTTCAACATAAAAGTAATGTCCAAAATTTAAAAAAAATTACAACCAATATCAATATAAAATAATGTTCTTAAATTACTGGGGTGCCTCCCAAAAAAGCGCTCTTTTAACGTCACTAGCTTGACCCAGTAAAGCTCACGTTCCATCTTCAATGTTAGTGTCCATCTTTTTATCATCACACCAACTCATCAGTTGCTTCCGGTCCACCTCTTTGATTCTTCTTGAATGTGGAGACTCACTTTCTATCACTCTATCTTCCTTATAGTCTTTTACAACCCACAACCTGTTTTTGAATCTCACATGTTTACTAGGTTTGGGTTGTGCTTGCATTGAATCATCATGAACCGTCCTTCCTTTGCTATCTTGATCTTGTTCCCTATCCTAAAACAAGAAACAATTTTTACCTTTGAAGCTTGGCTTTGCATCTTGAGGACTAGTCATGAGTACATCTTGATATGTAGCTTTATAATAGGAACCCTTTCATCCTTCATCTCCATCACCACAAAGTCCACCAAGAATTTTAGTTGTCCAACACAAACCATAACATCCTCTGCTATACCATACAGATTCTTTAAAGAGCCATCCGCCATTAACAAATTCATCTTTATAGGCTTGACTTCAAGATCACCCATTTGTTCAAGTAAAGAATAAGGCATTAAATTAACGCTTGACCCTAAATTAAGTAGCGCTTTATTTACCTTTTTCTTTTCTATGACACATGGAATGGTGAAACTTCCTAGATCTTTTTCTTTTGGAGGGAGTAGCTTCTTCTTGACCGCTTTGTAATCATTTGTCTCCTCTTCTCTATGTCTTTTCTTTGTGGAGACTTGTTCCATGGGTTTTGTATAATTTGCAATTTGTTGCAATATCTCCTTCAAAGGTAAATCACCCTCCAATTGTTTGAATATTTTTGTAAAATGCCCAAACTGTCTCTCTTTCTCTAATCTCTCATAATTTGTGGGAAAAGGAAGAATATCTTCAATTTTTATCTCTTCTCTCTCTTCTTGTTCTTTTCTCTCTACTCTCTTTTCTTTTTCTTCTACTCTCTTTTCTTTCTCTTCTTTTCTCTCTAACTCAACTCTTTCAACATCTACACTCACTAAAACTCTACACTCTTCTTTAGAGTTAACTTCAGTATTAGCCCCAAAACTCTGATCAGGCCTTTCTTCCAACTTCTTAGTTAACTATTCGATTTGCATCTCCAAACTTCTAAGGGTTGCTTGAGTGCTGTTATGATTGGAGATGGTTACCTGCATAAACTGGTTAAGAGCTTCTTCCAACTTTGTATGTTTTTCAGTGAGTGTAGATATCTGTTGCCATAATGATGGTTGTTGCTATGGTCTATTAAATTGTCCTGATTGCGCAACTTGTCCCTGACCTTGGCCTATACTTGGGTGAGATTTCCATCCTTAGTTGAAATTACCTTGGCGGTATGGAAATTGATTGTTCATGAAATTTACATCTTCTTGGGCCTCCACTGGAAAAGCATATTGACCATTAATATGGTCACCACCACATAGTTCACACATCTGTTGTTGAACTTGAGCAACAGTTTTTAATTCCTTCGGTAATTGAGCAAGTGTCTTTGTTAGATTCTCCAACTGTTGAGTTATAATCTTATTTTGAGCAAGCAAGGCATCATTCGACTGCAATTGCAGAACCCCTTTCGGTTGAACAGAGGCTCCTCTTTCACTATGCATTTCATTATCATTAGCAGCCATGTTCTCTATCAATTTTGTTGCTTCCTTTGGAGTTTTACATTTAATATTACCTTCAGCTGAGGCATCTAATATCAACTTGGTTTGTGAACCAAGACCTCCAAGGAAAAGTAGAACTACTGCTGCTTCATCAAAACCGTGCATGGGAGTGTTTCTCAAAAAGCTTTTGTACATGTCCCATGCTTGACCTAATGTCTCCTCCATGCCTTGTCTGAAAGAAGAGATCTCTTGCTTCGATTTGTTGACTTTAGATTGTGGAAACTACTTGTTCAAAAACTTTGCAACCACAGCTTCCCATTCTGTAAAACTACCTTCTGGATAAGAATTTAACCATAACTTAGCATTGCTTCCCAATGAGAAAGGAAACAAGCTAAGCTTGATTGCTTCATCTGGCACTCCATTTATCTTCAAGGTGTTACAAATTTCATTGAAGGTGGTGAGATGTTCATACGGGCTTTCATGTGATAGCCCATTAAACTGATTGCTTTTCACCAACTGTATCAATGTCGGTTTCACCTCCATGTTTGCAACATTGATCCTCGGCCTTGCTATACTGTTAAAATTTTGAGGGCCAACAAAAGTGGTGTAATCTACAAGAGTTCGTCTACCATTATTCTCCTCTGCCATATTTTTAGTGCTATGGTAAAACCTTGGTGGTGAAGGTTGTAAGAGTGTCTCAAGAGAAGGGAATAGTTCTCTTGAAGTTCGAATTCTCCTCCTCCTTCTACTTTCATCCAAGCCTTCAAGAAGAGGTTCATAAATCTTTTTGTTTCTAGTCTGAATATTACCCTCTATACATAAGGAAACAAAACCATAGAAAAATTTTGTTAGCACAAAAAGATAGAAAAGAGAAGAAATAATCAAAAGATATAATTGAAAAGATAAGAAGATAGAAAATAAAAACAGAAAATAAAAACCCAAAAATAAAAACTTAAAATAAAATAAAATAAAATAATAACAACAAAAATAAAAAAATAAAAACAAAGAACAAAAAATAAAAACAGAAAACAGAAAAATAAAAACAGAAAAACAAAATTCACAACAAGTAAAAAATAATCAAAAATCTCACAACCACGAGTCCCCGGCAACGACACCAAAAACTTGATGAACAAATCTTCAATCCCCGAAAACGGAGTCAAAAACTTGTTAACCCTCGGCAAGTGTAATCGAATCGTATCAAGTAATAAACATGGTAAGACCAAGTATCGTTCTTCTAAAGGACTCACGACCTAGACAATTATGTGATTTATTGATTAATTAAGACTTGTGAACAAATTGTTGTAAGTTTCAAAAAGACTCAAAAGTAAATATGTATGCATGTGATGATCAATGGGCAAGAAGAAACAAAACACGTGAATTGAAATATATGGATGAATATGTTGTTGGGGTTTATCAATTTCATCCTATCCACTCTCTTGTATTTAGGAATTCATTATTCTTTTCATTAATGTTAATGTCACTTTCTAAATCACTTTAAACCCGATTTCTCGATGAAGAAAGCCTATCTTTAATTATGAGTTCATACAATTCCTAGCATCCCTAACAATTAATTCTGAAGCATAGAAGCTTAAAGGCAACCAACCATTATACTCCTATGTCTAGGTTTGTAATATACTTTTGGGAGAGATTCCCCAGATCTAGATTTCCCCGTATGTGTCGATATCGACAAAACCAATAATCATGACATCAAATGAATTAAACAATGCATGCTTTGAGCAAAGAGGAAAAACCCTAACTATTAATGAAAGAAAGCATGTATCATAAAAATGATCTTGAAGACCAAATTTCATACAAGAGAGTTTCTAAGGATTTACATTGATTCCCCAACAACAAAAAAATTTTAGTTCACCATAGTCATTGTGAAACTAGATGAAATACAATGGAAAAGTGAAGGATAGAACCCTAGAAAGTTGAGAAAGGAATCTTAGCATCCAAAATCCTCCTCCAAGGGGTGAAAGAGTGTGTTTTTGCTTCGTCCCAGCCAAAGATACAAACCCTAGAATGTCCTAAAGCTTATATATTATTCTAAAAAATACAAAAAATTAGGCCCAAGCCCAGAAAAGTGCCGCCCAACGGTAATAACGCATGACCACTTCTTCCCCTTAGCATATTTGCTCCCCTTAGCGGTGCCAATGGTTCTTTGCGAGTGCCGCTCAGCGGTAATTTGCGTTGAGTGGTACTTGCGGTTTCTCTTCTTTTGCACTTTCTGTATCCTTTTCTGATTCCATCTCTATCCCTTTTCACTTCTTTCATCAATTTCATCTAAAAACCTGCAAAAATAAGGAAATCAAGCATAAAACCGGTCCAACTCTGTTATTTCCAATAATTCAACAAAATGATGAGTTCAAGCTAATTTCTAAGTCATAAAGGTTGTAATTGAAGTCAATTTTAAGTATAAAAATAACAGTTTTTCAACTGTTATCACACATATGCCTTGGCTTGAATCTTCTTGATAATTCTTGATTGATATGCATGTTTGAAAGTGACAAATGCAGTTTTGTTCTTAAACCTCTCTAGCCAAATAAGCGTACCTTATTTTAATCCCTTGATAACCCCTTTTGAGCCTATATTTTTCCCTATTTGTTTGTTTTGAAGCTCATTGATGAGTCAATATTTTCTTGATTTCACTTAGCTTATTGTGCTAGATTTAATTAGGGAATTATGCTTGAATGTCCAATATTTCTCCATTTTTCCTAATTGTGCTTAATTTGACCAGAAATTCTTATTTTAATTAATTTGAATTATCTGAGCTTATTATTTTCATTATTGATTGCAGGGAAAATTTTGGAAATACATTCTGGGACATTAGGAAGGATGCTAAATAATTTAAGATTCTCCATATAGACATTTTACAATTAATGATATTGTAATTTAGTAGTTTAGGCTTTTTGAACCAACTTGTGCACTTTGGGCCAATTTTGGTAAAATGATGTTGGGCCCAAAAGTGATTTAGGTTTAGTTTTTATTATTATTATTATTCAAAAAAAAAACCTAAAAGATAGGGGGTGCTAAGTGTCCAGCCGCCACTTGTTACTAGTTTCTCTCGGCTTTTGAACGTTTTTCATGGAGAATGTTAGAAGCACTCTTTCTTTTCTTTTGAAATGAAAGGGTGATTTTTAGCTTTGCTTAATATAAGAAAGCGCTGAAGTAATTGATGAAGAAAGAGCTCGATGCTAATCTCAATTTACTAATTTACTCATTGCCTTTTTATTTGGTTTTCATGCACTTTTAATTGAAGTTTATTCAAGCAGCTATTACGGAGAAAGAAAATGAGAGCTCAACGTTAATTTCTTTTATTTGGTTGCATTTGTTATTTCGCCCTTTTCATTTCAGCAGCAGCATAGAAGAGAGCGGTGCAGCAGCGTTGATTCAATTTGGAAGGCATGGGCTTCACGAGGAGAGAGGTGGGACGTGTTGGAGCTGCCACCTAAGAAAAGAGGATATGATTCTCAATTGAAAGGGAGAGCAGCCGCCACCGAGAAGCTTCTTCACTTTTCTTTTTGTGAGCACACGGGGAATGGAGGGAGCACACGCTGCACGTTGGAGAGAAGCGAATTTCCTTTTCTTTCTTTAGAGTGGCACGGTGAAGCAAAGTAGAGGCGCTAATTCGTTTTTGGCTGGAGAAGAGTGGTGTCACGGCCTGGATGGAGGATGCACGCTAATTCAAAAAGGAAGAAAACACGCGTTGAATTCATTCTTCTTGTTGAAACGGTGCATACAAGAGGTAAGTCATTTTTACTTGGAGAAAAGAGAGGTGTGGATTTATAGGAGTAGGTGTACGTGACGTGGAGCTGGAAACGGTGATTTCATTTGGATGGAGTGCAAGCCGTGATGTATCTTGGGGCAGCAGCACGTTAGGGAGAAAGTGGTGTGCATAGTTACGTCCTGAAAGAGAAAGCTCCAAAGGGTTTCATTTTACTAGCTTTAAGCTTGCACCTAGAAGTATTTTTTTGTGTGTTCGGTTATTATTGATATTGGTATACGTTCAGGTTAAGTAGCTTGCTAATCTATATTATTCCTATTCAAGCATTTCTTTTTAGTGTTGTTTCCGTGATGAATGTGTGGGATAGATAACTACAATGAGCATTAATCTTTTTAATTTAAGTGTTGCCTTTTAATAGCTTTAATTGTGTTTGGATATTTACCTTTTGCATTGTTCAGTTTACTTTTTTTGTTCACTATGTTGTCTATTATGTTCGGTTTATTGTTTCCGTTCATTACTCATACAATGACCCTAAGTGAAAAACCATGATTACCTTAACTTTAGGGAGTTTTGGAGCTTTGGAAGTGTTTTGGGAACAAGTGCGGTCTCCCTTGGGATTCTGATGAATTGGCTAGTTGATTCCTCTTCTTGTTTTGTTTTTGTAAATATGTGTGCATCTTGTCTCTTATAGTTGAGTCCTAAATAGAGAAAAGAAAAAGAGACAAGATGAAAAAAAATATAGAAACATGAAAAAATAAAAAAAAATTATGAATAATGGAGTCAAGAAGAGGATTGAATTAGAGGTTGGGGTGCGATTTGACTGTGTTTACACTTGTTCCCCATTGCTCCTCTATTTCTTTTGGTTTGTAGCTTCTCATCCATATTATATCCTCCCTTGTCCTTGGCCCCATTACATCCATAAAAGACCTTTTGATTTGAACATGCATATGTTTTGAGTGTTGATATTAGAGACTTGCCAAGTCTGTTGTTGCCTGCTTTCTTGAGTACATTGCGTTCAAAATGTTTACCCTAGACACTTGAGAGAAACACTGATAGTGCATCTGTGAGGTTTTGTTACTTTTGATTCACCTCTTGAGCTGATTGATCAATTTCCATGCTTGGAATTGCTTGGATGATTTCATAAGTATTTGCTTTCTCTTATTCATTCTGTGTTGGATGTTTTCTACTCCTTTTCTTTGTCTAGATTCCTTGAGAACTGTGTAATTATGTTCGTTTCCTTGTGAGTCTTTGTTTTATGTGTGTTGAGTTTGTGTTATAGCCCTGATGTCCTCTGAACTATTCCTTGATTTGCGTCTTCATTTTGCCCAAGAGTGCAAAAGATTAAGTGTGGTCTATTTTGATGAGTCGATATTTTCTTGACTTCACCTAGTTTATTGTACCAGATTTAATTAGGGAATTGTGGTTGAATGTCCAGTATTTTCCCACTTTTGCTAATTGTGCTTAATTTAATCAGAAATTCTTATTTTAGTTAATTTGAATTATCTGAGGCTAATTATTTGCAATATTAATTGTAGGGAAATTGTTGGATAACATTTTGGGACTTAAAGAGAAAATATAAGAGGGCGGTGCAGCAAGGAAAAAGGGGGAGCAACTTTGGCGTGCTACGTCCAGTAGAGGCAGTAGCTGGTCCAAAAGGAGGAAGCGGCCCATGGGTAAATCATTCTTGGAGCATCCACCAGCACGTGAAGAGGGGATTCATCCTTCATTTTGAGAGCCGCCAGGCGGAGAGGAGAGGCTGACGTGGAGAGAAAGAAAGAAGCTCATGGACACTGAAGATGGAGGGTTACAACTGATTTCTTTTCCTCATTCAAGTAGGAAGCTTGCATTCATTTCTTTAGGAAAAGCTCATCTTCATCACGCTGGCAGAGTGCACACGGGTTGCTCCAGCAGATTTCTCTTTTCTTTCCTTTATTTATGCTTGAACTATGAAGTATCTTTTATATTCTGATATAACTGAATGCATCATTTAAGAAGCCACTGATTTTACATTTTTTTTACTGCACACGCAATTTCTTTAAATGTCACATGGAAAAACGATTTCTTTTTCACGATTAAGTCCAGCAATTGAAGCGATAATTAATTGTTAATGTGCACAAGGAGATTCAATTCCTTTTCTTTTAGAAATGTGACGTTTTCAATTCTAGGACACATGCTGTCACGTTTTTATTCATGAAGTGTTAATTTCATTTGAGAGGTTTCTTTGAGTTTCAATTGGAGAAATAGGAAGAGCACACATGGTGGCCTGTAAAAAGGATTTACGCATTTTTAGTTCATTGATTCCCGTAATGGATATGCGTTAGTGGATGAATATAATGTACACTTCAATGTTTAGCTCAAGGGTCGCATATTTTCTTTTATTCCCGTTGTTTTGTGTTTCAATGGGTTAACGCTCTGTTTATTTGAATTTTTATTCCAAGCCGTAATGTGCATTTCATTTTTAGCCAAGTGTTTATTTATTATCTTTTGCCTTTGACTTAGTTCACACATCTTGTTTTAGGACTGTTTAGTTTACTGTTTCTGTTCACTATGTTGTCGATTTTGTTCGGCTTCTTTATCTTCCAGTATTTCCAATTTTCTCACTTGCTTTAGAGCCGTTTGGTCTCAATGTAGAACTGTTCAGTCATCTGTAGGACCGTTCGGTCTTCATGCTTTGTTCATTTATTTCAATGTTTTCAATTATGTTTGGTTGTATTTAATTTCTAGTTTTAATTTAGTTCATTTCTAATCACAAAAACACTTTCAAACCCCCCCCCCCCACTACATGTTTGACCTACGCCTCGAACCACATTTGGTCCTTGAGAGACGACCTAGGAGTCACTTCCTAGTCTATACTGCATTCTTAATGCACATTAAATTTGTATGGGGTGCGACAGTCATCAGAAGCTTAAAGGCAACCAACCCTCATATCCCTATGTCTAGGCAATACTACTTTTGGGAGAGATTCCCCAGATCTAGATTTCCCCGATAAATGTTCATATCGACAAAATCAATGATCATACAATTGAATGAGTTAAACAAAGCATGCATAGAGTGTATAGGAAAAACCCTAACAATTAATGAAGTAAAGCATATATAATCAAGAATCAATTCAATACATGAGAGTTTACAAAGGTTACATAAATCCCCAACAACAATGGAGGTTTAGTTCACCATAGACATGGTGAAACTAGATAAACAATGGAATGAAAGGATGGAAGACATAGAAAAACCCTAGAAAGAGAAGAAGAGACTACCGCATCCCCAAATCTGCCCCCAAGGGGTGAAAAGTGTGTTTCTGTGCTCAAGCCATCAAAAGATCCAATCCCTAAGATGTCCAAGTCCTTAAATAGACCAGAAAAATAACAGAAAACGAGTCCAAGCTCAAAATATATTAGAAAAATAATAGAAAACCGGTCCAAGCCCACAAAACTGGCGCTCAGCCCAAAACTGGCGCTCAACGGTGGCTTTGCGGAACTTAACTGGCGCTCAGCCCCAAACTGGCGCTCAGCCCTACTTTTCTGCACTCTGGTTGACTTTTCTACATTCTAGTTGACTTTTGCATTCCAACTATTTGGTACTTTAACTCTTCTTTCAAATCATGCAATTAACCTACACAATCAAGGGAATTCAGTGATAAAATCATCAGGTATAACCTCAACTCTCTTATTCACAAAACTAAAGCAAAAACATGAGTTCAAGCAAGCTTCTAAGTCAAAAAGGGTGTTTTTAATATCAAAATTAAGTATAAAAATAATGGTTTTTCAACCGTTATCACAACCCCAAACTTGAAACTTTGCTTGTCCTCAAGCAAAATGTAACTTGGGTTAAACCAAATACTCATACTACAATGGTCTAGCACACCAAAAAGCATTTTTCTCTTAGGACAAGTAAATCACTCATGAATGCTCACCATAGAAAGATTAGTCAAGATATAATGATGCTTTAGCCAATCAAGCTTCAACTATGGTGCTCACATAATCAAGACATACACAATAGATGCAAACCTCATGAATAATCAACCAACCAAGCAAGAATGTTATCATATAGTGCATGGAACAATTCCTCACCAAAGACAATGTTTCACTCAAGCACTCAAAAGTATTTCACTCAAACTCAAAGGTGTATAGTGAGGTGTCACTCTTACACTCTACCATCACAATGTCACATGAATCAACTTTCCCTTTCATTTAACCACATATCAAACACACTCACAAGCAAGCTATCATCACAAGGACTTTTCAAGGCTTGTATTGAGGCTGGGCTAAGAAGAAAATTGGTTTTTCTAGACAGCAAAATTCCTTGAATTAAGAGAGTGCACAATTCATTTATTCACATTAACAATACTCTCTCTTTCTCCTTTTATGTGAGAAACCAAATCTTCAACTTATTCCCAACTTTTCTTTCATTGAGCTCAACCTTTTCTTTTCTTTCTTTTCTTCTCTTTTCTTTTTCTTTTGCCTTTTGCTTTTGCTCAATGCTCTTTGATAAATTTCACAAAGTTCTTTCCTGTTTCTCACCACCCCAAACTTAAACCATTCTCCATTACCACAAAACATACTCTACTTAACTCAAGGTAAGGATTTCAAAAAGGGTTTTTCCACTTTTCAATTTTAGGCTCAAGGTGCAAAGGTTAGAGAAAACATTGATCTCTATTGGGTTCACCTATAAACATTGGCTCTAAGGGAGAAGAAAAACATGGCCTTGATCATTTGTAACAAGCAAGTAAGTGGTTCAATCATAGAAAATTAGGCAAAATCAATCATGCTTCCAAAGCAATAGCACTCAATCAATCAAAAACTCTTGAGCCTAATCTCTCACAAGTTAACTCAAGTTCCACAATTTGATAAACATTCTGCCCATCATATTAATCACAATTGAAATTATGCATCTATTTTTAACAATAATATGAGTAACCACCATCTATGCTTAAAAAGCCTCAACAATCATTAGCTCAACATGCATCATAGAACAATAGAGCAAACACAAGAATATTACTCATGACAAACAACAATTTATCACATCATACCAAACCATTGCACACAACTCATTAAACAAAGTACATAAGCAAAAATAAAAATAAAACAAAATTCAAATAAAATAAAGCAAAAACATAAAAATCCTTATCCAATGGCATCCATCAATAGATGTTGTCAGTAACATCCATCAATAGATGTCTAGTAGCATAGCATCCATCAGTAGATGCTCTCAATAGCATCCATGAATAGATGCTCTCAATAGCATCCATCAGTAGATGCTCTCTCATCTGAATCTTCCTGCATCCATTAGTAGATGTGAATCCTTCTCATGAGCATCCATCAGTAGATGTTAATCTTTCTCATCTTCATCGGCATCCATCAATAGACGCCTTTAGTAGCATCCATCAGTAGACGCTTAATCATATAGGATCCATCAGTAAACGCTATCATTCGTCACCCTCATCATAACAGCATCCATCAGTTGATATTGTCATTTGACTCCTCCTAGCATCCCTGAGTAGATGATGTCCAACATCAATCAGTAGATGCTATAATTCCTACAAAGAAAATTCAAATCCAAAACAAAAAGTCAGAAATTGGGTTGCCTCTCAATAAGCGCTTGTTTAACGTCACGAGCCTGACACCATTAAGCACAATCTGCATCTATGATGTTGGTGTTCCTTTTGCTTTCATCACACCAACTTATCTGCAACATCTTCGTGTTCACCATCTTTACCCTCCTTGAATAAGGAGCCTCAATCTCAATAACTTCATTCTCTTTGATATTTTTAACCACTTCATGCACAGAACTTGGTGAACATGACACTTGAAGGATGGCACTCAGCGCCCTTAATGGGGCGCGCAGGCGCGCCCTATGACCTTCTTTGTCCTTCTTCTCTTGATGATTGTGTACTCCTAGTACAGATTTTTGAATTTTATCTTGAAAACACTAAAGAACACTGCACTAGAGCACCTAATTAGCACAAACAGATAAAAAATTAAAAAGATGAAGAGATAGAAAGATAAAAAGATAGAAAGATAGAAAGATAGCAAGATAGAAATATAAAAAGATAAAAAAATTAAAAAGAAAAATAAATGAAGAGATAGAAAGATAAAAAGATAGAAAGATAGAAAAATAGAAAAATAGAAAGATAAAAAAAATAAAAAAATAAAAAGGTAGAAAGATAAAAAGATGAAAAGATAAAAATAAGAATAAAAAGATAAACAAATAAAAAGAAAAAAAATAAAAATAAAAAGATAAAAAAAAAAACTAAAAAGATAAAAGAGAAAAAGATAAACATATAGAAAGATAAAAAGAAAAAAAAAATAAAAAGATAAAAAGTCTAATCGTTTAAGAGTCACACAAATAGAATAGTTATACCACGAGTCCCCGGAACGGCGCCAAAAACTTGATAAACAAAATTTTTGTTCCCCAGCAACGGCGCAAAAAACTTGTTAACACTTTGGCAAGTGTACCGAATCGTATCAAGTAAAAATAAATGGTAAGACCAAGTATCGTTTCCCAAGAGACTCGCGACACTAAACAGTTACATGATTACCCAACTAAAAAATTTTGGGGTTTTTGAATGCAAATGCAATAAAAATAAACATGAATGCAATTTGATCAATTGAGGCTAAACACAAGAATGAATGAATGAAGTTGATGGTATTGTTATTGGGTTTTAAATTTCACCTAGTTTACTCTCGTGCATATATGAATTCATCTTCTTCATTAATGTTAATGCCACTTTCTAATTTACCTTAAACCCGATGTCTCGGTGAAGAAAGCCTAATCCTAATTACCAGTTCAAAATGTATTGTCTCCCTACCAATTAATAATGCATTACATTCGCACAGAAGCTTAAAGGCAACCAACCCTCATATCCCTATGTCTAGGCAATACTGCTTTTGGGAGAGATTCCCTAGATCTAGATTTCCCCGTATGTGTCCATATCAACAAAATCAATGATCATGCAATTGAATGAGTTATACAAAACATGCATAGAGTGTAGAGGAAAAACCCTATCAATTAATGAAGTTAAGCATATATAATCAAGAATCAATTCAATACATGAGAGTTTACAAAGGTCACATCAATCCCCAACAATAATGGAGGTTTAGTTCACCATAGACATGGTGAAACTAGATGAACAATGGAATGAAAGGGTGGAAGAGATAGAAAAACCCTAGAAAGAGAAGAGGAGACTCCCGCATCCCTAAATCTGCCCCCAAGGGGTGAAAAGTGTGTTTCTGTGCTCAAGCCATCAAAAGATCCAATCCCTAGGACGTCCAAGTCCTTAAATCGACCAGAAAAATAGTAGAAAACGAGTCCAAGCTCAAAATATATTAGAAAAATAACAAAAAACGGGTCCAAGTCCACGAAACTGGCGCTCAGCGCTACTTTTCTACACTCTAGTTGACTTTTATGCACTGGTTGACTTTTCTTCAATCTGGATGACTTTTCTACATTTTGGTTGACTTTTGCATTCCAACTATTTGGTACTTTAACTCTTATTTCAAATTATTCAATTAGCCTACAAAATCAAGGGAATTTAGTGATAGAATCATCAAGTATAACCTCAACTCTCTTATTCACAAAACTAAAGCAAAAACATGAGTTCAAGCAAGCTTCTAAGTAAAAAAGGGTGTTTTTAATATCAAAATTAAGTATAAAAATAATGGCAGACACACTCTGGCAAATTACACAACAGTTGTTGGCCCTCATTATTTTAATATCATTGCAAGGTCGATGGTCAATGCTGCAAACATAGAGGTAAAGCCTGCGTTGATACAATTGGTGAAGAGCAACCAATTTAATGGACTGTCTCACGAAAGTCCATATGAGCATCTGACCACTTTCAATGAGATTTGCAACACTGTAAAGATTAATGGAGTGTCGGATGACGCTATAAAGCTTAGTTTGTTTCCTTTCTCATTAGGAGGCAATGCTAAGTTATGGTTGAATTCTTTCCCGGAAGATAGCTTTACTGAATGGGAAGATGTGGTTGCAAAGTTCTTGAACAAATACTTCCCACAGTTGAAAATCAACAAAGGTAAGCACAAAATTTCCTCTTTCAGGCAGGGCATGGAGGATACTTTAGGTTAAGCATGGGATAGATACAAGAGCTTGTTGAGAAAGACGCCCATGCATTGCTTTGATTAAGCCACAATAGTCATTTTTTTCCTTGAAGGTTGTTAACACTCGACAAGTGTACCGAATCGTATCAAGTAATAATAAAATGGTAAGACCAAGTATCGTTTCCCAAAGGACTCACGGCCTAGACAGTTATGTGATTTCTTGATTAAATTAGACTTGAAAACAAAATCATTGTGTTTGAATTACGGAAAATAAACATGAATGCAAGTTTTTTGATCAATTGGATTGAAAGAAGCAAAATAGATTGATGTAAAATATGGAATGATGATGTTGTTGGGGTTTCCGATTTATCCTATCCACTCTCATGTATTCATGAATTCATCTTTCTTCATTAATGTTAATTCCACTTTCTAATTTACCTTAAACCCGATGTCTCGGTGAAGAAAGCTTACTCCTAATCACTAGTTTACAATGTCTTGTCTCCCTAGCAATGAGATGCATAATGAAAGAGGAGCTCAATCTCAGCAGAAGGGAGTCCTATAGTTACAATCTCATGATGCTCTACTTGCACATAATAAGATTATTACTCAACAATTGGAGAATTTCACGAAGAAACTCTCTCAATTGCCAAAGGAGCTGCAGAATGTTTCACAGGTTCAAAGAAACTCTGTGAGTTATGTGGTGGTGATCATATCAATGGTCAATGTGCTTTTCCAGTAGAGGCCCAAGAAGATGTCAACTATATGGGCAATCAATTCCGCCAAGGTAATTTGAACCAAGGGTGGAAACCTCACCCAAGTATGGGTCAAGGTCAATTTGGGCAATCTAGGCAAGCAAGACAATTTAGTAGACCACCACCGCAACAATCATAATGGCAACAAATATCTGCATTATCTAAACGAACTTCAAAGCTTGAAGAAACCTTTCAACAATTTATGCAGGTAACTATCTGATGAAAAATTTATGAACACCGAAAAACGGCGCCACAAACTTGTTTAACACTCGGCAAGTGTGACCGAATCGTATCAAGTAATAAAACTAGGTAAGACGAAGTATCGTTTTCCCAAAGGACTCACGACCTAGTTAGTTATTTGATTTGTTGATTATTTACGACTTGTGAACGATTGATTGTAGGTTTTTAATGCAAAAGACAATAATTAAACATGTATGCATGAGTTTGATCAATGGCAAAAAGAGTAAAACAAACACGTAATGAATGATATGGATGAGTATGTTGTTGGGGTTATCAATTTCATCTTATCCACTCTCATATACTTTAGGAATTCATCAATCTTTTCATCAATGTTAATGCCACTCTCTAAATCACCTTGCAAGAAGGCCTATCCTTAATTACGAGTTCATACAATTCCTAGCATTCCTAGTAATTAGTTCTGAAGTGTAGGAGCTTAAAGGCAACCAATATGCTATTGGGAGAAATTCCCCGGATCTAGATTTCCCCGTACGTTCCCATATCGACAAAATCAATGATCATGGCAATGAATGAGTTAAACAAAGCAAGCATTAAGCAAAGAGGAAAAACCCTAACTAATGATGAAAGAAAGCATGTATCTTAAAGTAAGATGTTAAAACATTAATTCCATATATGAGAATTTCACAAGACTACATTTATTCCTCAACAACAATACAAGGTTTAGTTCACCATATTCATGATGAAACTAGATGAACAATAATGAAAGAATGGAAGATAAAACCCTAGAAAGGTGAAAAGGGAGCCTGAGCATCTAAGATCTTCCTTCAAAGGGGTGGAAAAGAGAGTGTTTGCCTTTCACTATGTCACATGAATTGACTTTGCCTTTCATTTAACCACAATCAAATAAATTCACAAGCATGCATCATCACAAGGACTTTCAATGGCTTATAATGTGGCTAGGCTAACAAGAAAATTGGTTTTTCTAGATCACAAAACCCTTGAGTTAAGAGAATCATTTAACACAATTATTCTTACTTTTCCCACCTTTCCTTTGCATTGAGCTTTGCTTTTTCTTTTCTTTTCTTTCTCTTTTTCTTTCTCTTTTCACATACTTAATTCTTAGCTCTTAGCTCAATGCTTTCAAATTCCCTTTCTATTTTCCAACAACCCCAAACTTGAACATTTGTCAATACCACACAATATTTTCTACTTAACTCAAGGTAAAGCTTTCAACAAGGGTTTTAAATTTATGTTCAAGGCTAAGGGTTCAAATGATAGAACACATAATGTTCTCTTTTGTGGCTTATTTCATGCAACTTGGCTAATATAAGGGCTACCAACAAACGACCTTGATCATATAATGCAAACAAGCAAGTAATTCAATCATAGCAAACCTGGGCAAAGTCATTCATGCTTTCAACGTAATAGCACTCAATCACAAAAATTCTAGAGCTCAAAACCTCACATCTACGCTCATTCCCATTTGACATACACATCCTGCTTAATATCACAATCACAATAACTTTCATTTGTTCACAAAGCTTGTGAACCACCTGTATAAGCATGTAATGTGTACATCTCAACATCAATCAATATCAAAGCATCATCAGGCATTACTTATCAACTAGTCACAATCATAAGCAAACCATCATAACAGACAAAGTTCCCAATTGAGTACATCAAACCCTATTCTAAAAACAACAATGACTGATAAAACAAATCCTGCTCTAGTGCTTTGAAAAACTCATCCCCATCAATGATGCTCTCTCCCAACCCCAAACTTAGATGGACAACAAGTGAGAAAGTGAGTGGAAAAGAAATTTTCTCAAAAGGGATGAGGGAAAAGTTGTAGAAAACCTTGGAAAAGTATGTAGGATTGTGTGTGTAGAGAAGAGTATGAAAAGAGAAACTAAGGCGCAGCTTAGGGTATAAAAATACCCTAATGGGCTCGGGTTCCGCTAAGGGGCAACCTAAGCCCAGTCTGCGACACTACCTCTCAGCGGTAGTTTGCCGCTCAGCGGCATTTTCGGGAAGTGTTCTTCTTCTCCCTAGCTTAACCTAAGTGCGTCCTAAACATATCCCTCACTGGCTCCCTGCAATAAAATTCTCAGATCACTCATGCAAAACCCTATCATGCAACTAAAGCAGAATCAAAACAAACAATACAGATAAAAGCAATCAACTGGGTTGCCTCCCAGGTAGCGCTTGTTTAACGTCACGAGCTTGACCCAAAATCATCCAACACCCATCAGTAGGTGTATAGAAACATAGTATCCTTCAGTAGATACTCTTCCGCCTAACATCCATCAGTAGATGTAATCCCTGTAACAAACTTATAACAAAAACAAAAATACCCAAAAGTTCAAAATTACATCACCAAAATAAAAATTAAAAGTTTTTAAATCACTGGGTTGCCTCCCAACAAGCGCTCTTTTAACGTCACTAGCTTGACCCAATAAAACTCAAGTTCTTTCTTCTTTTTCTTCTTTCTACTGAACTTCTTCAGAAATTTGATCAAACCAGGAACCTGTTGCGATGTCTCAATCAGAGGAACTTTAATCTCCAATTTCTTGAAGATTTCCCTAAAGCACTTAAATTTCTTTTCCTTCCTATGATTCTTCTTTAGATGAGGATGGGATTTTTCGTATGATTTCTTCTTCTTTCCTCTCATCTTCTTTTTCTTCCTTTTTCTCTCCCTAAATTTTCTCTTTTTCTTTTCTCTTATTTTTTTCTTCCCTTTTCTTTTTCTTTTCAACTTCTTTATTTTCACACGAATTTTCTTTCTCTCTTTTCTCTCAACCACTTCTTTTTCTTTTTCTTCATCTTTATCTTTCTCACTCAACTCTTCTTTTTCTTTTCTCTCTATCTTTTCCTCATCTACCCCTAATTTTTTCTCATCAAGAATCTTGTCACTTTCAGTGACAATGGCTTGCCCTTCCTCCTTAGGGTTAACTTCAGTATTAACCTTAACATTCAATCTCTGACCAATGTAACGAAGGTGCATCTCCATCCTTTTACATGATTCTTCAATGCTCTTCTGAATAGAGTCGAAATTTTTCAAAAATCATTGAAGGGTGTCATCCAAACCATCCAAACTTTCTGATAGACAGGGTTGTTGCTGCCATTGTTGTGGTGTCGGCCATTGTTGTGGTGGCGGCCATGGCCTATCAAACTCTTCGACAACTTGAGTGCTTTTGTGATGACAATTAGGTATCTGTATGTACTGTTGAACTGCCTCCTCCAACGTTATCCTTCTTCCCGATAGAGAGGGTTTTTGCTGCCATTGTTGTGGTGATCGATACTTAAATTGTTTGGCAGCTTGCCAAAATTGACTTTGATTCATGCTTGAGTGAGGTTCCCACCAATGGTTGAAATTCCCTTAGTAGAATTGAGTGCCCATATAGTTAAATTCTTGTCTGAATTGCGTCCTGCAAACATTAGGCACAAAACTCTAGAAAATATTTGTTAGCACAAAAAGATAGAGAAGATAGATAATATAAAAAAAATCAAAGGATATAATTGGAAAGATAAGAAGATAAGAAATAAAAACAGAAAAAAAAAAAAATAAAATAAAAACAGAAAAATAAAAATAGAAAATAAAAACAGAAATTCAAATTTCAAAATTCAAAATTCAAAAACAAGTCAAAGATAATCAATAATCAAACAAATAAACTAGTTAAACCACGAGTCCCCGGCAACGGCGCAAAAAACTTGATGACAAATTTATGAACACCGAAAAACGGCGCCACAAACTTGTTTAACACTCGGCAAGTGTGACCGAATCGTATCAAGTAATAAAACTAGGTAAGACCAAGTATCGTTTTCCCAAAGGACTCACGACCTAGTTAGTTATTTGATTTGTTGATTATTTAAGACTTGTGAACGATTGATTGTAGGTTTTTAATGCAAAAGACAATAATTAAACATGTATGCATGAGTTTGATCAATGGCAAAAAGAGTAAAACAAACACGTAATGAATGATATGGATGAGTATGTTGTTGGGGTTATCAATTTCATCTTATCCACTCTCATATACCTTAGGAATTCATCAAGCTTTTCATCAATGTTAATGCCACTCTCTAAATCACCTTGCAAGAAGGCCTATCCTTAATTACGAGTTCATACAATTCCTAGCATTCCTAGTAATTAGTTCTGAAGTGCAGGAGCTTAAAGGCAACCAATATGCTATTGGGAAAAATTCCCCAGATCTAGATTTCCCTGTACGTTCCCATATCGACAAAATCAATGATCATGGCAATGAATGAGTTAAACAGAGCAAGCATTAAGCAAAGAGGAAAAACCCTAACTAATGATGAAAGAAAGCATGTATCTTAAAGTAAGATGTTAAAACATTAATTCCATATATGAGAGTTTCACAAGACTACATTGATTCCCCAACAACAATACAAGGTTTAGTTCACCATATTCATGATGAAACTAGATGAACAATAATGAAAGAATGGAAGATAAAATCCTAGAAAGGTCAAAAGGGAGCCTGAGCATCCAAGATCTTCCTTCAAAGGGGTGGAGTTTTAAAAATCAGATATAATATCTATTCCTCGCTTATTTTTCACATTTCCCTTTCCCTAGATTTCATTTTACTTTGCCTCTCACTCTCATTCTTCTCTTCCGTTCGTCTCATCCCTCTCACTCGCATTTCTCGGCACTCCTCACTCGCATTTCTCCGTCTTTAAAATTAGGGCAGGAAGGGGGCATTATTGTGGTTAGTTTTCACTCGCATTGAAGCAGTACGAAGGTATAATTGTGCACTATTTTGCATTTTTTCGTTGATTGATTTCCCTTTTTGGGTTTGTCTTTGGTCCTACTGGTTTTTGGTTTAACAGGTATCGTCGTTGTTGTTGTAGGATTGCGATTTTGGCATCCTTGTGTAGGCCAAAACCTTAGTACCGGTTCCATCTTGGTGATTATTGCGATTCCTATTTTTCTATGTGAGGTGCGTTTTGGAGTGCTGCAGGTAACGTGGTCCCTTCAATTTTTGGTTCCGATTGCTGTGTGTGGCGTTCTTATTTGAGAAAGTTTGATTATTTTTCAATGGGCATTGAAATTTGGGGTTTTAGGGTTGATGTTGGGAGAAATTGTGGGGTTTAGGGTTTGCTGTTCTGTGTTGGGACGCTTTTCAATTTTTTTGATTTTGTTGAGGAACTAAACATGTTAGCCTGTGATGATATTTTGCCTGTGATGATCTTTCGAAGAAACCAGAAACTTAAAGACCTCCAATATTTTAGTTGTGTGGAGTAGAACCTTGGTAAGTAGTGGGTTAGGAAGACATATATCGTGTTCTTTGTTTATTGTACAAAATCATGAGTGGAGGTAACCACTTCTTTGGATACATGAATCTGTTGCTTTGGTGTCTATTAAAACAGTGAAGGAGTAACCTTTGATTCTTTCAATTTTGGTTTTGTCCTGCCTAATTAGGTTGGTTTTTATTGGAGACCTTTGAAGCCTCTAGTTTTGAAGGAAATATTGATCTTTGTGGTGAACAACTCAACAAAAGTTGTCCTGGAGACTATTCAACAGCAACGGCAGAAGCAGGAACAGAAAAGGATGGAGATGACTCTGATTTCTATGAAGCATTGTACATAAGCATGGGTATAGGATTCTTTGTAGGATTTTGGGCCTTATTAGGACCGATTCTAATTTGGAAACCTTGGAGACTTGCTTACCTGAGGTTCTTGAACTGAAATGTTTTCAGAAATCTGTGTGCCAATTTTAGTTCTTCAATTGTTATTCCCAAATCAATTTTTTTACTGCTAAAATGCTCATTTTTGTTCAATTGCTAGGCTGTAGGCTTTGGCACAGAGCCTCAACTATAGACTACCCTGAACAACCCACCTTCATCGTCTTGAGGCCTGAGAAAAGATTCAAGTTAGAAAACCTGCACCCTTCAACTGAGTACTTTTGCAAGGCTTTTCAAAATGGACTTGTGAAGCACACAGCTGCTATTCAACAGCAGTTTGAATCTACTTATTCTCCTTTGGCCTTGACGTTGAGGGTATGTATAGAATGGTTATTTTGAAAATAGCTATGATGAATTTTACCTTCAATGGGTTTTTCCTCCTATATACATTTTTTTCCTTTTCTGTTACATGGGATTCTATTTTTTATCTCCATTTGCAAAGATATTGTTACACTTTTGTTTTAATTAGTTTTTATGATATATGGTTGAATAATCTGTTTGTTCTTTTGAGAAGTGTGTAACACATTTCTATTTGCTAAGTTCTTTCTTAAAGAGTAATCTGAAAAAATTCTGATTATTTTTTGGAACTGTGTTTTAATTTTCTCAGTCCTTATTACAAGGAAAATATCCAGTTACTTTTATCTCAGTGACAAAATTGTTTTAACCTAGTTTAATAGGTTAGATTATGCATTGTATTACCTATCTGGCCTATGTGTAGGCTGATCATTAATTTTTTTGTATATATCTTTGATGCAAAGGGTTTCTATAAATGAATGAATTAGCTAAAAGATGAAATAATCTCAAGCACTTTTTTTCGTTTTTCTCTCTCAAGTTAGATATACATGTCCACCAGATGTTTGAATCTTGTCTTATTATTGGAAATGATAAGCTAATTAATTATGAACAAGATTCTATCGTGTAGTGGGCGATCTTCACTCCCTTGTAACATATATTAGTGGCCTTTCCTCTCTCTATGCCTTAAACGTCTGGTTTGTCATGTAACATGTATTTTAATTCTTGTAATTCATTTTTATATCTTCATTGTGATATTTTGATTCTTGATTAGATATTGACCTATTCATCCCCGATTCATAAACGTATATTTCAAATTTTGAAGTCATACTACTCAACTAAAATAGTTGATTATGATGATAAAAGTAAACACATGAGCATTATGTATAATAAGATTTGCAAGGATGGCATGAAGAATAAAGTTGAATTAATGTGAACTAACAAATAGTTTATTTATTGGAAAAAAAAATGGGAAATTACTCTCATAATTTTACTATTTATATCAATTAATTTTATTTTAATTTTACATTTGTTTTGCAGGTGGCTGGTTGTTGACCTTTTTTTGTTGTGTTCCTATTTCAAATTTCAAGTAAGAGACTCTACATATTACAAGATGTTGTATCAGTTGCTGGTTTAAATGTATTTTCATAATGTGCTTCATTACAATTTTAATTCTATTATTTTATTTATAGATCTTTAATGATTCATCTCCAATGGGAGCTGCAGACATTGAAGACATTGGAAGGAACTGGGCTTCTTTTATTTTAAGTGTTAGTAGAAATTTGGCCACAATTCAATAGTGTATGTACATTAATGTAATATTTGGATTTAATACATAGTTTCATGTATAAATGGTATTAAATTATTAGATGATTTAATGTTTGAAATGAATTCTATTTTGTTAGTATCATTAAATTTGTTTATTTGAAGCTATATTGATTATAAATTGATTGAATGAGATGATAATACAGGATATTATTATAATTTTCTTGGATGTCAAATGCAATAATCAATTTTTTTTAAAAAAAACATATTATAACGTACTAAACAATGTACGTTATGATAAGTTGATCACATATTATAACGTATAAAAATATATACATAATAATAGATCATATATTATAACGTACAAAAACTTCTACATCATTATACCTCCCACCTTTTATAACGCACAAATGAAAATTTGTCATAATAAACTGTGCATATTATGACAGACTTCAGAAACTACGATGTAATGTGTTCAACATATTATAACATAAATTTATGCTACGTTATAAAATGCGCAGACTTACTATATCGCCCAGAACTATATCCCCAGTAACTACGTTATAAAAAGTCATTTTTGTACGTTATAAAATGTCATTTTTCCACTAGTGTTGGAGTTTATGGATAAGATTGATAAAATTTCGGTTCAGTATTTGTGTTGTTCTCCGGATGCATATTTGATTGTGGTCATCGTTGACTACTCTCATTTCGTGTATTTCGGAGACCAATGCGAAATGCTGCCGAAATCTTATCAAATTTATGACGTAGACTTCTTTGCATGTGTCTTAGCAAATTATGAAATATAATTTTTTTGAATGGGTAGGGCCTAACCTTGTGAAAGTTAAAAAACTTATACTGATGATTTTACGAACATAGTATGGATCGAAGCTGGATGAATGAATGTCGCATCAATGAAGAATATGATAAGGGTGTTTCAGAGTTCTTGCAATACGTTGAACAAAATGCTAAGTCTATGAACAGGACATACTTTTGTCCTTGTGTTCGTTGTCTTAATCAAATACGACAAGACTTAGGCAATGTGTGTGACCATCTATTCATGTTCGGCATAATGAGGACTTATACCGTTTGGACTTGGCATGGAGAAGTACTGGACCAACCTACCACATCACGAGGAACGAATTATGTGGAAGAATGGATGAGTGATCATTTAGAGGACATGATACATGATCATTTAGAGGACATGATACGTGATGTCGGTGAAGATAATTTTGGAAGAGCTAATTTGTATGATTCTCTTATAAATGATTCAGAGCAACCGTTGTTCCCAGGATGCTCGAACTTTACACGTATGTCTGCACCTTTAAAGTTGTTTAGTTTAAAAGCAAGGAATGGATGGACCGATAAAAGTTTCACCGAGTTGTTGGAGTTGTTGAAGGAGATGCTTCCAAAAAATAATACTCTACCTATTCGTAATTACGAGGCAAAAATTTTTTTATGTCCAATGGGTCTTGAATATCAAAAGATACATGCTTGCCCTAATGATTGTGTTTTGTACACAAAGGAGTTTGCTTCGCTAAAGTATTGTCCAACATGTGGTTTATCCCGTTTTAAAAAGAAATCTGACAAAAACACTGCTAATGAAGGTAATGATGGTGCACCCAATGTAGAAATGAAGGAAAATGATGGTGCACCCAATGTGGTTTATCCTGTTTTGTACCTGTGGGTCTTCCCAAGCGTAGAAATGAAGGAAAATGTGAAGGTAAGGATGTTCGAGGTGTGAGAATTCAAAGTGTTAGTGATGACAAATTTATGAACACCGAAAAACGGCGCCAAAAACTTGTTTAACCCTCGGCAAGTGTGACCGAATTGTATCAAGTAATAAACTCGGTAAGACCAAGTATCGTTCTCCCAAAGGACTCACGGCCTAGTTAGTTATATGATTTCTTAATTATTTAAGACTTGTGAACAAATGGTTATAGGCTTCAAATGCAAAAGACAAAAAGTAAAGATGGATGCATGTGATGATCAATGGGAAAGAAAAATAAAAAACTGAACAAATTATATGGATGAGTATGTTGTTGGGGTAATCAATTTCATCTTATCCACTCTCATATATTTTAGGAATTCATCATTCTTTTCATCAATGTTAATGCCACTCTCTAAATTACCTTAAACCCGATGTCTCGGCGAAGAAAGCCTATCCTTAATTATGAGTTCATACAATTCCTAGCATCCCTAATAAGTAATTATGAAGCACAAAAGCTTAAAGGCAACCAACCCTCATATCCCTATGTCTAGGCGATATTGCTTTTGGGAGAATTTCCTCGGATCTAGATTTTACCATATGTGTCCATATCAATAAAACCAATAATCATGACATCGAATGAGTTAAACAATGCATGCTTTGAGCAAAGAGGAAAAACCCTAACAAATGATGAAAGAAAGCATGTATCATAGATATGATTTTTAAACACAAAATTCCATATATGAGAGCTTCAAAAGATTACATTGATTCCCCAACAACAACAAGAGTTTAGTTCACCATATTCATGGTGAAACTAGATGAAATACAATGAAATAGTGAAAGATAGAACCTTAGAAAGATGAGTAGGTAGCCTTAGCATCCAAGATCTTCCTTCAAGGGGTGGAAATGTGTGTGTTTGCTTCGTACTCTGCCCAAGATACAAACCCTAGGAAGTGGGCCTAAGCCCAAAATAATGGCGCTCAGCGGTAAACTACCGCTTAGTAGTAAGTGTGTGTGTTGAATTCTTCCCCTCAGCTGCACTTTCACCCCTCAGCAAAGCCAACGGGTGTTCATTAGTGCCGCTCAACGGTAAACTGGCGCTGAGCGGTACTTGCGGCTTCTCTTCTTTTGCACTTTTTGAGTTCTTTTCTGATTCCATCTTTATCCTTCTTCACTTCTTTCATCAAATTCACCTTAAAACCTGCATAAAACACTGAAATCAAGCATAAACCTGTCCAACTCTCTTATTTCCAAAAATATAAACAAAAGCGTGATTCCAAGCTAGTTTCTAAGTGTTAAAGGTTGCTTTTAGTATCAATTTTAAGCATGAAAATAACAATTTTTCAACTGTTATCACAACCCCAAACTTAGAACTTTGCTTGTTGATAACGGTTCAAAAACCATTATTTTTATACGTAATTTTGATACTTAATGCACCCTTTTTGGCTTAGAAGCTTGCTTGGACTCATGATTTTGTTTTAGTTTTGTGAATAAGAGAGTTGAGGATATGCTTTATGATTTTATCACTAAATTTCCTCGATTTTGTAGATTTTTGGAATGATTTGAAAGAAGATTTGAAGTACCGAATGATTGGAATGCAAAAAAGTCAACCAGTCAACCAGAAAAGTAAACCAGTCAACCAGAATGCTGAAAAGTCAACCAGAATACAGAAAAAGTTCCATTGAGCGCCACTTTTCAGGTGCCAAAATCACTGCTGAGGGGCAAAAACAGCAGCTGGGGGCAAAATGGATCATGCGCTATTACCGCTCAGCGGTAAAATACTGCTGAGCGCCATTCTAAGTGGGCTTGGACCGGTTTTCTTTTGTTTTTATGGGCTTGGACTTGTTTTCTGTTATTTTTATGCCCTATTTAAGGACTTGCACGTCCTAGGGTTTGTATCTTTTGATGGCTTAAGCACAAAAACACACTTTTCACCCCTTGGGGGTAGATTTGGGGATGGTGACAGCTCTTCGCTTCTCTTTCTCGGTTTTTTCTATCTCTTCCATTCTTTCATTCCATTATTCATCTAGTTCTTCCATGACGATGGAGGGCTAAACCTTATTGTTGTTGGGAAAGATGTAACCTTCTTAAACTCTCATATATTGAATTTGTTCTTCAAGATCTTTTATAAGATACATGCTTTCTTTCATTAATTGTTAGGGTTTTTCCTCTTTGCTCAAAGCATGCATTGTTTAACTCATTCGATGTCATGATTATTGATTTTAGTGATATGGACACATACGGTGAATTAGGTAAATTAGAAAGTGGCATTAACATTAATGTAAAAGAAAGATGAATTCATATATGCATGAGAGTGAATTAGGTTAAATCTAAACCCCAACAACAATATCATCGACTTCATCCATTCTTTCTTGTGTTTAACCTCAATTGATCAAATTGCATTCATGAATTCATGTTTATTTTATTGCATTTGCATTCAAAATCCCAAAAATATGTTCTTTAGAGTCTTAATTAGTTGAGTAATCACATAACTGTTTAGTGTCATGAGTCTCTTGGGAAAACGATACTTGGTCTTACCATGTTTATTACTTGATACGATTCGGTACACTTGCCGAGGGTTAAACACGTTTTTGGCGCCATTTTCGGTGTTCATAAATTTGTCATCACTTGTCCTCAAGCAAACAAGATGTAACTCAATCTTTTACCAATCAATACCATGGTTCACTCCATTCAAAAATCCTCTTTTCAAGATAAGTAAGTACTCAATTAAGCTGATGACAAAAACTTCAATCAAGACATGCACATGCTTTAGTGTTCACACAATCACCTAGTATCCAACAAATGCTCCTTTTCATGAATGATCAATCAACTAAGCATGGATGTTCATGTGCTCATGGAATCTTTCCTCTCTAGATAAAGTGTTTCACTCAAACACACAAGTCACATGAATTGACTTTGCCTTTCATTTAAGCATAATCAAATACATTCACAAGCATGCATCATCACAAGGACTTTTCAATGGCTTATAATGTGGCTGGGCTAACAAGAAAATTGGTTTTTCTAGATCACAAAACCCTTGAGTTAAGAGAATCATATAAACACAATCATTCTTACTTATTCCCAACTTTCCTTTGCATTGAGCTTTGCTTTTTCTTCTCTTTTCTTTCTCTTTTTCTTTTTCTTTTCACATACTTAGTTCTTAGCTCTTAGCTCAATGCTTTCAATTTCCCTTTCATAACTTCCCAACAACCCCAAACTTGAACATTTATCAATACCACAAAATATTTTCTACTTAACTCAAGGTAAAGCTTTTCACAAAGGGTTTTCAAATCATGTTCAAGGCTACGGGTTCAAATGATAGAACACATAGTGCTCTCTTTTAGTGGGCTAAATTCATGCATTTGGCTAACAAAAGGGTTACCAACAAATGGCCTTGATCCTATGATGCAAACAAGCAAGTGATTCAATCATAGAAAACCTGGGCAAAATCATTCATGCTTTCAAAGTAATAGCATTCAATCACAAAAACTTTGGAGCTCAAAACCTCACATATAAGCTCATTCACATTCCACATACACATCCTGCTTAGCATCATAATCACAATCACAATATCATGCATTTGTTCACAAAACTTGTGAATCACCTGTATAAGCATATAATGTGCACATCTCAACATTAATCAATATCAAAGCATCATCAAGCATTACTTATCAAACAACAATCATAAGCAAACCATCATAACAGACAAAGTTTCCAATTGAGTACATCAAACCCTATTCTAAAAACATAAGCAAATAAGTTCAGAACACTAGGTTGCCTCCCAGTAAGCGCTTGTTTAACGTCACGAGCCTGACCCAAAATCTCAAGGATCAACCAACTGCATCATTGTGGACAAGCGTTGCACTTTTCCTCCTAGATAAGGCTTGAGAAGTTGACCAATCACCACCCAACTTTTATGTGGATCATCAGCAGCTGGATCAAGTAATTCAATTGCTCCATGTGGATGCACTCCTTTTACTACGAATGGTCCTGACCATTTTTTCTTCAACTTCCCAGGAAATAGCTTCAATCTTGAGTTGAATAATAGCACCTGCTGCCCTGGATTAAAAACTTTATTCACCAGCTTCCTGTCATGATAAAACTTAATCTTATCTTTATAAGCCCTAGATGAATCATATGCATGTAACCGCATTTCTTTAAGCTCTAGAATCTGCCTTCTGTATGTGCTCTGAGTTTCATAAGGATCAAAATTCAAGAATTTTAAAGCCCACAAAGCTTTATGCTCCAACTCTACGGGAAAATGACATGCTTTTCCATAGACTAATTGAAAAGGTGATAATCCCATGGATGTCTTCATTGCCGTCCTATAAGCCCAAAGAGCATCATCCAGTTTTAGTGACCAATCCTTTGTTGATGAAGTAACAGTTTTTTCCAAGATCCTTTTTATCTCTCTGTTAGATACCTCAGCTTGTCCATTGGTTTGTGGATGATAAGGTACAACTACCTTATGTCTCACTCCATAATGTTTGAGTACTTTTCCTAGCTGATAATTGCAAAAATGAGATCCCCCATCACTAATTAGCACTCTTGGAGTTCCAAAACGTGAAAATATCTGTTTCTTCAAAAATTTGATTACAGTGCTAGCATCATTTTTAGGACAAGCTAATGCTTCCACCTATTTACTCACATAATCCACTGCTACCAATATGTATTCATTGTTGAAAGATGGAGGAAAGGGTCCCACAAAGTCAATACCCCAGCAATCAAAAACCTCAACCTCTAAAATGCCCTATAATGGGATCTCATGACGTCTAGTAATCATCCCTGCTCTTTGACACTTATCACAATTTCTAGCATGATTATGAGCATCTTTAAATAGAGTTGGCCAATAAAACCCTGATTGGAGAACTTTTGCTGCTATTCTTTCTCCATTAAAATGTCCCCCATAAGGTGAATGATGACAATGCCAGAGAATTCCTTATGCTTCTTCATTTGTCACACATCTCCTCAGAAGATTATCTGCTCCAATTTTGAACAAATAAGGATCATCCCAGACAAACTACTTGGCATCATGCAAAAATTTCTTTCTTTGTTGCCAATTTAGATCTTCTGGCATTACCCTTGCAACTTTGAAATTATCCATATCAGCAAACCATGGCCTCTGCTGAATATACATGAGTGCTTCATCTGAAAAAGATTCCCAGATCTCTGATTCATTGCTAGTGACCTCCTTATTGACTAGCCGTGACAAATGATCAGCAATCAAGTTCTCACTCCCTTTCTTATCATGGATCTCCACATCAAATTCTTGCAAGAGTAGTACCCATCTAATCAGACGTGGCTTAGAGTCTGACTTTGTCAACAAATATTTGATAGCTGCATGATTTGTATAAATAATCACCTTAGACCCAATAAGATAAGGTCCAAATTTCTCTAAAGCATACACTATAGCTAGGAACTCTTTCGCCGTAGTAGCATAATTTAACTGTGCATCATTCAGAACTTTGCTGGTGTAATAAATTGGATGAAAGATCTGCTCTTTTCGCTGGCCAAGAACGACTCCTATTGCATAATCACTAGCATCACACATTAGCTCAAAATTTTTATTCCAATCTGGAGCTATAATTACTGGAGCTAACACTAATTTACTCTTTAATGTGTCAAAAGCTTTCAAACATTCTTCATTCATCACAAAAGGAGCATCCTTCATAAGAAGATTACTCAATGGTTTAGCAATTTTTGAAAAATCTTTGATGAATCTTCTGTAAAATCCAGCATGACCTAGAAAACTCTTGATTCCGTTTACATTTGTTGGTGGAGGCAGTTTCTCAATGACTTCTACTTTGGCTTTATCCATCTCAATCCCTTTAGTAGAAATTTTATGTCCCAACACAATTCCTTCTGTTACCACGAAATTACATTTCTCCCAATTAAGAACAAGATTTGTTTGAACACATCTTTTAAGAACAATATCCAAATTAGCTAAACACCTTTGGAAAGAATTTCCAAAGACTGAAAAATTATCCATGAAGACTTCAATGCACTTTTCTAGGAGATCTGCATAAAATGCCTACATACACCTTTGAAATGTAGCTGGAGCATTACATAATCCAAATGGCATCTTTCTGTATGCAAAGATACCAAAAGGACAAGTAAAGGCCGTCTTCTCTTGGTCTTTTGGATCTACTACAATTTGATTGTATCCAGAATATCCATCTAGAAAACAATAAAAAGCTTGACCTGCTAATCTCTCCAACATCTGGTCCATGAAAGGAAGAGGAAAATGATCCTTTCTAGTGGCTTTATTTAGCTTCCTGTAATCAATGCACATTCGTCATCCAGTAATTGTCCGAGTAGGAATGAGTTCATTCTTCTCATTATGAATTACTATCATCCCGCCTTTCTTTGGAACCACCTGTATTGGACTTACCCATTCATTGTCAGAGATTGGATAGATGATACCAGCTTCCAAAAGTTTCAACACTTCTTTTCTAACCACCTCCTTCATTACAGGATTTAACCTTCTTTGTGGTTGAGCACTCGATCTATAATCATCTTCCATAAAGATCTTATGCATACAATAAGTTGGACTGATACCTTTAAGATCTGAGATTGACCACCCAATCGCTTCTTTGTTAGCTTTCAGAATTTCAATCAATTGTTCTTCTTCTTTTGGGAACAAAGAGTTATTGATGATAACTGGCTTTGTTCCATCTTCTTCTAGAAAAACATACTTCAGATGTGATGGTAGTATTTTTAATTCTAACTTCTTTTCTTTGACTTCTTCTTCCTTCTCAAACTTTATATCCTCCACTAGAACCTCCTTCAATGTCTCCAAGTCCATCATACATTCTTCAATTAATTTCTCTTCTCCTTCATCTAAATCTTCGCACGCATCAATAAGAGTTTTTTCTAATGGAGAAGCATAACACACCATCCGTTCTTGATCCATACAAACTTCATCAAGTTCGTCAAGTTGAAAACATGTTTTATCATCATTTGGATATGTCATGGCTTTGAATACGTCAAAGTTTACTTCTTCATCATGAACTCTCACTTTAAGCTTACCATTCTCTACATCAATTAAAACTCTAGCAGTCTACATAAAAGGTCTCCCAAGAATGAGAGGCGCATCTCCATTCCCTTCCATCTCCATTACAATAAAATCTATTAGGAATACAAACTTGTCAACCTTCACTAAAACGTCTTCAACCACTCAACATGGATATTTAAGAGACCTATTTGCCAATTGAAGAGCCATTCTGGTAGGTTTGAGTTCCAAACCCTCAATTGTTTTAAACATGGATAGCGGCATTAAATTAATGCTAGCTCCCAAATCAATCAATGCTCTTCCAACTTCCAAGTCTCCTATGGTGCACGGAATAGTGAAGCTTCCTAGATCTTTAAGCTTAAGAGGTAATTTCTGTATGATTGCACTGTAGTTACCCTGTACTTTGATAGTTTCCTTCTCAATGTACTTGCTTTTCTTTGTTCAGAGAATGGTATAGTAATCTCCAGCTTCTTAAACAACTCCATGAATCTTTCCAACTGTTTTTCTTTCTCCTTCCTTGAATAATTCTTTGGATAAGGAAGTAGTTTTTCAAACTCTTTATCTTTTTGTCTCTCATATCTCTCTTCTCTCTCTTTCTTTTTCCATTCATCTTCTTCTTGTTTCTTTTTGTCTTGATATTGCCTCCAGCTAAGGCGTCTAGCATCAACTTGGTTTGTGAACCAAGACCTCCAAGGAAGAATAAGACTACTTCTACTTCATCAAATCCATGCGTGGAAGTCTTTCTTAATAGGCTTTTATATCTGTCCCATGCATGACCTAGTAATTCCTCCATGCCTTGCCTAAAAGATGATATCTCTTGCTTCCTTTTGTTTACCTTGGATTGTGGGAAGTATTTGTTCAAGAACTTTGTCACCACAGCTTCCCACTCTGTAAAGCTCCCTTCTGTAAAAGAGTTCAACCAAAGCTTAGCGTTGCCTCCCAATGAGAATGGAAACATGCTAAGTTTGATTGCTAAGTTTGAGGTGCTCATATGGGCTTTCATGAGACAACCCATTAAATTGGTTACTCTTAACCAGTTGGATTAATGTCGGTTTCACCTTCATATTAGCTACATTGACCCTCGATCTTGTTATGCTATTGAAATGCTGAGGGCCAACTACATTAGTGTAATCTGCAAGAGTTCATCTAACATTATTATTCTCCATCTCCTCAGTGTTATGGTAAGAACCTTCTGGTGAAGGTTGTAAAAGAATTTCCGAAGGAGGGAAAAGTTCTCTAGATGTACGGATTCTTCTCCTCCATTTACTCTCGTCTAAGACTTCAAGAAGAGGTTCCGAGGTTTTCTTGCTTCTAGTTCGAATTGCTTCCTGCATACACAAGAAAACAAGTCCCTAGAAAAATTTGTTAAACCACAAGTTAAACCACGAGTCCCTAGCAAAGGCGCCAAAAACTTGATGAAAAATTTATGAACACCGAAAAACGGCGCCAAAAACTTGTTTAACCCTCGGCAAGTGTGACCGAATCGTATTAGGGGTAGAATTGGAGATGGTGACGGCTCTCCTCTTCTCTTTCTAGGGTTTTTCTATCTCTTCCATTCTTTCATTATTGTTCATCTAGTTTCAGCATGAATATGGTGAACTAAACTTTGTATTGTTGTTGGGGAATCAATGAAATCTTTTGAAGCTCTCATATATGGAATTTTGTGTTTAAACATCATATTTATGATACATGCTTTCTTTCATCATTAGTTAGGGTTTTTCTTCTTTGCTCAAAGCATGCATTGTTTAACTCATTCGATGTCATGATTATTGGTTTTATTGATATGGACACATAAGGTAAAATCTAGATCCGGGGAAACTCTCCCAACAGTAGTATAAACCTAGACATAGGAATATGATGGTTGGTTGCCGTTAAGCTTCCGTTCACTATAATGCATGATTAATTGCTAGGGAGACAAGACATTGTAAACTAGTGATTATGATTAGGCTTTCTTCGCCGAGACATCGGGTTTAGGGTAAATTAGAGAGTGGCATTAACATTGATGAAAAGAATGATGAATTCCTAAATATATGAGAGTGGATAAGATGAAATTGATTACCCCAACAACATACTCATCGATATAATTCGTTCCAAGTGTTTGTGTTCTTCTTTCCATTGATCGAAACTCATGCATACATGTTTACTTTTTGTCTTTTGCATTTGAAACCTCAAGAATTTGTTTATTTTCACAAGTCTTAAATAATCAAGAAGTCATATAACTAACTAGGCCGTGAGTCCTTTGGGAGAACGATACTTGGTCTTACCAAGTTTATTACTTGATACGATTCTGTCACACTTGCCGAGGTTACATGTTTTTGGCGCCGTTTTCGGTGTTCAGAATTTGTCATCATTGCTTGGAAGATTGAACGAGGACAAAATGTCAACAGAAGATGTATTTCTGTTGAATGTTATCAAGACTAGAATCCCAACCAACTGGGTTGCGGTACTAAAACACCACATGATCGCTGTAGAAGATGATTATGCACGCAAATTGCCATATGGAGTATGTATCAGCAAGGTGCTAGAACTCCAAGGAGTAGATGTATCTGAAGAAGAAAGAAGAATTGTGTGCAAAAGGTCAGAAGAAATTGGTATACCAAGTCTGTCATCTATTTGGCTGAAAAAGACTGTGAATGGATGGTTCTTCATTGATGAGCAAACTGTTGGAAGTCCACTACTCTTGATCCAAATCATACTGATGATTCTGATGATGAAGATTCAATGTAATCTTCTTGATAATTATTTTAGAGCCTACTTTTCTATGTTTTTTGTTTTTTATTTTGTAATCATGGCTATTAAGCCACTTATGGTTTCTGTATTTCTTTCGGTTTTAGATTGAAATGAAATGAAGATTTATTTTAGTAAACGATCTGTGAATTGTGAATGTTGATTGCATTGTATGTGGAGTAACCCTCAATCTAGTTGAGAATAGAAGATTATGTTGTTATGATATTGATAAAAAACTGATCACTAGTTAAAAGTGCAAGTTTCAGTACACTGCTAACTTGAATCAATTAAGGAAGAAGTAAAAAGAAAAAATTTCATGTCTGATTTTAAAGAAAAAAGAATCATAAGAGCGCCACCTTTTGCTATTGCGGAAGAAAAAAACGTCGAAGCCCTATCGAATAAGACGTTCTATTAATGTGAAGTTAAGAGCTCACCATTAATGCTCCCATTATACTGTAATTCCCTTCACGTCACTACCCCGCTGCCTTCGACGTTCTATGAGAGGGGAAAAACAAAATATATCCAAATTTACTTCATCGAAATGTACTTTTTGATCCAGCGAAATGCGGCATTCGACGTTAAAACATCATTCAGTGAAAAAGTAATAAATATCTTTGGATTTATTTTAGATGTTGTGTTTTAAGGGGGTATAGGACGTCGTTTATCACATAAAATGGATGTGAACAATGAATAAACTCCAGGTCTTTGCATCAAGGGTACTCAACATTCGACGTCAACTGTGTAAACATTCGACGTCAACATTGCATCAAGGGTACTCAACACTTCGGCCACTTCGGCGACTTCGTCCACTTAGACCACTTCGACCACTTCGTCCACTTCGTCCACTTCGTTCACTTCGTCAACCTTCGTCCACTTTGTCAACTTCGTCAATTTCGTCCACTTCGTCCAATTCGTCAACTTTGTCCACTTCCTCAACTTCGTCCATTTCGCCCACTTCGCCCACTTCGTCCACGTCGGCCACTTCGTCCACTACGTCCACTTCTTCGTTCACTTTCTCCACTTCGTCCACTTCGTCAACTTCATCCACTTCTTCGTCTACTTTCTCCACTTCGTCCACTTCATCCCCTTCGCCAACTTCGTTCACTTCGTCCACTTCGGCCACTTCGGCCACTTCGGCTACTTCGGCCACTACGTCCACTTCGTGCACTTCGTCCACTTCGTCCATTTTGTCCACTTCGTCCACTTTGTCCACCTCGTCAACTTCATGAACTTGTCCACTTCAACCACTTCGTCGACTTCGTAAACTTTTGCACTTCGTCCACTTCGTCAACTTCCTCAACTGCGTTAACTTCGTCAACTTCGTCCACTTCGCCCACTTCGCCCACTTCTTCCACTTCGTCCACTTCGTCCACTTCTTCCACTTCGGCCACTTTGGCCACTTCGTGCACTTCGGCCACTTTGACCACTTCGTGCACTTCGGCCACTTTGGCAACTTTGGCCACTTCGGCCACTTCCCCACTTCATCAACTTCTTCTTCTTGTTCTTCTTCTTCTTCATCTTCTTCTTCTCCGTCCACCTCGTCTAGTTCATCCAGTTTTTCTACTTCGTCGACTTCGTCCACTTCGGCCACTTCAGCCACATCGTCCACTTCGTCAACTTCAAACTTCATCCACTTCGTCCACTTCGTCAACTTCGGCCACTTCGACCACTTCGTCAACTTCGTCCATTTCGCCACTTCTTCAACTTCTTCTTCTATTTCATGTTGTTCTCTTTCGTCCACTTCTTCCAGTTCGTCCAGTTCGTCCATTTTGACCACTTCCTCCACTTCGTCCACTTCGGCCACTTCGTCCACTTCCTCCACTTTGGCCACTTCGTCCACTTCCTCCACTTCGTCAATTTCGTCCACTTTGTCCACTTCGTCCACTTCGTGAACTTCATCCACTTCATCGACTTCGTAAACTTCTCAACTTCGTCAACTTCGTCCACTGCGTCAACTTGCTAAACTTCGTCCACTTCATCCACTTAGTCCACTTCGTCCACTTCGCCCACTTCGTCCACATGGTGCACTTCTTCCACTTTGTCGACTTGGTCCACTTCGTCCACTTCTTCCACTTCGTCCACTTCGTCCACTTCTCCATTTCATCAACTTCTTCTTCTTGTTCTACTTCTGCTTCATCTTCTTCTCCTTCGTCCACCTCGTCTAGTTCGTCCACTTCGTCCACTTCGTCAACTTCGTCCACTTCGTCAACTTCGTCCACTTCATGCACTTCGTCCACTTCGGCCACTTCGGCCACTTCGCACACTTCGTCCACTTTGTCAACTTTAAACTTCATCCACTTCGTCCGCTTCGTCCAGTTCGTCCAATTCGTCCACGATGTCAACTTCGTCAACATCGTCAATTGCGACCACTTTGTCCACTTCGTCAACTTCCTCCACTTCGCCCACTTCGCCCACTTTGTCGACTTGGTCGACTTGGACCACTTCGTCCACTTCGGCCACTTCGGCCACTTCGTCTACATCGTCCCCTTCGTCCACTTCCTCCACTTCGGCCACTTCGTCCACTTCGTCCACTTCGTAAACTTCTCAACTTCGTCAACTTCGTCAACTTCGTTCACTTCGTAAACCTTCTACCACTTCGTCAATATCGTCCACTTCGTCCAATTCGTCAACTTCGTCAACTTTGTGCATTTCCTCAACTTCGTCCACTTCGTTCACGTGGGCAACTTTGTCCACTACGTCCACTTCTTCGTCCACTTCTGATAAGTTTTTGGCAAGTATACCAAATCGTTCCAAGTAATACAGTGGATAAGTAAAAGTGTATCGTTCTCCCAAGGGAATTTGAGTTACGTTAATCAATTAAAATTATTTATCAAGATCAATTACTTATGATATTTGTGATTTCAATTTGGAATTAAGTATGAAATTAACAACGTAAAAAAAATTAAGATTGAAAAATGCGATAAAAGATCACTGGAATTGGTCTTTGACTAACATTACAGTAAGATCCTGGACAACATATATTCTCTGTTCAAGCATTCACATGAGAGTATCTTGGTTGAATTCCTTAAAACAAGTTCTAAAATTATCTATTGAATTATTAATTCCTTAATTAATTCATCAGATAATTTTGCATTAACTTCAGATGTTGAGAATGACCAAAAGCACATAACTATTCCTAGCGTAGTTACTTTTAGTTTCTTTTCTTACGTTTCTGGTTCTAAAAATATTTCCCAGTACAAAAGAACTTTTATAGAGAATAATACTTCCGTATAATCAAAAGCAAGTCAAGAAAAGAACAAGAACAGAAACATATATTGTATAGAAAATTTACATTAATGTTTCGTCATACAACCAATTCCAATGAACAGAAAATTTAGCCTATCCTAGACATCTCAAACGTACTCTTTACAGCAATTCCTTGCAGAAAGTGAAGTCTTGATGTCTTGAAAGGTCTCCTGACCGTCTTCTGAATTCTCCAGTATTTTTCTGGCTATTTTTGTGTGTCAGAAGATCGTTTCTGCCTTTCTGTCACGTCTTTTAAAGCCACTTAACTTCATTAATTTGCTCAACGCACAGGTGTGTGTGCGCTATGCGAATTTCTTGTAACTGCTGCCTCTCAATTGATGTTATTCGCATAAGTATTGGTGCGCTATGCGAATTTCCGTTTCCTGGCAGTGCGAATTTTGGCTTGCGCTATGCGAGAATTGGCTGACAGACTTCCAATTATACATCCTTTCCTGTACAATAATTTACATAACAATCTACTTCCTATTACAACATTTCACTGAGTAATAACATGAATAATTAGAAGATTGATATCATTTATAAGTGTAAAAACAACTCTTTTTCACACTTATCAACTTCGTCCACTTTCTCCACTTCGTCCACTTCTTCAACTTCGTCCACTTCTTCGTCCACTTGGTCCACTTTCTCCACTTCGTCCACTTCGTCCCCTTCGCCCATTTCGTTCACTTCGTCCACTTCGACCACTTCGACCACTTCGTCAACTTCCTCAACTGCGTCAACTTCGTCCAATTCGCCTACTTCGCCCACTTCGTCCACTTCGTGAACCTCTTCCACTTTGCCGACTAGGTCCACTTCGTCCACTTCTTCCACTTCGGCCACTTTGGCCACTTCGTCCACTTCGCCACTTCATCAACTTCTTCTTCTTGTTCTTCTTCTTCTTCATCTTCTTCTCCATCGTCCACCTCGTCCAGTTCGTTCAGTTCGTCCACTTCGTCAACTTTGTCCACTTCGTCAACTTTGTCCACTTCGTCAACTTCGTCCAGTTCGTCCACTCCGGCCAGTTCGTCCACTTCGTCAACTTCAAACTTCGTCCACAAGGTCAACTTCGGCCACTTCGACCACTTCGCGTCAACTTCGTCCGTTTCGCCACTTCTTCAACTTCTTCTTCTTGTTCTTGTTCTTCTTCTATTTCATGTTCTTCTCTTTCGTCTGCTTCGTCCACTTCGTCCACTTCGTCCATTTTGACCACTTCGTCCACTTCGTCGACTTCGTCCACTACGTCCACTATGTCAATTTCGTCCACTTCGTCAACTTCGTTAACTTCGTCGACTTCGTCGACTTCGTAAACTTCTCAACTTCGTCCACTTCGTCAACTTCGTCAACTACGTCCACTGCATGAACTTGCTCAACTTCGTCCACGTCGTCCACTTAGTCCACTTCATCCACTTCGCCCACTTCATCCACATGGTGCACTTCTTCCACTTTGTCGACTTGGTCCACTTCGTCCACTTCATCCACTTCGGCCACTTTTTCCACTTCGTGCACTTCGCCATTTCATCAACTTCTTCTTGTTGTTCTTCTTCTTCTTCATCTTCTTTTCCTTCCTCCACCTCGTCTAGCTCATCCACTTCGTCCACCTCGTCCACTTCGTCCACTTCGTCAACTTCGTCCACTTTGTTCCCTTCGGCCACTTCGGCCACTTCGTCCACTTCGTCAACTTTAAACTTCGTCCAGATCGACCACTTCGTCCACTTCGTCCAGTTCGTCCACGTCGTCCACTTCGTCCACTTCGTCAACTTCGTCCAGATTGACCACTTCGTCCAGTTCGTCCACGTTGTCCACTTCGTCAACTTCGTCCACTTCGTCCATTTCCTCCACTTCCTCCACTTCGCCCACTTCGCCCACTTCATCCACTTCGTCGACTTGGTCAACTTGGACCACTTCGTCCACTTCGGCCACATCGACTACATCGGCCACATCGACTACATCGTCCACTTCGGCCACTTCGACCACTTCGGCCACTTCGTCAACTTCGTCCACTTCGTCGACTTCGTAACCTTCTCAACTTCGTCCACTTCGTTCACTTCGTCAACCTTCGTTCACTTCGTCAGCTTCGTCAATTTCGTCCACTTCGTTCAATTCGTCAACTTTGTCCACTTCCTCAACTTCGTCCACTTCGCCCACTTCGCCCACTTCGCTCACTTCGTCTACTTCATCCACGTCGGCCACTTCGTCCATTACGTTAACTCCTTCGTCCACTTTCTCCACTTCCTCCACTTCATCCACTTCTTCAACTTCGTCGACTTCGTCGACTTCTTCGTCCACTTGGTTCACATTCTCCACTTTGTCCACTTCGTCCCCTTCGCACATTTCGTTCACTTCGTCCACTTTGACCACTTCGACCACTTCGGCTACTTCGTCCACTTCGTCCACTTCGTCCACTTCGTCCACTTCGTCAACTTCCTTAACTGCATCAACTTCGTCCACTTCGTACACTTCGCCCACTTCCTCCACTTCGTGAACTTCTTCCACTTTGTCGACTAGGTCCACTTCATCCACTTCTTCCACTTCGTCCACTTCAGCCAGTTTGGCCACTTCGTCCACTTCGCCACCTCATCAACTTCTTCTTCTTGTTCTTCTTCTTCATCATCTTCTTCTCCTTCGTCCACCTCGTCCCCTTCGTCCACTTCGTCAACTTCGTCCACTTCGTCCACTTCGGCCACTTCGGCCACGTCGTCCACTTCGTCCACTTCGTCAACTTCAAACTTCCTCCACTTCTTCAACTTCGTCCACTTCGTCAACTTCGGCCACTTCGACCTCTTCGTCAACTTCTTCTTCTTGTTTTTCTTCTTCTTCTTCATCTTCTTCTCCTTCGTCCACCTCGTCTAGTTCGTCCACTTTGTCAACTTCGTCCACTTTGTCAACTTCATCAACTTCGTCAACTTCGTCGACTTCATAAACTTCTCAACTTCATCCACTTCGTTCCCTTCGTCAACCCGCGTCCACTTTTCCACTTCCTCAACTTCGTCCACTTTGTCAACTTCGCCTACTTCACCCACTTCGTGCACGTCAGCCACTTCGTCCACTACGTCCACTTCTTTCTCCACTTCGTCCACTTTCTCCACTTCGTCCACTTCGTCCACTTCGCCTACTTCACCCACTTCGTCCACGTCAGCCACTTCGTCCACTTCGTCCACTTCGTCAACTTCATCCACTTCGTCCACTTCTTCGTCCACTTGGTCCACTTGGTCCACTTTCTCCACTTCGTCCACTTCGTCCCCTTCGTCCACTTCGGCCTCTTCGGCCACTTCGGCCACTTTGGCAACTTCGACCACTTTGGCAACTTCGGCCACTTCGTCGAATTCGTAAAGTTCTCCACTTCGTCCACTTCGTCCACTTCGTCAACGTCGGCCACTTCGAGCACTTCGTCAACTTCCTCCATTTCGCCACTTCTTCAACTTGTTCTTCATGTTCTTCTTCTATTTTATGTTCTTCAATTTTGTCCACTTCACTCAGTTCGTCCACTTCGACCACTTCCTCCACTTCCTCGACTTCGTCCACTTCGGCCACTTCGTCCACTTCGTGCACTTCGTCCACTTCGTCAACTTCGTCCACTTTGTCTACTTCATCAACTTCGTCCACTTCGTAAACTTCTCAACTTCGTCCACTTCGTCAACTTCGTCAACTACGTCAACTTTGTCAACCTCGTCCACTTCGTCCACATCGTCCCCTTCGTCCACTTAGTCTACTTCGTCCAATTTGCCCACTTCATCCACTTCGTGCACTTCTTCCACTTTGTCGACTTGGTCCACTTCGTCCACTTCTACCACTTCGTCTACTTCGGCCACTTTGGCCACTTCGTCCACTTCGCCACTTCATCAACTTCATCTTCTTGTTCTTCCTATTTTTCATCTTCTTCTCCTTCGTCCACCTCGTCCACTTTGTCAACTTCGTCCACTTTCAACTTCATCAACTTCGTCAACTTCGTCCACTGATGGACAAATTTATGAGCACCAAAATATGATGTCACAAACTTGTTTCACAATCGACATGTATGACCGAATCGTTCAAGTAATAAACTTGGTAAGACCAAGTATCGTTCTTCCCAAAGGACTCACGGCCTAGTTTAGTTGTGTGGTTTCTTGATTAACTAAGACTTACAAACGAAATATTTGGATTATATTATGCAAAAGACGAAAATAAACATGTATGCATGAAATTTGATCAATGGCAAAGACAAAAGATAAACACTTTCAATGAAATATATGAATGAATATGTTGTTGGGGGTCAATTTCATCTCATCCACTCTCATACATTTTAGGAATTCAACATTCAAATCATCATTGTTAATGCCACTCTCTAAAGTACCATTCTAGATGGCTTCTCCCTAATCACGAGTTCATACAATTCCTAGCATTCCTAATGATTAGTTCATAAGTGCAGGAGCTTAACGACAACCAATATAATATTGGGAGAAATTCCCCGGATCTAGACTTCCCCGTACGTGTCCGTATCGACAAAACCAATAATCATGCATTGAATGAGTTAAACTATGCAAGCATTGAGCAAAGAGGAAAAACCCTAACTAATGATGAAAGAAAGCATAAATCTTAGATTAAGATGCAAGCATAAATTCCATATATGAGAGCTTCAAGAGATTACATTGATTCCCCAACAAACATACAAAGTTTAGTTCACCATATTCATGGTGAACCTAGATGAATTACAATGAAAGTATGAAAGAATAAACCCTAAAAAGGTGAAGCGGTAGCCTGAGCATCCAAGATCTTCCTTCAAAGGGGTGGAAGAGAGAGTGTTTGCCTCGTTTCTGCCAAAGATATCTAACCCTAGGAAACCCTAAAGCTTAAATACCATTCGTAAATTACAAAAAGTCAAGCCCAAGCCCATTAAAGTGCCGCTCAGCGGTAAAATACCGCTCAGCGGTGATTGCGCGTCTCGTTTTCTCCCCTCAGCGGCCATTTTGCCCCTCAGCGGACCTCCCGCAACCTCTTGAGTGCCGCTCAGCGGTAAAATGCCGCTGAGCGGTGACTTCGACTTCTTCTTTTTGCATTCTTCGATTCCTTTTCTGATTCTATCTCTCTCCTTCTTCACTTCTTTCACTAAATTCACCTTAAAACCTGCACAAAAACACTGAAATCAAGCATAAACCTGTCCAACTCTCTTATTTCTGAAAATATGGATAAAAGTATGATTTCAAGCTAGTTTCTAAGTCTAAAGGTTGCTTTTAGTATCAATTTTAAGCATGAAAATAACAGTTTTTCAACTGTTATCACAACCCCAAACTTAGAACTTTGCTTGTCCTCAAGCAAACAAAATGTAACTCAATCTCCAACCAATTCATATGATGGTTCACTCATTCAAAAATCCTCTTTTTCAAGATAAATAACAACTTCACTCAAACTTATGACCAAGAGTTCAATCAAGATGTGCACATGCTTTAGTGTTCACAAAGTCATTTAATTTCCAACAAATGCTATTTTTCATGAATGATCAATCAATTAAGCATGGATGTTCATGTGCTTATGGACTATTTCCTCACTAGGTAAAGTGTTTCACTCAACACACAAGTGTATAAGAGGTGAGGTGTTTCACTCCTTCACTCTATTATCACAATGTCACACGAATCAACTTTGCCTTTCATTTTACCACAATCAAAAACATTCACAAGCATGCATCATCACAAGGACTTTTCAATGGCTTATAATGTGGCTGGGCTAACAAGAAAATTGGTTTTTCTGGATCACAAAATCCTTGAGTTAAGAGAATCATAACAACACAATCATCTTATTCATTCCCAACTTTCTTTTACCTTTGCATTTGCATTGAGCTTTACTTCTTTTTCTTTTCTCTTTGCATATTCTTACTTTTTTTTTTTTAGCTCTTAGCTCAATGTTTTTCTTTTCATGTTTTCCCAACAACCCCAAACTTGAACATTTAACAATACCATACAAGATCTTCTACTTAACTCAAGGTAAAGATTTTCAATCAAAGGTTTTCAGTGTATGTTCAAGGCTAAGGGTTCAAAGGATAGAACACAACGTGTTCTCTTTTAGTAGGCTAACTTTATGAATTTGGCCAATAAAAAGGGTTCCAACAAATGGCCTTGATCACATGATGCAAAACAAGCAATTGATTCAATCATAGAAAACCTGGGCAAAATCATTCATGCTTTCAAAGTAATAGCATTCAATCATACCAAAAACTCTGGAGCTCAAAACCTCACATATAAGCTCATTCACATTTGACATACACATCCTGCTTAATCTCACAATCACAATCATAATATCATGCATTTGTTCACAAAGCTTGTGAACCACCTGTATAAGCATTTTTAATGTGCACATCTATCTCAACATCAATCAATAAGCATCATCAAGCAGTACTTATCACACAATCACAGTTAATAGCAAACCATCATAACAAACCAGGTTTTCAATAGAGTACATCAAATCCTAATCTAAAAACAAAAACAAATAAGTTCAGAAAACTTAAACCAAACAAAAGCATAAGTCCTGCTCTAGTTATGATAGCATTCATCAGTAAATGCTATCTCAACTCCTCCTCAATCTGAGTTGTCCTCTGTATCCTCCTTCTTCTTGGATCTTATAGTCTTGATTCTTTTTGCCCGATGAGGAGGCCATCCCTACATCAAACATAATTCACAAAACCAAAAGATACATTGTTAAGCATTAGTAAACCATAATGAAGAAATTAGCCCCTTCAATGATGCTCTCTCCCAACCCCAAACTTAGATGGAAAACTAGTGAGCAAGTGAGTGGAAGGGAGATTTTCTAAAGAGGGATGAGGGAAAAGTTGTAGAGAACCTTGGAAAAGGTATGTAGGAGTGTGTGTGCAGAGAAAAACCAGAAAGTATAAGACTTTGCGCAGCTTAGGGTTTAAAAATACCCTAATGGGCTCGGGTCCCGCTAAGGGGAACTAAAGCCTAATCTGCGAGAGTACCGCTCAGCGGTAAAATACCGCTCAGCGGCACTTTCGTGATGTGCTCCTCTCCTTCTTTTCTTAACCTACGTGTCTTCCCTACATGCCCCTCATGGGTTCCCTGCAATTCAATGTTAAAAATGCTTATGCAAATCCTAACTAAAATAAACAAACAGAAACAATCAATCAACTGGGTTGCCTCCCAGGTAGCGCTTGTTTAACGTCACGAGCCTGACCCAAAATCCACCAACACCCATCAGTAGGTGTTTCAAACTTACCAGCACCCATCAGTAGATGCAAAATTTTCTCACTAACACCCATCAGTAGGTGTTACAAACCTAGTATCCTTCAGTAGATACTTAACCACCTAACATCCTTCAGTAGATGCTATATCCAACAAAATATTTACAAAAATAATGACCACAAAGTAAAAGTTACAAAACCAAAATCCAAATCAAAAGTTTGTAAATCACTGGGTTGCCTCCCAGCAAGCGCTCTTTTAACGTCATTAGCTTGACCCAATAAAGTTCAAGTTCCTTCTTCTTTTTCTTCTTCCTACTGAACTTCTTCAGAAATTTGATCAAACCAGGAACCTGTTGCAATGTCTCAATCATAGGAACTTTAATCTCCAATTTCTTGAAGATTTCCATAAAGCACTTGAATTTCTTTTCCTTCCCATGATTCTTCTTTAGATGAGGATGGGATTTTTCATATGATTTCTTCTTCTTTCCTCTCATCTTCTTTTTCTTCCTTTTTCTCTCCCTAAAATTTCTCTTTTTCTTTTCTTTTATTTTTTTCTTCCCTTTTCTTTTTCTTTTCAACTTCTTTATTTTCACACAAATCTTCTTTCTCTCTTCTCTCTCAACCACTTCTTTCTCTTTTTCTTCATCTTTATTTTTCTCACTCAACTCTTCTTTCTCTTTTCTCTCTATCTTTTCCGCATCTCCCTCTATTTTTTTCTCATCAAGAATCTTGTCACTTTCAGTGACATTGGTTTGCCCTTCTTCCTTAAGGTTAACTTCAGTATTAACCTCATCATTCAATCTCTGACTAATGTAACGAAAGTGCATCTCCATCCTTTTACATGATTCTTCAATGCTTTTCTGAGTAGAGTCGGAATTTTTCAAAAATCGTTGAAGGGTGTCCTCCAAACTTTCTGATAGAGAGGGTTTTCGCTGCCATTGTTGTTGTGGTTGGTTCTCAAATTGTCTAGCAGCTTGCCAAAATTGGCTTTGATCCATGCTTGAGTGAGGTTCCCACCAGTGGTTGAGATTACTTTGGTAGAATTGAGTGCCCATATAGTTAAATTCTTGACCAAATTGCATTCTGCAGACATTAGGCACAAAACCCTAAAAACAATTGTTAGCACAAAAAGATATAAAAGAAGATATAAGATCAAAGATAAGAAGATAAAAACAGAAAACAGAAAAAATAAAATAAAATAAAATAAAAACAGAAAAATAAAATAAAATAAAATAAAATAAAAACAGAAAAAATAAAAACAGAAATTCAAATTTAAAGTCAAAGATAATCAATAATCACACAAATCAACCAGTTAAACCACGAGTCCCCGGCAGCGGCGCCAAAAACTTGATGGACAAATTTATGAGCACCAAAATATGATGTCACAAACTTGTTTCACAATCGGCAAGTATGACCGAATCGTTCAAGTAATAAACTTGGTAAGACCAAGTATCGTTCTTCCCAAAGGACTCACGGCCTAGTTTAGTTGTGTGGTTTCTTGATTAACTAAGACTTACAAACGAAATATTTGGATTATATTATGCAAAAGACGAAAATAAACATGTATGCATGAAATTTGATCAATGGCAAAGACAAAAGATAAACACTTTCAATGAAATATATGAATGAATATGTTGTTGGGGGTCAATTTCATCTCATCCACTCTCATACATTTTAGGAATTCAACATTCAAATCATCATTGTTAATGCCACTCTCTAAAGTACCATTCTAGATGGCTTCTCCCTAATCACGAGTTCATACAATTCCTAGCATTCCTAATGATTAGTTCATAAGTGTAGGAGCTTAACGACAACCAATATAATATTGGGAGAAATTCCCCGGATCTAGACTTCCCCGTACGTGTCCGTATCGACAAAACCAATAATCATGCATTGAATGAGTTAAACTATGCAAGCATTGAGCAAAGAGGAAAAACCCTAACTAATGATGAAAGAAAGCATAAATCTTAGATTAAGATGCAAGCATAAATTCCATATATGAGAGCTTCAAGAGATTACATTGATTCCCCAACAAACATACAAAGTTTAGTTCACCATATTCATGGTGAACCTAGATGAATTACAATGAAAGTATGAAAGAATAAACCCTAAAAAGGTGAAGAGGTAGCCTGAGCATCCAAGATCTTCCTTCAAAGGGGTGGAAGAGAGAGTGTTTGCCTCGTTTCTGCCAAAGATATCTAACCCTAGGAAACCCTAAAGCTTAAATACCATTCGTAAATTACAAAAAGTCAAGCCCAAGCCCATTAAAGTGCCGCTCAGCGGTAAAATACCGCTCAGCGGTGATTGCGCGTCTCGTTTTCTCCCCTCAGCGGCCATTTTGCCCCTCAGCGGACCTCCCGCAACCTCTTGAGTGCCGATCAGCGGTAAAATGCCGTTGAGCGGTGACTTCGACTTCTTCTTTTTGCACTCTTCGATTCCTTTTCTGATTCTATCTCTCTCCTTCTTCACTTCTTTCACTAAATTCACCTTAAAACCTGCACAAAAACACTGAAATCAAGCATAAACCTGTCCAGCTCTCTTATTTCTGAAAATATGGATAAAAGTATGATTTCAAGCTAGTTTCTAAGTCTAAAGGTTGCTTTTAGTATCAATTTTAAGCATGAAAATAACAGTTTTTCAACTGTTATCATCCACTTCGTCCTCTTCGTCCACTTCGTGGACTTTGTAAACTTCTCAACTTCATCCACTTTGTTCACTTCGTCAACCGGCGTCCACTTTGTCCACTTCCTCAACTTCGTCCACTTCGCCCACTTCACCCACTTCGTCCACGTCAGCCACTTCGTCCACTACGTCCACTTCTTCGTCCACTTTCTCCACTTCGTCCACTTCTTCAACTTCGTCCACTTCTTCGTCCACTTGGGCCACTTTCTCCACTTCGTCCCCTTCGCCTACTTCGTTCACTTTGTCCTCTTCGGCCACTTCGGCCACTTTGTGCACATTGTCCACTTCGTCCACTTTGTCCACTTCGTCAACTTTGTGAACTTCGTCGAATTCGTAAAGTTCTCCACTTCGTCCGCTTCGTCAACTTCAGCCACTTCGACCACTTCGTCAACTTCGTCCGTTTGCCACTTCTTTAACTTCTTCTTCATGTTCTTCTTCTATTTCATGTTCTTCAATTTTTTCCACTTCGTCCAGTTCGTCCACTTCGACCACTTCCTCCACTTCCTCGACTTCGGCCACTTCGTCCCCTTTGTCTACTTCGTCAACTTTGTCAACTTCGTGAACTTCGTCCACTTCGTCGACTTCGTAAACTTCTCAACTTCGTCCACTTCGTCAACCACGTCAACTTTGTCAACTTTGTCCACTTCGTCCACATCGTCCACTTCGTCCACTTAGTCTACTTCGTCCACTGCGTCCGCTTCACCCACTTCATCCACTTCGTGCCCTTCTTCCACTTTGTCGACTTGGTCCACTTCGTCCACTTCTTCCACTTCGTCCACTTCGGCCACTTTGGCCACTTCGTCCACTTCGCCACTTCATCAACTTCTTCTTCTTGTTCTTCTTCTTCTTCATCTTCTTCTCCTTCGTCCACCTCGTCTAGTTCGTCCACTTTGTCAACTTCGTCCACTTCGTCAACTTCATCCACTTCGTCAACTTCGTCCACTTCGTCCTCTTCGTCCTCTTCGTCCACTTCGTCTACTTCGTCAACTTCGTCGACTTCATAAAGTTCTCAACTTCGTCAACTTCGTTCACTTCGTCAACCTTCGTCCACTTCGTCAGCTTCATCAATTTCGTCCACTTCGTCCAATTCGTCAATTACGTCAACTTCCTCCACTTCGCCTACTTCGCCCACTTCGTTCACGTCGGCCACTACGTCCACTTCTTCGTCCACTAGGTCCACTTTCTCCACTTCGTCCCCTTTGCCCAATTCGATCACTTCGTCCTCTTCGGCCACTTCCTGCACTTTGTGCACATCGTCCACTTCGTTCACTTCGTCCACTTTGTGCACTTCGCCAACTTTGTGAACTTCGTCCACTTTGTCCACTTCGTCAAGTTCTCCACTTCGTGCACTTCGTCTACTTCGTCAACTTCGTAAACTTCGTCAACTACATCAACTTCGTCCACTTCGTCCATGATGACAAATTTATGAACACCGAAAACGGCGCCACAAACTTGTTTAACAATCGGCAAGTGTGACCGAATCGTATCAAGTAATAAAACTAGGTAAGACCAAGTATCGTTTTCCCAAAGGACTGACGGCCTAGTTAGTTATCTGATTTGTTGATTATTTAAGACTTGTGAACAATTGATTGTAGGTTTTTAATGCAAAAGACAATAATTAAACATGTATGCATGAATGTGATCAATGGCAAAAAGAGTAAAACAAACATGGAATGAATTATATGGATGAGTATGTTGTTGGGATTATCAATTTCATCTTATCCACTCTCATATACTTTTAGGAATTCATCAATCTTTTCATCAATGTTAATGCCACTCTCTAAATCACCTTGTCAAGAAGGCCTATCCTTAATTACGAGTTCATACAATTCCTAGCATTCCTAGTAATTAGTTCTGAAGTGCAGGAGCTTAAAGGCAACCAATATATTATTGGGAGAAATTCCCCGGATCTAGACTTCCCCGTACGTTCCCATATCGACAAAATCAATGATCATGGCAATGAATGAGTTAAACAAAGCAAGCATTAAGCAAAGAGGAAAAACCCTAACTAATGATGAAAGAGAGCATGTATCTTAAAGTAAGATGTTAAAACATTAATTCCATATATGAGAGTTTCACAAGACTACATTGATTCCCCAACAACAATACAAAGTTTAGTTCACCATATTCATGGTGAAACTAGATGAATAATAATGAAAGAATGGAAGATAAAACCCTAGAAAGGTGAAAAGGGAGCCTGAGCATCCAAGATCTTCCTTCAAAGGGGTGGAAAAGAGAGTGTTTGCTTCGTCCCAGCCAAAGATACAAACCCTAGGAACACCTAAAGCTTATATGTTGTTCGTAATAATACAGAAAATTAGGCCCAAGCCCAAAATAGTGCCGCTCAGCGGTAAACTACCGCTCAATGGTAAGTGCATGACTTGGTTTCCTCCCCTCAGCGGCCTTTGCACCCCTCAGCGGAGCCAACGTAGGTTTCTGAGAGCCGCTCTGCGGTAAACTGCCGCTGAACGGTGGTTGCGGTTTCTCCTTTTGCACTTTTTAATGTATTTTCTGATTCCATTTTTATCCTTCTTCACTTCTTTCACCAAATTCACCTTAAAACCTGCATAAAACACTGAAATCAAGCATAAACCTGTCCAGCTCTCTTATTTCTAAAAATATAACCAAAAGCATGATTTCAAGCTAGTTTCTAAGTGTTAAAGGTTGCTTTTAGTATCAAATTTAAGCATGAAAATAACAGTTTTTCAACTGTTATCACAACCCCAAACTTAGAACTTTGCTTGTCCTCAAGCAAACAAAATGTAACTCAATCTTCTACTAATCTGTATAATGGTTCACTCATTCAAAAATCCTCTTTTCAAGATAAGTAAAAACTTCAATTAAACTCATGACAAAGATTTCAAACAAGACAAGCACATGCTTTGGGTATTCACAAAATCACTTAATATCCAACAAATGCTATTTTTCATGAATGATCAATCAACTAAGCATGGATGTTCATGTGCTCATGGAATATTTCCTCACTAGGTAAAGTGTTTCTCTCAAACACAAGTGTATAAGAGGTAATCACTCATTCACTCTACTATCACAATGTCACGTGAATTGACTTTGCCTTTCATTTAACCACAATCAAATAAATTCACAAGCATGCATCATCACAAGGACTTTCAATGGCTTATAATGTGGCTGGGCTAACAAGAAAATTGGTTTTTCTAGATCACAAAACCCTTGAGTTAAGAGAATCATATAAACACAATCATTCTTACTTTTCCCAACTTTCCTTTGCATTGAGCTTTGCTTTTTCTTTTCTTTTCTTTTCTTTCTCTTTTCACATACTTAATTCTTAGCTCTTAGCTCAATGCTTTCAATTTCCCTTTTTATTTTCCAACAACCCCAAACTTAAACATTTGTCAATACCACAAAACATTTTCTACTTAACTCAAGGTAAAGCTTTCAACAAGGGTTTTAAATTTATGTTCAAGGCTAGGGGTTCAAAGGATAGAACACATAGTGTTCTCTTTTGTGGCTTATTTCATGCAATTTGGCTAATATAAGGGTTTCCAACAAACGGCCTTGATCATATAATGCAAACAAGCAAGTAATCCAATCATAGAAAACCTAGGCAAAGTTATTCATGCTTCCAAAGTAATAACTTCAAAGTAATAACTCTGGAGCTCAAAACCTCACAGGTACTTTGCAAGAGGAGTCAAGTCAGTTCTCCTAATGTTAACCACAGAGCCAGTTCTATTCCTCTGAAAATGTCCTCCAGGTACACATAAAACTCTCTCCACATCATCAAAATCAGCGCCTTCTTCCATATAGAGAGCAAACTGGCACTACTCACCAGCCCACACAGTATCCAAGAAGTTGTTGATGGAATTAGGATCATACCTAATAGCATGGCCTCTGACATAGCCTAGGTAATTCTCAGCTGGATAATCATCAATCTTTCTTGCGTTAGTGTAGAATTCTTTCACCACAGCTATATTGGCAGGTGTAGGTGATGGACAAATTTATGAACACCAAAATATGATGTCACAAACTTGTTTGTCAATCGGCAAGTATGACCGAATCGTTCAAGTAATAAACTTGGTAAGACCAAGTATCGTTCTTCCCAAAGGACTCTCGGCCTAGTTTAGTTGTGTGGTTTCTTGATTAACTAAGACTTAAAGACGAAATATTTGGAGTTTATATGCAAAAGACGAAAATTAAATATGTATGCATGAAGTTTGATCAATGGCAAAGACAAAAGATAAACACTTTCAATGAAATATATGAATAAATATGTTGTTGGGGGTCAATTTCATCTCATCCACTCTCATACATTTTAGGAATTCAACATTCAAATCATCATTGTTAATGCCACTCTCTAAAGTACCATTCTAGATGGCTTCTCCCTAATCACGAGTTCATACAATTCCTAGCATTCCTAATGATTAGTTCATAAGTGCAGGAGCTTAACGACAACCAATATAATATTGGGAGAAATTCCCCGGATCTAGACTTCCCCGTACGTTCCCGTATCGACAAAACCAATGATCATGAATTGAATGAGTTAAACGATGCAAGCTTTAAGCAAAGAGGAAAAACCCTAACTAATGATGAAAGAAAGCATAAATCTTAGATTAAGATGCAAGCATAAATTCCATATATGAGAGCTTCAAGAGATTACATTGATTCCCCAACAAACATACAAGGTTTAGTTCACCATATTCATGGTGAACCTAGATGAATTACAATGAAAGAATGAAAGAATAAACCCTAAAAAGGTGAAGAGGTAGCCTGAGCATCCAAGATCCTCCTTCAAAGGGGTGGAAGAGAGAGTGTTTGCCTCATTTTTGCCAAAGATACCTAACCCTAGGAAACCCTAAAGCTTAAATACCATTCGTAAATTACAAAAAGTCAAGCCCAAGCCCATTAAAGTGCCGCTCAGCGGTAAAATACCGCTCAGCGGTGATTGCGCGTCTCGTTTTCTCCCCTCAGCGGCCATTTTGCCCCTCAGCGGACCTCCCGCAACCTCTTGAGTGCCGCTCAGCGGTAAAATGCCGCTGAGCGGTGACTTCGACTTCTTCTTTTTGCACTCTTCGATTCCTTTTCTGATTCTATCTCTCTCCTTCTTCACTTCTTTCACTAAATTCACCTTAAAACCTGCACAAAAACACTGAAATCAAGCATAAACCTGTCCAGCTCTCTTATTTCTGAAAATATGGATAAAAGTATGATTTCAAACTAGTTTCTAAGTCTAAAGGTTGCTTTTAGTATCAATTTTAGTATCAGTTTTAGTGTAGAATTCTTTCACCACAGCTATATTGGCAAGTGTAGGGTATGTGGCTAGCTTCCCCCAATCATTCCCCAACAATTGCTCTCCAAATTGAGGAGCAAAGTTAGGTATCATTCCAACCTTTCTCTCCATAAGTAGTTGATGAGTCAATATTTTGTTCACTTCACTTAGTTTATTGTGCTAGAATTAATCGGGGAATTGTGCTTAATTGTCCAGTATTTTCCCATTTTTACTAATTGTGCTTAATTTGACCAAAAATTCTAATTTTAATTAATTTGGATTATTTGAGCAAATTATTTGCATTATTAATTGCAGGGAAAATGTTGGAAATACAATTTGGAATATTTGGAGGTCAAAAGAAAATGCCACATCAATATACTTTAAACTAAAATGAGTGAGGAGGTGTGGATTTAAATTATGGAAGTGCACATGGAGATGGGTTGGAGAAGCTAAGAAGTGGTGCTGGAAGAAAAAGGGAGGCTCACGGGCTGAAGACCAAAAACAGCTACTGCGTCCACATGCTGCCACGTCCACATCAGGGGACACACGTCCACGCGGGCTTCACGCTTCCAGCAGCTTTAGACACTGCCACGTCCAGCAAGAACAGCCACGTTGAGGAGGTGCTTGGATTAAAGCAAGGTGTTACATCCAACACATCACGCATGGAGGGAGGCTTTCAGCCAATCTTCACCACGGCCCAAGGGAAGCAGCAGCATGAGCAAGGTCTGGTCCAGCATCCAAGAAAAGGGGCTTCACACGGATAGAAGCAGAGGGCCCGGAAGAACTTTACGGATACACGTGAAGGGGTGCTTGGAGTAAAGAGCATCCAGCAACTTTGGAAGCACACGACAGCCGCTCATCCATCAGCTATGGCATCTTCATGGCCGAGCAAGCACAGACGTCCAACAACACGTCCACGGTCCAGCACGTTGAGGGGGTGCACTCGGTCCAACAATTGATGCCACGTCCAGGGCCTGGTTCATTAGGGCAGCAACACGTGGGATTTGGGGATGGTTTTTATCTTTCATTTAATAGAAGCACAGAGGGGAGGGTGTGTCTCGGGCTGGACGTGGGAGGAGCCAGCCGCCACCTAGGAAAAGTTGGATTTTTGGCTTGAAGGAAATGTAGTGCACAGAGTGGGAGAGCCACCGAGAGGATGGAGGGCCACGGTTAAATGAGTTGCGTCAGCAGGAATGAATTTTTATTATTTCAGTTTGCTTAGAAAAAGAGAGAAACGTTGGTTGATTATTTGGTGTCTTTATTATTTGGTCTTCTTTATTTTGAATACAATCAGCTGCTCATTTTTTTTCTTAATGCAATCGTTGCTTTTTAATTCACGAAAAAATGAATTTATGCTTTAGTAATTTCATGTCCAAGTTATAAGTGCTTATGTTGAACGTTGTTTTTTTTATTCATGTCAAAGCTTTCTTATTTCTATATTGCACTTTAGTTTTCACACACACATTTTCCATTTTTTACTCTCGGTCACGGGAATGGATGGGATTCATAGTGAGTGGGGATGCACAGTGCTTCAATTGCTTTGGGAATGCATTTACTTTATTTGATTGAGGGTGCTGATTTACTTTCTTGGAAGGAAGCACAATTTTATTTTCTCTCTTTGGAAGCTCTCGGTTTGCATGATTGTCTTTTGTTTTCCTTTAGCTCTAAAAAGGTCTCTTTATATTGAATCGGTGGTGATTTTGTTTTACAATTTCCAAGCTTCATTCTAATGTGCATTTAATTGGTTAGTTCAACATTTCAAGTTAAGAGCATTGTGTGTTCTGTCATTTATTTCTTGCATGTTAACGAGTTCACACATCTTGTTTTAGGACTATTCAGTTTAATGTTTTCATTCTCTTTGAGTGTTTTCAATTATGTTTGGTTGTATTTAATTTCTAGTTTTAATTTAGTTCATTTGTAATCACGAAAACACTTTCAAACCCCCCCACTATGTGTTTGACTTAAGACTCGAACCACATTTGGTCCTTGAGAGACGACCTAGGAGTCACTTCCTAGTTTATACTGCATTAATTTTTCAATCAACTTTTGTGTGAGGTGCGACCCACTCAACAAAATGGCGCCGCTGCCGGGGACCAACGGTTCAGTCTTAGGTCTTTTTTTGTGTTAGTGTTGTGTTGTGTTGTGTGATGTGTTTTATGATGTTTAGTTAGTCTTGTTTGGGTTTACTTCTTTTATCGATTTTTGTGTGTTTAGATTTTCATCATTTTTTGTATTTTGTGCATTTAGTTGTTGTTTCTGGAAGTTTCAAATTATGTAAATAATGGTTTTCCCCCATGTTATGTTTCTATATGTTTGGTTTAATCTTTGTTTGAAGTGGAAGTCCAGGTCTGAGACAGGTTTTGCACTACAATAGAGGAGATGACAGATTCTCAAGACTGGATATATGACCTGATCAAGAGTCTTCCCAAATTCCATGGGTTGGCACATGAAGATCCATACAGGCACCTCAAGGAGTTTTGTTTGGTGTGTTTGTCGATGAGGCCTGCTGGTGTTTCAAAGGAGACAATGTTGATGAAAGTGTTTCCAATGTCCCTTCAAGGTGCAGCAAGAGACTGGTTCCTATACCAGTATCCTTTTGATAGTTGGCAGGAAACACAACAGATGTTCCTCAACAAGTTCTTTCCAGCAGCAAAGGTAGTCAGCATTAGGAGGGAGATCACTACCATTGAGCAGTTTCAAGAAGAAAGCCTGGCAGATTATTGGGAGAGGTTTAACAGGCTTTGCACAGCCTGTCCAAACCACCAAATTTCAGAGCATTTGCTCTTGATTTACTTTTATGAAGGGCTCCTGGGAAATGAAAGGATATTAGTGGATGTAGCTGCTAGTGGATCTTTGATGGACAGAACTCCAACAGAGGCAAAGAAGTTGCTCTGCAAGCTGGCGGGTAAAAATCCAAGTGAGGTAGTAAAGGAAAAACCTGAGCAGGTTTACTGTAAACTTGAAATCCCTACTCATGTATCTGAGGTTCAAGTAAATTTTAATGTTTTTGAATTGGTAAAACTTGAACCATTTAAGCCTGTTCTGGATTCTGATATTGATATACATGTGCACACTCATGTTGTGGATTCATTATTCCCTGTAGAGCACATTGACATACCTGATGTTCACTATCCTTGCACTGATCTTGATTTAAATGATAGCCTTGAGGATGCAGCTGATGACTTGGAGATTGGTAAGAAAATTTTCAATGAGCAAAAACAGGTTTATTCTGAACTTGAGATTCCAAACACTTTATATGATTTGCCTATACATTCAAATGCCTGTGATTTGATGCGCACTGATTCTATAGGATTCATGACTGATACTGATACAGATTTGATTAACCATTCTAAAATTTTTGATTCAGTATCAGCCATTGAACCCATTGGTCTAAAGGTTGTTTTGAATGGACATGATTGCCGTGATGAAATTTTGAATGATAATAGCCTTGAACTGACCTTTGATTCTGTTGATGATGCATATATCAATATTGATTTTGAGGTAGAAACTGTGCAATCTGATAACTCTATAGAGTTAGGACTGAACTTTGATCTGACACAGTTCTCTAAGAACTTTGAATGTGATTGTGAATCTGGTTCTTGCCCGATTTGTATTGAAATTGATTATGTGTTACAGACAGATTCTAAGCGTATAACAAATGTTATTAATTGTGAGTTTGATGACCATGCTGCAGAATTAAATAAGAATACAGGTGCTGACATTAAGGAAATCATGATTAATGAAGGAGAGTGTACTGCTACTTCTTTGACTAAGCCAGAGATCTCCATTCCGGTGTCACACACTCAACAACTGCCAGTGGAAGGAAAGCTACTGATGGAACAGTTTGCTGGGAGAAGAAAGAAGAAACATCTCGTTTTGGATGATATGGCAGTACTAATGAAGTTGTTCCTCCTCAAAACTTGTTTGCTGAATCCTGTGGTGGAAGACATCTCCCTAATAGTCCAAAATTGGCAACTACCACCATGACCAGGGGAGTTTTCTTTCTTTCTTCTCCCCCTTTCCGTACTTTTATTGCACTTGTCCATGATCTGTTCACTGTTCTGATTTCTGATCTTATTGTTTGTGACACATTGAGGACACTGTGTAGTTTAAGTGTGGTCTATTGGGGGAAAATTTTATTTTTCTTTGTTAGTTTTTGTTTTCTTGGTTAATTTTTTTTTTCTTTTCTAGGTAGTGTTTGTTTTGTTTTGTGTACAGTTTTACATGTTTCTCTTGATTTCTGGACTTTGTTTGGGTTGTAGACTTATCATTTCCTTCACTTGATTGATACTTATTTGTTTGAAATCCTTGCTTTTCTTTGCTTGGAAGATGATTATGATTTTTGAGAGGTTGAATTGATTGTGACAATTACCCTGTGTGAGATTTGAGCCACTTAATGTTCTTTCTTGTGTGTGATATGTCTTTTGATTGCTTGCGCATATGTCTTGGCTTGACTCTTGTTGATAATTCTTGATTGATATGCATGTTTGGAAGTGATAAAGGCAGTTTTGTTCTTGAACCTCTCTGGCCAATTAAGCTTACCTTGTTTTAATCCTTTGATAACCCCCTTGAGCCTATACTTTTCCCCTATTCTTTGTTTTCAAGCTCATTAATCACCCTTAAGTGAAAAACCATGATAACCTTAACCTTAGGGAATTTTGGAGCTTTGGAAGTGTCTTGGGAACAAGTGTGGTCTCCTTGGGGATTCTGATGAATTGGCTAGTTGGTTCCTCTTCTTGTTTTGTTTTTGTAAATATGTTGTGTATCTTGTCTCTTACAGTTGTGTCCTAAACAGAAAGAAAAGAAAAGAGACAAGATGAGAAATGAAAAAAAAATATAGAGAAAAATGAGAAAAAAAAAATTGTGAATAATGGAGTCAAGAAGAGGATTGAATTAGAGGTTTTGGGTGTGAGTTGACTATGTTTACACTTGTTCCCCATTGCTCCTCTATTTCTTTTGGTTTGTAGCTTCTCATCCATATTTATCCTCCCTTGTCCTTGGCCCCATTACATCCATAAAAGACCTTTTGATTTGAACATGCATATATTTTGCGCATTGATATTAGAGGCTTGCCAAGTCTGTTTGTGTTTGTTTTCTTGAGTGCATTGAGTTGACATTTCTTACCTTAGACACTTGAGAGAAACACTAATAGTGCATCTGTGAGGTTTTCTTACTTTTGATTCACCTCTTGAGCTGATTGATCATTTTGCCATGTCTTGAATTGCTTGGATGATTTCATGAGTATCTGCTTTCTCTGATTCATTCTGTGTTGGAATTGTCTACTTCTTTTCTCTGTCCAGATTTCTTGAGGACTGTGTAAATTCTGTTTGTTTCCTTGCGAGTCTTTGTTTTCTGTGTGCTAAGTTTGTGTCATACCCTGGATGTCCTTTGAACTATTTCCTGATCTGCGTCTTGATTTTGCCCAGGAGTCTTTGTTTTCTGTGTGCATAAGAAGTCTCCTATCTTGGACCACCTTGAAGTGTTTTTCATGTTTGCGAGATAGGAACCTACTAGAATGGGGTTGTTCTGGTTCCTTTTCTTTTCTTTTGGATGCCATGGTCTTCATTCTTTTGCCTGAAGAGGGTGCCATTCCTACATCAAACACAGATACAAAACCACAAACATGTTGTTAATCATTAGTAAAACACATCCAATACCATTATTTCGAAGCTAAAACACCGCTGAGGGTCAAAATCACCCCTCAGCGCCACCAGTGCAGCTATCTAGAACGCAACTCAGCAAAAACTGCAAGTCTGTCAGAGTGCCGCTCAGCGGCAAGTTACCCCTGAGCTGTAAATCTGCAGAATTTTGAAAAACTCCTTTTGGCTTATCCTAACTCCACCCACATGCACTTTTCAGTTTTCCAGATCACAATCATTCAGTTTAATCGATTCAAACATCAATTAAATCATCAAATCATGCATAAAGATCAAAACCCCTAAAAATTCATGCTTTAACAATCCAATTCAAACTCAAGAACCCTAGAATGAAAAATGTTTGACTTACTTGGGTGAAGATGCTAGATGAATGGAGAATGCTTTCAAGCTATGATGCTCTCTTCCAACCCCAAACTTAGATGGAACTAGTGAGAAAGTGAGTGAAAGAGAGATTTTCTCAAGAGGGATGAGGGAAAAATTGGAGAGATCCTTTGAAAGAGTATGTAGGAGTGTGTGTGCAGAGAAAAGTATTAAAAGAGAGGCCAAGGCACAACTTAGGGTATAAAAATACCCTAATGGGCTCGGGTTCCGCTAAGGGGCAGCCTAAGCCCAGTCTGCGACACTAGCGCTCAGCGGTAGTTTGCCGCTCAGCGGCACCTTCGGGAAATTTTCTTCTTCTTCCTGGCTTGACCTAGATGCGTCCTAAACCTACCCCTCACTGGCTCCCTGCAATAAAATTCTCAAATCACTCATACACAACCCTATTATGGAACTAAACCAGAATCAAAACAAACAATACAGATAAAAGCAATCAACTGGGTTGCCTCCCAGGTAGCGCTTGCTTAATGTCACGAGCCTGACCCAAAATCATCCAACACCCATCAGTAGGTGTATACAAACATAGTATCCTTCAGTAGATACTGTTCCGCCTAACATCCATCAGTAGATGTAAACCCTGTAACAAACTTATACAAAAACAAAAATACCCAAAAGTTCAAAATTACATCACCAAAACAAAAATGAAAAGTTCTTAAAATCACTGGGTTGCCTCCCAACAAGCGCTCTTTTAACGTCACTAGCTTGACCCAAGCTCATGTTCTTTCTTCTTTTCCTTCTTTCTACTGAACTTCTTCAGGAATTTGATAAAACCAGGAACCTGTTGCAGTGTCTCAATCATAGGAACTTTAATCTCCAATTTCTTGAAGATTTCCATTAAGCACTTAAATTTCTTTTCCTTCTTATGATTCTTCTTTAGATGAGGATGAGATTTTTCATATGATTTCTTTTTTTTTTCCCTCTCATCTTCTTTTTCTTCCTTTTTCTCTCCCTAAATTTTCTCTTTCTCTTTTCTCTTATTTTTTTCTTCCCTTTTTTTTTTCTTTTCAACTTCTTTATTTTCACACAAATTTTCTTTTTCTCTTCTCTCGCAACCACTTCTTTCTCTTTTTCTTCATCTTTATTTTTCTCACTCAACTCTTCTTTTTCTTTTCTCTCTATCTTTTCCTCATCTCCCTCTAAGTTTTTCTCATCAAGAATCTTGTCACTTTCAGTGACAATGGTTTGCCCTTCCTCCTTAGGGTTAACTTTAGTATTAACCTCATCATTCAATCTCTGACTAATGTAATGACGTTGCATCTCCACTTCGTCCATTTCGTGCACTTCGTCCACTTTGGCCATTTCGTCAACTTCGTCCACTTCGTCGACTTCGTAAACTTCTCAACTTCGGCCACTTCGTCCACTTAGTCTATTTCGACCACTTCGTCCACTTCGGCAACTTTTTTCCACTTCCGCCACTTCGGCCACTTTGTCCACTTTGTCCACTTCTTCAACTTCGTCCACTTCCTCTTCTTCGTCAACTTTGTCTACTTCGTCATCTTCGTCGTTTTCGTCCACTTCGTCGACTTCCTAAATTTCTCAACTTAGTCCACTTCGTCAACCTTCGTCCACTTCGTCAACTTCATCAATTTCGTCCAATTCGTCAACTTCGTCAACTTTGTCCACTTCCTCAACTTCGTCCACTTCGCCCACTTCACCCACTTTGTCCACGTCGGCCACTTCCTCCACTACGTCCACTTCTTCGTCCAATTTCTCCACTTCGTCCGCTTCGTCCCCTTCGCCCACTTCGTTCACTTCGTCCACTTCAGCCACTTCGGCCACTTCTGCCACTTCGGCCACTTCAGCCATTTCGTCCACTTTGTGCACATCATCCAGTTCGTTCACTTCGTCCACTTTGTCCACTTCGTCAACTTTGTGAACTTCGTCCACTTCGTCAACTTTGTGAACTTCGTCCACTTCGTAAAGTTCTCCACTTCATCCACTTCGTTCACTTCGTCAACTTCGTAAACTTCGTCAACTGCGTCAACTTCGTCCACTTCATAAACTTCCCACTTCGTCCACTTCGTCAACTTTGGCCACTTCGACCACTTCGTCAACTTCGTCCATTTCGCCACTTCTTCAATTTCTTCTTCAGGTTCTTCATCTATTTCATGTTCTTCTCTTTCGTCCACTTCGTCAAGTTCGTCCACTTCGACCCCTCCGTCCACTTCGGCCACTTCGTCAGCTTCGTGCACTTCGTCCAGTTCGTTCACTTTGTCTACTTCGTGCACTTTGTCAACTTCGTCAACTTTGTCCACTTTCTCGACTTCATAAACTTCTCAACTTCGTCCACTTCGTCCATTTCGTCCACTTAGTCTACTTATTCCATTTCGCCCGCTTCGCCCACTTCATCCACCTCGTGCACTTCTTCCACTTTGTCGACTTGGTCCACTTCGTCCACTTCTTGCACTTCGCCCACTTCGGCCACTTTGGGCACTTCGTCCACTTCGCCACTTCATCAACTTCTTCTTCTTGTCCTTCTTCTTATTCATCTTCTTCTCCTTTGTCCACCTCGTCTAGTTCGTCCACTTCGTCCACTTTGTCAACTTCGTCCACTTTGTCAACTTCGTCCACTTCGTCAACTTCGTCCACTTCGTCCTCTTCGTCCACTTTGTCCACTTAGTCCACTTCGTCGACTTCGTAAACTTCGTCAACATCATCCACTTCGTCAACCTTCGTCCACTTCGTCAACTTCATTAATTTCTTCCATTTCGTCCAATTCGTCAACTTTGTCCACTTCCTCAACTTCGTCTACTTCGCCTACTTCGCCCACTTCGTCCATGTCGGCCACTTCGTCCACTTCTTCGTCCACTTCATCCACTTTCTCCACTTCGTCCACTTCGTCAACTTCGTCCACTTCTTCATGCACTTGGTCCACTTTCTCCACTTCGTCCTCTTCGCCCACTTCGTTCACTTCGTCCTGTTCGGCCACTTCAGCCACTTCGGCCACTTCGTCCACTTTGTGCACATCGTCCACTTTGTGGACATCGTCCACTTCGTCCACTTTCTCCACTTCGTCCACTTCGTCCACTTCGTCAACTTTGGGAACTTCGTCCACTTGGTTAACTTCGTAATCTTCGTCAACTGTGTCAACTTCGTCCACTTCGCCTACTTCGCCCACTTCGTCAACTTCTTGAACTTCTTCCACTTTGTCGACTAGGTCCACTTCGTCCACTTCTTCCACTTCGGTCACTTTAGCCACTTCGTCCACTTCGCCACTTCATCAACGTCTTCTTCTTGTTCTTCTTCTTCTTCATCTTCTTCTCCTTTGTCCATCTCGTCCAGTTCGTGCACTTCATCCACTTCGTCAACTTCGTCCACTTCGTCAACTTCGTCCACTTCAGCCACTTCGTCAACTTCACCCACTTCGACCACTTCGTCAACTTTGTCCACTTCGTCCACTTGGTCCACTTCTTCCACTTCCTCCACTTAGGCCATTTTGGCCACTTCGTCCACTTCGCCACTTCATCAACTTCTTCTTCTTGTTCTTCTTCTTCTTCATCTTCTTCTCCATCGTCCACTTCGTCCACTTTCTCAACTTCGTCCACTTCGTTCACTTTGGCCACTTCGGCCACTTCGGCCACTTCGTCCACTTTGTCAACTTCAAACTTCGTCCACTTTGACCACTTTGTCCAGTTCATCCACTTTGTCCAGTTCGTCCAGTTCTACCACTTCGTCCACTTCGTCAACATCGTAAATTTCGACCACTTTGTCCACTTCGTCCACTTCTTCAACTTCGTCCACTTCGTCAACTTCGTGCACTTCGTCCACTTCTTCGTCGACTTGGACCACTTTCTCCACTTTGTCTACTTCGTCCCCTTAACCTACTTCGTTCAGTTCGTCCACTTCGGACACTTCGTCCACTTTGTGCACATCGTCCAATCCGTCCACTTCGTCTGTTTCGTGCACTTCTTCCACTTTGTCGACTTGATCCACTTCGTCCAGTTCTTCCACTTCGTCCATTTAAGCCACTTTAGCCACTTCGTCCACTTCGCAACTTCATCAACTTCTTCTTCTTGTTCTTCTTCTTCCTCATCTTCGTCTCTTTCTACCACCTCGTGTAGTTCGTCCACTTCGTCCACTTTGTCAACTTCGTCCACTTCGTCCTCTTCGTCCACTTCGTCCACTTAATCCACTTCGTAAAGTTCTCAACTTCGTCCAGTTCGTTCACTTCGTCAACCTTCGTCCACTTCGTCAACTTCATCAATTTCGTCCAATTCTTCAACTTCCTCAACTTTGTCCACTTCTTCAACCTCGTCCACTTCGCCCACTTCGCCCACTTCGTCCGCGTCGGCCACTTCGTCCACTACGTCCACTTCTTCGTCCACTTCGTCCACTTCGTCCACTTTTTCCACTTCGCCCACTTCGTCAACTTCGTGCACTTCGTCCACTTCTTCGTCCACTTGGTCCACTTTGTCCACTTTGTCCACTTCGTCCCCTTCGCCCACTTAGTTCAGTTCGTCCACTTCGGCCACTTTGTCCACTTTGTGCACATCGTCCACTTCGTCCACTTTGTGCACATCGTCCACTTTGTCCACTTCGTCAACTTTATGAACTTCGTGCACTTTGTCGACATCGTAAAGTTCTCTACTTCGTCCACTTCGTCCATTTCGTCAATTTCGTAAACTTCGTAAACTACGTCAATTTCGTAAACTACGTCAACTTCGTCCACTTCGCCCACTTCGCCAACTTCGTCTACTTCGTGAACTTCTTCCACTTTGTCGACTAGGTCCACTTCGTCCACTTCTTCGACTTCGGCCACTTTGGCCACTTCCTCCACTTCGTCTCTTCATCAACTTCTTCTTCTTGTTCTTCTTCTTCATCTTCTTCTCCTTCGTCCACCTCGTCGTGTTCGTCCACTTCATCCACTTTGTCAACTTCGTCCACTTCGTCACTTCGTCCACTTCATCCACTATGGCCACTTCGGCCACTTCGACCACTTCGTCAACTTTGTCAACATCAAACTTCATCCACTTCGTTAACTTCGGCCACTTCGACCACTTCGTCAACTTCGTCCATTTCGCCACTTCTTCAACTTCTTCTTCTTGTTCTTCTTCTAATTCATGTTATTCTCTTTCGTCCAATTCGTCCATTTCGTCCACTTTGTCCAGATCGTCCACTTCGACCACTTCGTCGACTTCGGCCACTTCGTCCATTTCCTCCACTCTCTCGACTTCATCAACTTCTTGAACTTTGTCAACTTCGTCGACTTCGTAAACTTCTCAACTTCTTCCACTTCGTCCACTTCGTCAACTTCTTCAACTTCGTCAACTTCATCCACTTCTTCCACTTCGTCCACTTCGTCTACTTCACCCACTTCGCCCACTTCGTCCGTTTCGTGCACTTCTTCCACTTTGTCGACTTGGTCCACTTCGTCCAGTTCTTCCACTTCGTCTATTTCGGCCACTTTGGCCACTTCGTCCACTTCACCACTTCATCAACTTCTTCTTCTTGTTCTTCTTCTTCCTCATCTTCGTCTCCTTCGTCCACCTCGTCTAGGTCGTCCACTTCGTCCACTTTGTCCACTTCGTCCTCTTCGTCCACTTCGTCCACTTCGTAAAGTTCTCAACTTCGTCTAGTTCGTTCACTTCGTCAACCTTTGTCCACTTCCTCAACTTCATCAATTTCGTCCAATTCTTCCACTTCGTCAACTTTGTCCACTTCCTCAACTTTGTCCACTTCGCCCACTTCGTCCACGTCGGCCACTTTCTCCATTTGGTCCACTTCGTCAACTTCGTGCACTTCTTTGTCCACCTGGTCCACTTTCTCCACTTTGTCCACTTCGTCCCCTTCGCCCACTTCGTTCAGTTCGTCCACTTCGGCCACTTCGGCCACTTCGGCCACTTCGGCCACTTTGTGCACATCGTCCACTTCGTCAAATTTGTGAACTTCGTCCACTTCGCCCACTTCGGCAACTTCGTCTACTTCGTGAACTTCTTCCACTTTGTCGACTAGGTCCACTTCGTCCACTTCTTCGACTTCGACCACTTTGACCACTTCCTCCACTTCGTCTCTTCATTAACTTCTTCTTCTTGTTCTTCTTCTTCTTCATCTTCTTCTCCTTCGTCCACCTCGTCATGTTCGTCCACTTCATCCACTTTGTCAACTTCGTCCACTTCGTCCACTACATCCACTTTGGCCACTTCGGCCACTTCGGCCACTTCATCAACTTCGTCAATTTCAAACTTCATCCACTTCGTCAACTTCGGCCACTTTGACCACTTTGTCAGCTTCGTCCATTTCGCCACTTCTTCAACTTCTTCTTCTTGTTCTTCTTCTAATTCATGTTCTTCTCTTTCGCCCGCTTCGTCCAGTTCATCCAGTTCGTGCACTTCGTCCAGTTCGTCCACTTCGTCGACTTCGTTGACTTCGGCCACTTCGTGCACTTCGTCCACATCGTCCATTTCGTCCACTTTCTCGACTTCGTCAACTTCTTGAACTTTGTCAACTTCGTCCACTTCGTCGACTTCGTAAACTTCTTAACTTCTTCCACTTAGACAACTTAGTCAACTTCGTCAACTTCGTCCACTTCATCCACTTCCTCCACTTCGTCCACTTCGTCTGTTTCGTGCACTTCTTCCACTTTGTCGACTTGGTCCACTTCGTCCATTTTGGCCACTTTGGCCACTTCGTCCACTTCGCCACTTCATCAACTTCTTCTTGTTCTTCTTCTTGCTCATCTTCGTCTCCTTCGTCCACCTTGTCTAGTTCGTCCACTTCGTCCACTTCGTCAACTTCGTCCACTTCGTCAACTTTGTCCACTTCGTCCACTTCATCCACTTCATCCACTTCCTCCACTTCGTCCACTTCGTTCACTTCGGCCACGTCGGCCACTTCGGCCACTTCGTCCACTTCGTCAACTTCAAACTTCGTCCACTTCGACCACTTCGTCCACTTCGTCAAGTTCGACCATATTGTCCAGTTCGTCCACTTCGTCAACTTCGGCCACTTCGACCACTTCGTCAACTTTGTCCATTTCGCCACTTCTTCAACTTCTTCTTCGTGTTCTTCTTCTAATTTATGTTCTTCTCTTTTGTCCAGTTCGTCTAGTTCGTGCACTTCGTCCATTTCGTCCACTTCGTCCACTTCGACCACTTCGTCGACTTCGGCCACTTCGTGCACTTCGTCCACTTCGTCCATTTCGTCCACTTTCTCGACTACGTCAACTTCTTGCACTTCGTTGACTTCGTAAACTTCTCAACTTCTTCCACTTCGTCAACTTCGTCCACTTCGTCAACTTCGTCCCCTTCATCTACTTCGCCCACTTCGCCCACTTCGTCCGTTTCGTGCACTTCTTCCACTTTGTCGACTTGGTCCACTTCGTCCAGTTCTTCCACTTCGTCCATTTCAGCCACTTTGGCCACTTCGTCCACTTCGCCACTTCATCAACTTCTTCTTCTTGTTCTTCTTCTTACTCATCTTCGTCTCGTTCGTCCACCTCGTCTAGTTCGTCCACTTCGTCAACTTCGTCCACTTCGTCAACTTCGTCAACTTCGTCAACTTCGTCCACTTCGTCAACTTCGTCAACTTCGTCCACTTCGTCAACTTCGTCCACTTCGTCCACTTCATCCACTTCGTTCACTTCGGCCACTTCGGCCACTTCCTCCACGTCGTCAACTTCGGCCACGTCGACCACTTCGTCAACTTTGTCCATTTCGCCACTTCTTCAACTTCTTCTTCGTGTTCTTCTTCTAATTTATGTTCTTCTCTTTCGTCCAGTTCGTCCAGTTCGTGCACTTCGTCCATTTCGTCCACTTCGTCCACTTGGACCACTTCGTCGACTTCGGCCACTTCGTGCACTTCGTCCACTTTGTCCATTTCGCCCACTTTCTCGACTACGTCAACTTCTTGCACTTCGTCGACTTCGTAAACTTCTCAACTTCTTCCACTTTGTCCACTTTGTCAACTTCGTCAACTTCGTCTAGTTCGTCCACTTCGTCAACTTCGTCTACTTCGTCCCCTTCGTCTACTTCGCCCACTTCGCCCACTTCGTCCGTTTCGTGCACTTCTTCCACTTTGTCGACTTGGTCCACTTCGTCCAGTTCTTCCACTACGTCCATTTCGGCCACTTTGGCCACTTCGTCCACTTCGCCACTTCATCAACTTCTTCTTCTTGTTCTTCTTCTTACTCATCTTCGTCTCCTTCGTCCACCTCGTCTAGTTCGTCCACTTCGTCAACTTCGTCCACTTCATCCACTTCGTTCACTTCGGCCACTTCGGCCACTTCGTCCACTTCGTCAACTTCAAACTTCGTCCACTTCGACCACTTCGTCCACATCGTCAAGTTCGTCCATATCGTCCAGTTCGTCCACTTCGTCAACTTCGGCCACTTCGACCACTTCGTCAACTTTGTCCATTTCGCCACTTCTTCAACTTCTTCTTGTTCTTCTTCTAATTCAAGTTCTTCTCTTTCGTCCACTTCGTCCACTTCGTCCAGTTCGTGAACTTCGTCCATTTCGTCCATTTCGTCCACTTTGACCACTTCGTCCACTTCGTCAACTTCGTCATCTCAGTCAACTTCATCCAGTTCTTCCACTTCGTCTACTTCGCCCACTTCGCCCACTTCGTCCATTTCGTGCACTTCTTCCACTTCGTCGACATGGTCCACTTCGTCCAGTTCTTCCACTTCGTCCATTCCGGCCACTTTGGACACTTCGTCCACTTCGCCACTTCATCAACTTCTACTTCTTGTTCTTCTTCTTCTTCATCTTCGTCTCCTTCGTCCACCTCGTCTAGTTCATCCACTTCGTCGACCTCGTCCACTACGTCAACTTCGTCCACTTTGTCAACTTCGTCAATTTTGACCACTTGGTCTACTTCACCACTTCATCACCTTCTTCTTCTTGTTCTTCTTCTTCTTCATCTTCATCTCCTTCGTCCACCTCGTCGAGTTCGTCCACTTCGTCAACTTTGTCAACTTCGTCAACCTTCGTCCACTTCGCCAACTTCGTCAATTTCGTCCACTTCGTCCAATTCGTCAACTTCATCAACTTTGTCCACTTCCTCAACTTCGTCCACTTCGTCCACTTCACCTACTTCGCCCACTTCGTCCATGTCTTCCAATTCGGCCACTAAAACCACTTCGCCCACTTCGTCCACTTCGTCGACTTGGTCCACTTCGACCATTTCCTCCACTTCGTTCATTTCGTCCAGTTCGTCGACTTGGTCCACTTCGACCACTTCGACCACTTCCTCCACTTCGTCCAGTTCGACTAGTTTGTCCAGTTCGTCCAGTTCGTCCAGTTCATCCAGTTCGTCTAGTTCGTTCACTTCGTCAACTTCGTCCACTTCGTACACTTCGTCCATTTCGTCCATTTCGTCCACTTCGTCCACTTTGTCCATTTCGTCCACTTTGTCCACTTCGTCAACTTCGTCCACTTCCCCCACTTCATCGACTTCATAAACTTCCAACTTCGTCCACTTCATCAACTTCGTCCACTTCGTCCAATTCGTCAACATCGTCAACTTCCTCAACTTTGTCCACTTCGTTAATTTCGTCCACGTCGGCCACTTCGTCCACTTCTTCGTCCACTTCGTCTACTTCGTCCATTTCGTCCACTTCTTCGTCTTCTGCTTCTCCTTCTTCTCCTTCGTCTAGTTCGTCCACTTCGTCAACTTCGTCCACTTCGTCAACTTCGTCCACTTCGTCCACTTCGTCAACTTCGTCCACTTCGTCAACTTCGTCCACTTCGTCAACTTCGTCCACTTCGTCCACTTCGTCAACTTCAAACTTCGTCCACTTCGACCACTTCGTCCACATCGTCAAGTTCGTCCATATCGTCCAGTTCGTCCACTTCGTCAACTTTGGCCACTTCGACCACTTCATCAACTTTGTCCATTTCGCAACTTCTTCAACTTCTTCTTCTTGTTCTTCTTCTAATTCATGTTTTTTCTCTTTCGTCCAGTTCGTCCAGTTCGTGCACTTCGTCCATTTCGTCCACTTCGTCCACTTCGACCACTTCGTCCACTTCGTCGACTTCGGCCACTTCATGCACTTCGTCCACATCGTCCACTTCGTCTATTTCGTCCACTTTCTCGACTTCGTCAACTTCTTGAACTTTGTCAACTTCGTCCACTTCGTCGCCTTCGTAAACTTCTCAACTTCGTCCACTTCGTCAACTTCGTCATCTCAGTCAACTTCGTCCAGTTCTTCCACTTCGTCCACTTTGTCTACTTCGCTCACTTCGCCCATTTCGTCCATTTCGTGCACTTCTTCCACTTTGTCGATTTGGTCCACTTCGTCCAGTTCTTCCACTTCGTCCATTTCGACCACTTTGGCCACTTCATCCACTTCGCCACTTCATCAACTTCGTCTTCTTGTTCTTGTTCTTCTTCATATTCGTCTCCTTCGTCCACCTCGTCTAGTTCATCCACTTCGTCCACTTCGTCGACCTCGTGCACTACGTCAACTTCGTCCACTTCGTTCACTTCGCCCACTTCAGCCACATCGTCCAATTCGTCAACTTCAAACTTCGTCCACTTCGAACACTTCGTCAACTTCGTCAAGTTCGTCCACTTCGTCCATTTCCTCCACTTCGTCCACCTCGTCCACTTCCTCCACTTCACCACTTCATCACCTTCTTCTTCTTGTTCTTTATCTTCTTCATCTTCGTCTCCTTCGTCCACCTCGTCTAGTTCGTCCACTTCGTCAACTTTGTGAACTTCGTCAACCTTCGTCCACTTCGTCAATTTCGTCCACTTCTTCTTCTTCTTCTTCTTTTCCTTTGTCCACTTCGTTCAGTTTGTCAACTTCGCCCACGTCGTCAACTTCCTCCACTTCCTCCACTTCGCCCACTTCGTCCACTTCTTCCACTTCGTGGACTTGGTCTACTTCGACCAGTTCGTCCAGTTCGGCCACTTCGTCCACATCGTCCACTTCGTTCACTTCGGCCACTATGGCCACTTCGTCCACTTCGGCCACTTCGTCCACCTCTTCTTCTTCTTTGTCCACTTCGTCTACTTCGTCCACGTCGTCCACTTCTTCTTCTTCTTCTCCTTCTTCCCCTTCGTCGACTTCGTCCACTTCGTGCACTTCGCCCACATCGTCCACTTTGACCACTTCGGCCACTTCGTCCACTTCGACAACTTCGGCCACTCGGTCCACTTCTTCTTCTGCTTCTTCTACTTCGTCCACTTCGTCCACTTCGTCAACTTCCTCCACTCTGTCCACTCCGTCCACTCCGTCAACTTCTTCAACTTCTTCTTCTTCTTCCACTTCTTCTTCTTGTTCTTCTTCGCCTTCGTCCACTTCGTCGACTTCGTACACTTCGTCGACTTTGTACACTTCGTCCACTATGCCCCATTCGTCCACTTCAACCACTTTGCCTACTTCGTCCACTTCGTCGACATGGTCCACTTCGACCACTTCCTCAACTTCGTCCAGTTCTCCAGTTCGTCCACTTCGTCAACTTCGTCCACTTTGTCAACTTCGTCCACTTCGTCGACTTCGTCGACTTCATCCATGCCGACCACTTCGTCCACTTCGGCCACTTTGGCCACTTTGTTCACTTCGTCCGCTTCTTCCACTTCTTCTACTTCGTGCACTTCGCCCTCTTCAGCCACTTCGTCCACTTTGGCCACTTCAGCCAATTCGTGCACTTCGACCACTTCGTCGACTTCTTCTTCTTCTTCTTCTCCTTTGTCTACTTCGTCCAATTCGTCAACTTCGCCCATGTCGTCAACTTCCTCCACTTTCTCCACTTTGCCCACTTCGTCCACTTCGTCGACTTGGTCTACTTCGACCACTTCGGCCACTTCGACCAAAACGTCCACTTCATCCACTTCGTCCACTTCGGCCACTTCAACCACTTCTTCTTCTACTTCGTCCACGTCGTCCACTTCTTCTTCTTCTTCTTCTTCGTCCACTTAGTGCACTTCGCCCACTTCACCGACTTCGTCCACTTCGACGACTTGGTCCACTTCGTCCACTTTGGCCACTTCGGCCACTTCCTCCACTTCGGTCATTTCGGCCACTTCGACAACTTCGTCCACTCGGTCCACTTCGTCCACTTCTTCTTCTACTTCTTCTACTTCGTCCACTTCGTCAACTTCGTCCACTTCATCCACTTCGTCCACTTCGTCAACTTCGTCCACTTAGTCCACTTCGTCCATTTCGTCCACTTCGTCAACTTCATCAACTTTGTCCACTTCGTCCACTTCTTCTTCTTTCTCCTTCCTTTGCTTGTTCTCCTTCGTCCACTTCGTGCACTTCCTCCACTTCAACTACTTTGCCTACTTCGTCCACTTCGTCGACTTGGTCCACTTCGACCACTTCCTAAACTTCTTCCACTTCGTCCAGTTCGTCCAGTTCGTCCACTTTATCACTTCGTCAACTTCGTCCAATTCGTCGACTTCATCCACGCCTACCACTTCGTCCACTTCGGCCACTTCGGCCACTTTGTCCGCTTCTTCCACTTCTTCTACTTCATCCACTTCACCCTCTTCGGCCACTTGGTCCACTTCAGCCACTTCGTCCACTTCGACCACTTCGTCGACTTCTTCTTCTTCTTCTTCTTCTTCTTCTTCTCCTTTGTCTACGTCGTCCAATTCGTCAACTTCGCCCACATCGTCAACTTCCTCCACTTCCTCCACTTTGCCCACTTCCTCCACTTCGTCGACTTGGTCTACTTCGACCACTTCGTCCACTTCGTCTACTTCGGCCACTTTGTCCACTTCGTCCACATCGTCCACTTTGTCCACTTCGTTCACTTCGGCCACTTCGGCCACTTCGTCCACTTCGGCCACTTCGTCCACCTCTTCTTCTACTTCGTCCATGTCGTCCACTTCTTCTTCTTCTTCTTCTTCTTCTCCTTCGTCCACTTCATCCACTTCGTGCACTTCGCCCAGTTCACCCACTTCGTCCACTTCGACGACTTGGTCCACTTTGGCCACTTCGGCCACTTCGTCCACTTGGTCCACTTCGGTCACTTAGCCACTTCTTCAACTTCTTCTTCTTGTTCTTCTTCTTCTTCATCTTCTTCTCCTTCGTCCACTTCGGCAACTTCGGCCACTTCCTCCACTTCGGCCATTTCGGCCACTTCCTCCACTTCGACAACTTTGGCCACTCGGTCCACTTCGTCCACTTCTTCTTCTACTTCTTCTACTGCGTCCACTTCGTCAACCTCGTGCACTTCTTTAACTTCGTCCACTATGTCAACTTCTTCCACTTCTTGTTCTTCCACTTCTTCAACTTCTTCTTCTTCTTCTTCTTCTTCTTCTTCTTCTCCTTCGTCCACTTCGTACACTTCGTCAACTTCATCCACTTCGCCTCATTCGTCCACTTCTCCTTTTCTTCCTCTTCTCCTTCGTCCTCTTTGTCCACTTCTTTCACTTCTTCTTCTACTTCTTCTTCTTATTCTTATTCTCCTTCGTCCATTTAGTCAACTTCGTCCACGTCGTCCACTTCGTGCACTTCGTCCTCTTCGTGCATTTCTTCGATTTTGTCCACTTCATCAATTTCATCAACTTCGTCCACTTCGTCGACTTCGTAAACTTCTCAACTTCGTCCACTTCGATAACTTCGTCAACCTTCGTCCACTTCGTGAACTTCGTCAAATTCGTTTACTTCGTCCAATTCGTCAACTTCGTCAACTTTGTCCACTTCCTCAACTTCGTCCACTTCGTCCACGGCGCCCACTTCGCCCACTTCGTCCACTTCTTCTTCTTCTCATTCTTCTCCTTCGTCCACTTCCTTCACTTCAACCACTTCGCCCACTTCGTCGATTTGGTCCACTTCGATGACATCATCCACTTTGTCCACTTCGTCAAGTTCGACCACTTCGTCCACTTCATCCACTTCGTCGACTTCATCCGCTTCGTCGACTTCGTCCACTTCGCCCACTCCGTTCACTTCACCCACTCCGTCCCCTTCGGCCACTTCGCCACTTCAGCCCCTTCGTCCAGTTCAGCCACTTCATCAACTTCTTCTTTTTCTTCTTCTTTTTCTCCTTCGTCCACTTCGTCCACTACGTTCACTTCAGCCACTTCGGCCACTTAGTCAACTTCGTCTACTTCGTCAACTTCAACAACTTCGTCCACTTCGTCCACTTCGTCCACTTCTTCTTCTTCACCTTCTTTTGCGTGTTCTCCTTCGTCCACTTCGTGCACTTCAACCACTTCGCCCACTTCGTCGACTTGGTCCACTTCGACCACTTCCTCAACTTCGTCCAGTTCGTCCACTTCGTCAACTTCGAAAACTTCGTCCACTTCGTCGACTTCATCCACGTCGACCACTTCGTCCACTTCGGCCACTTCGTCCACCTCTTCTTCTACTTTGTCCACTTCGTCCACTTCTTCTTCTTCTTCTTCTTCTTGTCCTTCGTCCACTTCGTCCACTTCGACGACTTGGTCCACTTTGGCCACTTCGGCAACTTCGTACACTTGGTACACTTCGGTCACTTCGTCCACTTAGCCACTTCTTCAACTTCTTATTCTTGTTCTTTTTCTTCTTCATCTTCTTCTCCTTCGTCCACTTCGTCCACTTCGTCCACTTCGTCCACTTCGGCCACTTCCTCCACTTCGGCCATTTCGGCCACTTCGTCCACTTCGACAACTTCGGCCACTCGGTCCACTTCTTCTTCTACTTCTTCTACTCCATCCACTTCGTCCATTTCGTCAACTTCGTCAACTTCGTCCACTTCGTCAACTTCGTCCACTCCGTCAACTTCTTCCACTTCTTCTTCCACTTCTTCAACTGCTTCTTCTTCTTCTTCTTCTTCTCCTTTGTTCACTTCGTCGACTTCGTACACTTCGTCCACTTCATCCACTTCGCCTCATTTGTCCATTTCTTCAATTTTGTCCACTTCATCAATTTCTTCAACTCCGTCGACTTCGTAAGCTTCTCAACTTCGTCCACTTCGTTAACTTCGTCAACCTTCGTCCACTTCGTCAACTTCGTCAAAGTCGTGAACTTCGTCAACTTTTTCCACTTCCTCAACTTCGTCCACATCGTCCACTTTGCCCACTTCCTCCACTTCTTCTTCTTCTCCTTCTTCTCGTTCGTCCACTTCGACCACTTCAACCACTTCGCCCACTTTGTCGACTTCGTCCACTTCATCGACTTGGTCCGCTTCGACCACTTCCTCCACTATGTCCACTTCGTGCAGTTCGTCTAGTTCGTCCACTTCGTCCACTTTGTCAACTTCGTCAACTTCGTCCACTTCGTCTGCTTCGTCGACTTTGTCCACTCCGTCCATTTCGACCACTTCGGCCACTTAGGCCACTTCAGCCCCTTCGTTCAATTCAGCCCCTTCATCCACTTCTTCTTTTTCTTCTTCTTCTTCTCCTTCGTCCACTTCGTCCAGTTCATCAACCTCGTCCACATCGTCCACATCCTCCACTTCCTTCACTTCGCCCACTTCGTCCACTTCGTCTACTTCATCGACTGGGTCCACTTCGACCACTTCGTCCACATCATCCAATTCGTTCACTCTGGCCACTTCGGCCACTTCGACGACTTGGTCCTCTTCGACCACTTCGTCCACTTCATCCACTTCGTCTACTTTGGCCACTTCGGCCACTTCATCCACTTGGTCCACTTCGGCCACTTCTTCAACTTCTTCTTCTTTTTCTTCTTCTTCGTTCACTTCGTCCAGTTCGTAAACTTCGTCCACTTCGTCAACTTCGTCTACTTCGTCGACTTCGGCCACTTCGTCCATTTCGCCCACTTTGTCCAGTTCCTCAACTTCGTCCACTTCGTCGACTTTGTAAACTTCTCAACATCGTCTACTTCGTCCACTTCGTTAAATTCGTCCACTTCGTCCATGATGGACAAATTTGTAAGCACCAAAATATGATGTCACAAACTTGTTTCACAATCGGCAAGTATGACCGAATCGTTCAAGTAATAAACTTGGTAAGACCAAGTATCGTTCTTCCCAAAGGACTCACGGCCTAGTTTAGTTGTGTGGTTTGTTGATTAACTAAGACTTACAAACGAAATAATTGGATTATATTATGCAAGACGAAAACTAAACATGTATGCATGAATTGATCAATGGCAAAGACAAAAGATAAACACTTTCAATGGATTACATGAATGAATATGTTGTTGGGGGTCAATTTCATCTCATCCACTCTCATACATTTTAGGAATTCAACATTCAAATCATCATTGTTAATGCCACTCTCTAAAGTACCATTCTAGATGGCTTCTCCCTAATCAAATAGTTCATACAATTCCTAGCATTCCTAATGATTAGTTCATAAGTGCAGGAGCTTAACGACAACCAATATAACATTGGGAGAAATTCCCCGGATCTAGACTTCCCCGTACGTGTCCGTATCGACAAAACCAATAATCATGCAATAGAATGAGTTAAACAATGCAAGCATTAAGCAAAGAGGAAAAACCCTAACTAATGATGAAAGAAAGCATAAGTCTTAGATTAAGATGCAAGCATAAATTCCATATATGAGAGCTTCAAGAGATTACATTGATTCCCCAACAAACATACAAGGTTTAGTTCACCATATTCATGGTGAACCTAGATGAACAATAATGAAAGAATGAAAGATAAAACCCTAGAAAGGTGAAGAGGTAGCCTGAGCATCCAAGATCCTCCTTCAAAGGGGTGGAAGAGAGAGTGTTTGCCTCGTTTCTGCCAAAGATCTCTAACCCTAGGACGTGCAAGTCCTTATATACTATTCTAGAGTTACAAAAGATTACAAAAGCCCAAGCCCAAAGAGTGCCGCTCAGCGGTAAATACCGCTCAGCGGTGAGTGCGCGTCACGTTTCTTCCCCTCAGCGGCCAGTTTGCCCCTCAGCGTGACTCCCGCAACCTTCTGAGTGCCGCTCAGCGGTAAAATACCGCTGAGCGGTGCTTTCGACTTCTCTTTTTGCACTCTTTGCTTCCTTTTATGATTCCACTTCTCTCCTTCTTCACTTCTTTCACTAAATTTACCTCAAAACCTGCACAAAAACACTCAAATCAAGCATAAACCTGTCCAGCTCTCTTATTTCTGAAAATATAGATAAAAGCATTGATTTCAAGCTAGTTTATAAGTCTAAAGGTTGCTTTTAATATCAATTTTAAGCATGAAAATAACAGTTTTTCAACTGTTATCACAACCCCAAACTTAGAACTTTGCTTGTCCTCAAGCAAACAAAATGTAACTCCATCTCCAACCAATTCATATGATGGTTCACTCATTCAAAATCCTTTTCTCAAGATAAATAACAGCTTCATTCAAACTTATGACCAAGATTCAATCAAGATGTGCACATGCTTTAGTGTTCACAAAGTCATTTAAATTCCAACAAATGCTATTTTTCATGAATGATCAATCAATTAAGCATGGATGTTCATGTGCTTATGGAATATTTCCTCACTAGGTAAAGTGTTTCACTCAACACACAAGTGTATAAGAGGTACAGTGTTTCGCTCATTCACTCCACTATCACAATGTCACATGAATCAACTTTGCCTTTCATTTTACCATAATCAAAAACATTCACAAGCATGCATCATCACAAGGACTTTTCAATGGCTTATAATGTGGCTGGGCTAACAAGAAAATTGGTTTTTCTGGATCGCAAAATCCTTGAGTTAAGAGAATCATAACACACAGTCATCTTATTCATTCCCAACTTGCCTTTTACAATTGCAATTGCATTGAGCTTTACTTCTTTTTCTTTTCTTTTCTTTTTCTTTGCATATTCTTACTTTTTAGCTCTTAGCTCAATGCTTTTTATGTTTTCCCAACAACCCCAAACTTGAACATTTAACAATACCACACAAGATCTTCTACTTAACTCAAGGTAAAGATTTTCAATCAAAGGTTTCAAGTGTATGTTCAAGGCTAAGGGTTCAAAGGATAGAACACAACGTGTTCTTTTTTTTTTAGTGGGCTAATTTTATGTATTTGGCCAATAAAAAGGGTTTCAACAACACGACCTTGATCATATGATGCAAAACAAGCAATTGATTCAATCATAGAAAACCTGGGCAAAATCATTCATGCTTTCAAAGTAATAGCATTCAATCATACCAAAAACTCTGGAGCTCAAAACCTCACATATAAGCTCATTCACATTTGACATACACATCCTGCTTAATTTCACAATCACAATCATGATATCCTGCATTTGTTCACAAAACTTGTGAATCACCTGTATAAGCATATAATGTGCACATCATCTCAACATCAATCAATCAATAAGCATCATCAAGCATTACTTATCAAACAATCACAGTTAATAGCAACCCATCACACAAAACCAGGTGTTCAATAGAGTACATCAAACCCTAATCTAAAAACGAAAACAAAAATACTTACAAGATACTGGGTTGCCTCCCAGTAAGCGCTTGTTTAACGTCCCGAGCCTGACCCAACTTTCAAGGATCAACCAACAACATCATTGTGGAAAATCATTGCACCTCTCCCCCTAGATAGGGCTTGAGACGTTGACCATTTACCACCCAGCTTTTCTGTGGATCATCAGCAGATGGATCAAATATTTCAATTGCTCCATGTGGATGCACTTCTTTTATCACAAATGGTCCTGTCCATTTTGACTTCAGTTTCCCAAGAAATATCTTCAATCTTGAGTTGAACAATAGTACCTGTTGTCCTGGATTGAAATCTTTATTCACCAACTTCCTGTCATGATAAAATTTAATTTTGTCTTTGTAAGCCTTGGATGAATCATATGCATGTAACCGCATTTCTTCAAGCTCTAAAATCTGCCTTCTGCGTGTGCATTGAGTTTCATAAGGATCAAAATTCAAAAATTTCAAAGCCCATAATGCTCTATGCTCCAATTCAACTGGCAAATGGCATGCTTTCCCATAGACTAATTGAAATGGTGATAATCCCATAGACGTCTTCATTGCTGTTCTATAAGCCCAAAGAGCATCATCCAATTTGAGAGACCAATCCTTCCTTGATGAAGTCACGGTTTTTTCCAGGATTCTTTTTATCTCCCTGTTAGATACCTCAGCTTGTCCATTGGTCTGTGGGTGATAAGGTGCAGCTACCTTATGCTTCACTCCATAGTGTTTGAGTACTTTCTCTAGCTGATAATTGCAAAAATGAGATCCTCCATCACTAATCAACACTCTTGGAGTGCCAAAACGTGAGAATATCTGCCTCTTCAGGAATTTAATTACCGTACTAGCATCATTTTTAGGACAAGCCAATGCTTCCACCCATTTACTCCCATAATCCACTGCTACCAGAATATATTCATTGTTGAAAGATAGAGGGAAGGGTCCAACAAAGTCAATACCCCAACAATCAAAAACCTCAACCTCTAGAATACCTTGTAAAGGCATCTCATGACGTTTAGTGATTGTCCCTGCTCTTTGACATTTGTCACAATTCCTAGCATGATTATGAGCATCTTTAAATAAAGTTGGCCAATAAAATCCTGATTGAAGGACTTTTGCTGCTGTTCTTTCTCCATTAAAGTGTCCTCCATAAGGTGAATCATGACAATGCCAGAGAATTCCTTCTGCTTCTTCATTTGTAACACATCTCCTCAGAAGATTATCTGCTCCAATTTTGAACAAATATGGATCGTCCCACACAAACTGCTTGGCATCATGCAAAAATTTCTTTCTCTGTTGCCAAGTTAAATCTTCCGGCATGACTCTTGCAGCTTTGAAATTTGCCATATCAGCAAACCAGGGCCTCTGCTGAATATACATGAGTGATTCATTTCCTTTCTTATCACGGATTTCTACATCAAATTCTTGCAACAGTAGTACCCATCTGATCAGACGTGGCTTAGAATCTGGTTTTGTCAAAAAATATTTAATAGCTGCATGATCTGTATAGACAATCACCTTAGACCCAATAAGATAAGGTCTAAATTTCTCTAGAGCATATACAATGGCAAGAAACTCTTTCTCTGTAGTAGCATAATTCAATTGAGCATCATTCAGCACCTTGCTAGCATAATAAATTGGATGAAACTTTTGTTCTTTCCTTTGGCCGAGGACAACTCCTATTGCATAATCACTTGCATCACACATTAATTCAAAATTTTGATTCCAATCTGGTGCTGCAATTACTGGAGCTGACACTAGTTTCTGCTTCAATATATCAAAAGCTTTCAGGCAATCTTCATTCATCACAAAAGGAGCATCCTTCATCAAGAGATTACTCAATGGTTTAGCAATTTTTGAGAAATCTTTGATAAATCTTCTATAAAACCCAGCATGACCAAGAAAACTTCTAATCCCCTTTACATTTGTTGGTGGAGGTAGTTTCTCAATAACTTCTACTTTAGCTTTGTCTACCTCAATTCCTTTAGCAGATATTTTGTGCCCCAATACAATTCCTTCAGTTACCATGAAATGACATTTCTCCCAATTCAAAACCAGATTTGTCTGAACACATCTTTTGAGGACAGTGTTCAAATTAGCTAAACATCTTTGGAAGGAGTTTCCAAAAACTGAGAAGTCATCCATGAATACTTCAATGCATTTTTCTAAAAGATCAGCAAAGATTGCCTGCATACACCTCTGAAACGTAGCTGGAGCATTACATAATCCAAAAGGCATCTTTCTATATGCAAAGATACCAAAAGGACAAGTAAAAGCCGTCTTCTCCTGGTCTTTTGGATCTACCACAATTTGATTATATCCGGAATATCCATCTAGAAAACAATAGAAAGCCTGCCCTGATAACCTTTCTAGCATCTGATCCATGAAAGGAAGAGGAAAATGATCTTTCCTAGTAGCTTTATTCAGCTTCTTGTAATCAATGCACATACGCCAGCCAGTAACTGTCCGAGTGGGAATAAGTTCATTCTTATCATTATAAATTACCGTCATCCCACCTTTCTTTGGCACCACCTGTACTGGACTCACCCATTCACTGTCAGAGATTGGATAGATGATACCAGCTTCTAGCAGTTTCAACACTTCTTTTCTGACCACCTCCTTCATAGCAGGATTTAACCTTCTCTGTGGTTGAGCACTTGGTTTATAGTCTTCTTCCATAAAAATCTTGTGCATGCAATAAGTTGGGCTAATACCTTTGAGATCTGATATTGACCACCCAATTGCTTCTTTGTTGGCTTTCAAAATTTCTATCAATTGCTCTTCTTCTTGTAAAGATAAAGAGTTACTGATAATGACTGGCTTTGTTCCATCCTCTAAAAACACATATTTCAGATGTGATGGCAATCTTTTTAGTTCTGGAGACTGTGCTTTGATTGTTTCTTCCTTAGCCATTGTGTCGAATATTGGATCTTCCTCTGGACCCTTTTTCAATGTTTCCAAGTCCATCAGACATTCATCAATCAATTTCTCTTCTTCTTCATCCAAATCTTCACATGCATCAATGAGCGTTTTTTCCAATGGAGAAATGTTACGCACCATCCTTTCTTGAATCATACAAACTTCATCAAGTTCATCAAATTGAAAACATGATTTGTCATCATTTGGATACGTCATGGCTTTGGATACATCAAAAGTGACTTCTTCCTCGTCAACTCTCAGTTTAAGCTTACCATTCTCTACATCAATCAAAACTCTAGCAGTCTTCATAAAAGGTCTCCCAAGAATAAGAGGAACGTCACTAGTTCCTTCCATCTCCATCACAATGAAATCTACTGGAAATACAAATTTGTCGACCTTCACTAGAACATCTTCAACCACTCCATATGGATATTTAAGAGACCTGTCCGCCAATTGAAGAGCCATTCTGGTTGGTTTAATTTCCAACCCCTGAATTGTTCTGCACATGGAAAGCGGCATTAGATTAATGCTAGCTCCCAAATCAATCAATGCTCTTCCAACTTTCACATCTCCTATGGTGCATGGAATAGTGAAGCTTCCTGGGTCTTTAAGTTTAGGAGGTAGTTTCTGGATGATTGCACTGCAATTACCTTGTATATTGATAGTTTCCTTCTCAATGTACTTGTGTTTCTTTGTGAGAAGTTCCTTCAAGAATTTTGCATATGCTGGCATCTGTTGCAATGCTTCAGAGAATGGTATAGTGATCTCCAACTTCTCAAACAGTTCCATGAATCTTTCCAACTGCTTTTCTTTCTCCTTCCTTGAATAACCCTTTGGATAAGGAAGTGGCTTTTCATACTCTTTTTCTTTCTGTCTCTCTTCTCTCTCATTTTTTTCTCTCTTCTCATCTTCTTCTTTTTTCTTTTTCTCTCTCTCAACTCTTTCTTTCCACTCACATGTTTCTTTTTCACTCTCACTCTCATTTTCTTTCTCCTTTCTCTCTTTTTTTCTCTCTTCTAACACTCTACCACTTCTAGTCACAACAGTTTTACATTCCTTTCCCAGATTATCATGTTTCATTTCGTCAACTATTCTCTCAACATAGACCTCCATTTTTTTAAATGCAGCATCCACATTATGACAATAAGACGCATTTGTCTTTAAGAATCTCTGGAAAGTCTCTTCAAGCGTTGTTGATTTCTCAACTGGAGTAGATTGCATCTGCCATTTTTGGTGCTCTTGAACCATTGAAACCTGTTGTACTTCCTGTGGTGTTTGAGAAAGTTTCATGGTCACTTCTTCAAGCTGTTGAGAGATAATTCTATTTTGGATAAGCAAGGCCTCATTTAATTGTGACAACTCCTTCTGACTAGGATCTCCTTTTTCAATATTGAGTTCGTTGTCACTAGTAGCCATATTTTCAATAAGTTCAGTTGCTTCCTCTGGAGTTTTCCAGTTAATATTGCCTCCTGCTGATGCGTTCAGTATCATCTTGGTTTGTGAACCAAGCCCTCCAAGGAAAGTTAGGACTACTTCTGCTTCTTTGAAACCATGCATAGGGGTTTTACGTAACAAGCTCTTATACCTGTCCCATGCATGCCCAAGTGACTCCTCCATGCCCTGCTTGAAAGAAGATATCTCTTGCTTACCTTTGGTCACCTTAGATTGTGGAAAGTACTTGTTTAGAAATTTTGTGACCACTGCTTCCCACTCTGTGAAACTTTCTTCTGGAAAAGAGTTTAACCAAAGCTTAGCATTGCCCCCCAACGAGAAGGGAAACAAGCTAAGTTTGATAGCTTCGTCTGGCACCCCATTAATCTTGACCGTATTGCAGATCTCATTGAAAGTCGTAAGGTGCTCACATGGGCTTTCGTGAGATAACCCATTAAATTGATTACTCTTCACCAGTTGAATTAATGCTGGCTTGACCTCCATGTTGGCTGCATTGACTCTAGGTCTTGCTATGCTGTTAAAGTGTTGAGGTCCAGCAATATTAGTGTAATCTGCAAGAGTTCTTCTAGCATTGTTATTCTCCATACTTCTTGTGCTGTGAACAGAACCTTGTGGTGATGTTTGTAGGAGAGTTTCTGGAGAAGGGAAAAGTTCTCTGGACGTTCTGATTCTTCTCCTCCTTCTACTCTCTTCTAGACCTTCAAAAAGTGGTTCTGTTGTTTTCTTACTCCTAGTCCGAATTGCTTCCTGCATACACAAGAAAACAAAACCCTAGAAAAGATTTGTTAGCACAAAAAGATATAGAAGAAGATATAAATTCAGAAGATACAAAGATTTAGAAGATAAAATCAAATAAGATAGAATAAAATAAAACCTAATCTAAAAAATAAAATCTAACCTAATCTAAAAGATAGAATAAAATAAAATAAAATCTAACCTAATCTAAAAAGATAAAATAAAATAAAATAAAATCTAATCTATCCTAATCAAATAAAATAAAATAAAAAACAGAAAAATAAAATAAAAACAGAAAAAATAAAAACAGAAATTCAAAAAGTCAAAGATAATCAATTATCACACAAATTAACCAGTTAAACCACGAGCCCCCGGCAACGGCGCCAAAAACTTGATGGACAAATTTGTAAGCACCAAAATATGATGTCACAAACTTGTTTCACAATCGGCAAGTATGACCGAATCGTTCAAGTAATAAACTTGGTAAGACCAAGTATCGTTCTTCCCAAAGGACTCACGGCCTAGTTTAGTTGTGTGGTTTGTTGATTAACTAAGACTTACAAACGAAATAATTGGATTATATTATGCAAGACGAAAACTAAACATGTATGCATGAATTGATCAATGGCAAAGACAAAAGATAAACACTTTCAATGGATTACATGAATGAATATGTTGTTGGGGGTCAATTTCATCTCATCCACTCTCATACATTTTAGGAATTCAACATTCAAATCATCATTGTTAATGCCACTCTCTAAAGTACCATTCTAGATGGCTTCTCCCTAATCAAATAGTTCATACAATTCCTAGCATTCCTAATGATTAGTTCATAAGTGCAGGAGCTTAACGACAACCAATATAACATTGGGAGAAATTCCCCGGATCTAGACTTCCCCGTACGTGTCCGTATCGACAAAACCAATAATCATGCAATAGAATGAGTTAAACAATGCAAGCATTAAGCAAAGAGGAAAAACCCTAACTAATGATGAAAGAAAGCATAAGTCTTAGATTAAGATGCAAGCATAAATTCCATATATGAGAGCTTCAAGAGATTACATTGATTCCCCAACAAACATACAAGGTTTAGTTCACCATATTCATGGTGAACCTAGATGAACAATAATGAAAGAATGAAAGATAAAACCCTAGAAAGGTGAAGAGGTAGCCTGAGCATCCAAGATCCTCCTTCAAAGGGGTGGAAGAGAGAGTGTTTGCCTCGTTTCTGCCAAAGATCTCTAACCCTAGGACGTGCAAGTCCTTATATACTATTCTAGAGTTACAAAAGATTACAAAAGCCCAAGCCCAAAGAGTGCCGCTCAGCGGTGAGTGCGCGTCACGTTTCTTCCCCTCAGCGGCCAGTTTGCCCCTCAGCGTGACTCCCGCAACCTTCTGAGTGCCGCTCAGCGGTAAAATACCGCTGAGCGGTGCTTTCGACTTCTCTTTTTGCACTCTTTGCTTCCTTTTATGATTCCACTTCTCTCCTTCTTCACTTCTTTCACTAAATTTACCTCAAAACCTGCACAAAAACACTCAAATCAAGCATAAACCTGTCCAGCTCTCTTATTTCTGAAAATATAGATAAAAGCATTGATTTCAAGCTAGTTTCTAAGTCTAAAGGTTGCTTTTAATATCAATTTTAAGCATGAAAATAACAGTTTTTCAACTGTTATCAGTCCACTTCATCAACTTCATCCAATTCGTCAACTTTGTCCATTTCGTCAACTTCGTCCACTTCGCCCACTTCGCCCACTTCGTCCACTTTGGCCACTTCGGCCACTTCCTCCATTTCGTCCACTTGGTCCACTTCTTCTTCTTCTTCTTCTACTTCTTCTTCTTCTTCTTCTTCTTCTTCTTCTTCTCCTTCGTCCACTTCCTCAATTTCGTCCACTTCGTCCATTTCGTCCACTCGATCCACTCCTTTCACTTCTTCCACTTCTTCTTCTTCCACTTCTTCCACTTCTTCTTCTTCTTCTCCTTCGTCCACTTCGCCCACTTCGCCCAATTCGTCCACTACGACGACTTGATCCACTTCGTCCACTTTGGCCACCTCTCCCTCTTGGTCCACTTGGTCCACTTCTACTTCTTCTTCTTCTTCTCCTTCGTCCACTTCATCCACTTCGACGACTTGGTCCACTTCTTCCACTTTGGCCACTTCGTCCACCTTGTCCACTTCGGTCACTTCGTCCACTTAGCCACTTCTTCAACTTCTTCTTCTTGTTCTTCTTCTTCTTCATCTTCTTCTCCTTCGTCCACTTCGTCCACTTCGGCCACTTTGGCCACTTTCTCCACTTCAGCCATTTCGGGAACTTCGTCCACTTCGACAACTTCGGCCACTGGGTCCACTTCGTCCACTTCTTCTTCTACTTCTTCTACTTCGTCCAGTCCGTCTACTTCGTCAACTTTCGTCCACTTCCTCAACTTCGTGAAATTCGTCCACTTCGTCCACTTCGTCCAATTCGTCAACTTTGTCCACTTCCTCAACTTCGCCCACTTCGCCCACTTCGTCTATTTCTTCTTCTTCTCCTTCTTCTCCTTCGTCCACTTCAACCACTTCCTCCACTTCAACCACTTCGCCCACTTCGACGACTTGGTCCACTTCGACCACTTCCTCCACTTTGTCCACTTCGTCCAGTTGGTCCACTTCATCAACTTCGTCCAGTTGGTCCACTTCGTCAACTTCGTCCAGTTGGTCCACTTCGTCAACTTCGTCCACTTCATCCATTACGTGAACTTCTTCAACTTCTTGTTCTTCCACTTCTTCCACTTCTTCTTCTTCTTCTTCTTCTTCTTCTTCTTCTTCTTCTTCTTCTTCTCCTTCATCCACTTCATCGACTTCATACACTTCGTCCACTTCATCCACTTCGCCTCATTCGTCCACTTCTCCTTTTCTTCCTCTTCTCCTTCATCCTCCTTGTCCACTTCTTCCACTTCTTCTTCTACTTCTTCTTCTTATTCTTATTCTCCTTCGTCCACTTAGTCAACTTCGTCCACATCGTCCACTTCATCCACTTCGTCCATTTCCTCAATTTTGTCCACTTCATCAATTTCGTCAACTTCGTCCACTTCGTCGACTTCGTAAACTTCTCAACTTCGTCCACTTCGTTAACTTCGTCAACCTTCGTCCACTTAGTCAACTTCGTCCACATCGTCCACTTCATCCACTGCGTCCACTTCGTCCATTTCCTCAATTTTGTCGACTTCATCAATTTCGTCAACTTCGTCCACTTCGTCGACTTCGTAAACTTCTCAACTTCGTCCAGTTCGTTAACTTCGTCAACCTTCGTCAACTTCGTCGAATTCGTCCACTTCGTCCAATTCGTCAACTTCGTCAACTTTGTCCATTTCCTCAACTTCGTCCACTTCGCCCACTTCGCCCACTTCGTCCACTTCTTCTTCTTCTCCTTCTTCTCCTTCTTGTCCTTCGTCCACTTCCTCCACTTCAACCACTTCGTCCACTTCGTCCACTTTCTCCACTTCGTCCAGTTCGTCCAGTTCGTCCAGTTCGTCCACTTTGTCCACTTCGTCAACTTCGTCCGCTTCGTCTGCTTCGTCGACTTTGTCCACTTCGGCCAATTCGGCCACTTCAGCCCCTTCGTCCAGTTCAGCCACTTCATCCACTTCTTCTTTTTCTTCTTCTTCTTCTCCTTCGTCCACTTCGTCCGCTTCGTCCACTTCGTCCACTTCATCCACTTCGTCCACTTCATCCACTTCGTTCACTTCGGCCACTTCGGCCAGTTCTTTCACTTCGTCTACTTCGTCCACTTCGCCCACTTCGTCCACCTCTTCTTCTACTTCGTCCGCTTTGTCCATTTCGCCCACTTCGCCCACTTTGGCCACTTCGGCCACTTCATCCACTTCGTCCACCTTGTCCACTTCGGCCACTTTGTCCACTTAGCCACTTGTTCAACTTCTTCTTCTTGTTCTTCTTATTCTTCATCTTCTTCTCCTTCGTTCACTTCGTCCACTTCCTCCACTTCGTCCACTTCCTCCACTTCGTTCACTTCGGCCACTTCGGCCACTTCGGCCACTTCGTTCACTTGGTCTACTTCGTCCACTTCGCCCACTTCGTCCACCTCTTCTTATACTTCGTCCGCTTTGTCCATTTCGCCCACTTCGCCCACTTCGTCCACTTTGGCCACTTCGGCTACTTCATCCACATCGTCCACCTTGTCCACTTCGGCCACTTTGTCCACTTAGCCACTTGTTGAACTTCTTCTTCTTGTTCTTCTTATTCTTCATCTTCTTCTCCTTCGTTCACTTCGTCCACTTCGTCAACTTCGTCAACTTCGTCAACTTCGTCCACTTCGTTAACTTCGTCCACTTCGTCATCTTCGTGCACTTCGGCCACTTCGTCCACTTCGTCCATTTCATCCATTTTTCCCACTTCGTCCACTTCATCGACTTTGTAAACTTCCCAACTTCGTCCACTTCGTTAAATTCGTCAACTTCGTCCACTTCATGCAATTCATCAACTTCGTCAACTTTGTCCACTTCGTCAACTTCGTCCACCTAGTCCACTTCGCCCACTTCGCCCACTTCGCCCACTTCGCCCACTTCGTCCACTTTTGCCACTTCGCCCACTTCGTTCACTTTGGCCACTTCCTCCATTTTGTCCACTTGGTCCACTTCGTCCACTTTTTCTTCTTCTTCTTCTTCTTCTTCTTCTTCTTCTTCTCCTTCGTCCAATCCATCCACTTCTTGTTCTTCCACTTCTTCCACTTCTTCTTCTTCTTCTCGTTCTTCTACTCCTTCGTCCAATTCGTCCCATTTGTCCATTTTGTCCACTTCGTCCTTTTCGTCCTCTTCTCCTTCGTTCAATTTGTCCACTTCTTCCAATTCTACTTCTACTTGTTCTTCTTCTTCTCCTTCGTCCACTTAGTCAACTTCGTCCATTTCCTCCACTTTGTCCACTTCGTCTACTTCGTCAACTTCATCACCTTCGTCCAATTCGTCCACTTCTTCTTCTTCTCCTTCTTTTGCGTGTTCTCCTTTGTCCACTTCGTGCACTTCCTCCACTTCAACCACTTCGTCCACTTGGTCCACTTCGACCACTTCCTCAACTTCGTCCTGTTCATCAACTTCGAAAACTTCGTCCACTTCGTCGACTTCATCCACGTCGACCACTTCGTCCAGTTCGTCCACTTCGGCCACTTCATCCACATGTTCTTCTACTTTGTCCACTTCGTCCACGTCGTCCACTTCTTCTTCTTCTTCTTCTTCTTCTTCTTCTTCTTCTCCTTCGTCCACTTCGAGGACTTCGTCCACTTTGGCCACTTCGTCCACTTCGCCCACTTAGCCACTTCTTCAACTTCTTCTTCTTGTTCTTTTTCTTCTTCATCTTCTTCTCGTTCGTCCACTTTGTCCACTTCGGCCACTTCGGTGACTTCCTCCACTTCGGCCATTTCGGCCACTTCGTCCACTTCGACAACTTCGGCCACTCGGTCCACTTCGTCCACTTCTTCTTCTACTTCTTCTACTTCGTCCACTTCGTCCATTTCGTCAACTTCGTCCACTTCGTCAACTTTGTCCACTCCGTCCACTCCGTCAACTTCTTCCACTTCTTCTTCTTCCACTTCTTCAACTTCTTCTTCTTCTTCTTCTTCTTCTTCTTCTTCTTCTTCTTTTTCTCCTTCGTCCAATTCGTCCACTTCGTCCTCTTCATCCACTTCGCGTTATTCGTCCACTTCGTCCACTTCTCCTTTTCTTCCTCTTCTCCTTCGTCCTCTTTGTCCACTTCTTCCACTGCTTCTTCTACTTCTTCTTCTTATTCTTATTCTCCTTCGTCCACTTAGTCAACTTCATCCATGTCATCCACTTCGTCCACTTGGTCCATTTATTCAATTTTGTCCACTTCATCAATTTCGTCAACTCCGTCCACTTCGTCGACTTCGTAAACTTCTCAACTTCGTCCACTTCGTTAACTTCGTCAACCTTCGTCAACTTCGTCAAATTCGTCCACTTCGACCAATTCGTCAACTTTGTCCACTTCCCCAACTTCATCCACTTCGCCCACTTCGCCCACTTCATCCACTTCTTCTTCTTCTCGTTCTTCTCCTTCTTCTCCTTCGTCCACTTCGACCACTTCCTCCACTTCAACCACTTCGCCCACTTTGTCGACTTCGTCCACTTCGTCGACTTGGTCCGCTTCGACCACTTCCTCCACTTTGCCCACTTTGTCTAGTTCGTCTAGTTCCTCCACTTCGTCCGCTTCGTCAACTTCGTTGACTTCGTCCACTCCGTCCACTTCGACGACTTTGGCCACTTCGGCCACTTCTGCCACTTCAGCGCCTTCGTCCAGTTCAACCACTTCATCCACTTCTTCTTTTTCTTCTTCCTCTTCTCCTTCGTCCACTTCATCCAGTTCGTCAAAGTCCTTGTTCTAAAGTTACTTCCATAAAAAAATTCTTTCTTGGATTGATACTAATTGGAGATATATTTGATGCTTATTGTAGATATATTTTTGATCCAGGAGGAAAGTAACAAACCAAAGTTGTTCTTCTTTATATCTTCTCGATTTGAGGACAAATCGTTTTTCAAGAGGGAGGGTATGCTGGAAACCCATTTAGGGCAGTCCATTCAAAGGAGTATGAACTTAAGCTAAGACTAAGAAAGGGAAGTGAAGAAGGACTGTTAAAGACTCTTTCTTAATTTTCTTTCTCTAAGTCTTAGTAGGATTCTCTTTAATATGTTTATATGTGTTTTGTAGGGTCTAATAAAGCTAGGAGATCATGGATCAACTAGCCAAGAAACTTGATAAATCAAGAAGCAAGGAAACATCAAGAATGAAGAAGCAAGCCAAATCTTCACTTAGAGGAATGTTGGAATCTTCACTTGGATGCATAGTAAGCTGCTTTGGAAGCCCACATGAGTCACATACCAACCAACAACTTGGTTGAAGTTGAAGAAAGCCTAGTGCTCAGCAGATGAAGGTTTGCGCCCAGCGTCAACAAATGCACCAGTTGCCACTCACGTTTCTTCACCAGCTTCTTGTTTCATAGGCCACGTAGCCACTCACGTTTTCTTTCCACTTGCACAGCTGGCCCTTGCATCATAGCTAACGTAGCTAAGTGTAGGCGTGAACCAGGAGCTTTGTTTCTCCTTTAAATACCCTTCTCCATTGCTTGTAACGGCCACCTTTGATTTGAATGAAGAATAGTTTTCTGTTGATTTTGTCCAGAACTTTCTTCTTATTGAAGGTCACCGAGAGAGAGCTTGAGAGTTTCCACTAGTCTCTCTCCCTAGCTAGGCTCCATTACTAGCACATCTCCACCCATCTGCATCACATTTCAGCACCCAAATCTCTACCTCCATTTCACTTCCCAATTCACAAAACACCACCGTTTGAAATTGTGCTTCAGTTTCTCCTTCACCGAACCACTGTTTCATTCCACTTACTTTTCTGTTTCCTCCAGTCATCTTCAACCCATTCCGCTGCATTGCCGAAGCACCTCTTCCATTGTTGGGTGCTTCTATGGTCCTAGTCAAAGGTGAGCTTGGTTGATTTGTTCCTCCACCCGAATCAGCCAATCCGTTCTTCCATCAAGTGGTATCATGAGCTTAGGTCATCCACGCACCAAGAGCTAAGCTATTCCTCCATCTTTGCACTCCATTTCTGCATTCTGTTGTGCTTTCTGTTTCAGTTTTCCAGTTTCTGTTTTGAGTATTTTTGTTGCTTCTGTTTTACTTTTTCCATTCATTCAATTTTAGTTTCCTTTGTGTGCTTATATTGTCCTTTCATTTTAATCGGTGAAACCTTCTTGTTTGGGTCATTTCCAGCTTTACATTTCAATTCTGTATGGTTTTAAGTCTTGTGCAATTTAGTGTTGCAGTATTATTTTTGTCTCTGTTCAGTTTTCTTTTCTGCTGGATTATTTCGTTTTAATTGATTTGCAAGTGCTAAACAAGCTGTATATATACCAAATAAGGCAATGAGGACTTGATCTAGCCTGGGTTATACAAACTGAAGCATCAAAATGCAAATATGATTTGTTTTCCATTGTGAATTCTGATACAGAATTTAAATCTGGTGCTAAATTTCTAAAATTGTTTCAGTGGTTTTCTTTTGATTCTGGAGCTTGGTACAACATTGTGTGATGTTGTTGAATGTGTCTTAAGGTATAGCAAACCAAAACAAGCACTAAAATGCAATATGCATAGTGTGGTTGCTCAAAATCCTTAACCATTCACCATTTCAGCTTGAACTTCTAGCTTTTCACCGTGCTAATATACTTGATTTGGTCTAATCTGAGTTTGGTCATGCTAAGCATATTAAATCTAGCTTAGATCTGTGTTTTTACACTTCTTAGAGTCATTTCCTTTGCTGTCCAGTTTTTGAATCCATGAAAAACTAAAATTTGTTGGTTAATTGATGGTTTTTGCTGCATAATTTGGCCATAGCAAGGGTGATTTTCGAATCCTGCTGTTTCTGTGCTTTTGGAAAGCTTGAGCAAGTCTAAATGGATGTTTGAAAGTTGTTAATACTGCTCATTTGGTCAAAAATGAATTTATACGTAGATTGGATATTTAAACCATCATTTTTGAGTTAAAAATGGAAGTGGATCAGTGATTCTGAATATTAATCATTGTTTCAACTGTTTAAGAGTTTAAACATGTTTAATATCACCAAGAAAAGTTGTTTGAACATTCATCAAAGTTGCTGAATCACTGCCACTCATTTTGGGTTCCAAAACCACCATTTTAGTTCATTTTTTTCTAGTGCAGTTTCTGTTTTTCCAGCCACTGTTTTGGTAATTTTAGTGTAAAATTCATTGCTGGATTGTGAAAAAGCTGGTTCAATGTTTAAAAATGAAAATACATGATCAAAAGAAGAAGTATCAAGTGTTAAAAAGCTGTTAGAACCAACCAATCCAGATTACAGGCCCTGAAAAATCAAAAACACAACATCTAAAATTCATTGGGGCATTTTATCAAACACTTCTAAAAATTATCAAACAGTTTGCATTTGGAATAATTTCTGAACTGTGCTTGTGTTTTTCTTGCTTTATTAATCTGCTCTAGAGCTTTATTAGGATCTATTTGCAGTGCCTCCTTTATTAATAGCCTTAATTGCTTGTTTGTCTTTAAATTGAAAATCTGGTTTTGTCCATAATAAGTCAGTTCTGTTCCAGCCTTACTTTCTGATTTCTAGTGTTGTTTAGATGCTTATTGGTGCAGATTTTGTGCTAGGGTGATTGCTCATGCTAGTGGTAGCATCTTGAGGGGTGGAAACTAATATAGCTCTTGATCCAAGTGCCTCCACAGCAAGGAAAAATAGCTTCCTGAAACACCATTCTGCAGTGAGAAAAAGAGTGAAAATTTGGCAACTCCACTAGCCAAATTTTGAGACACAAGCCAAACAGTTGAGTGATGGTGAGATTGAGTGTATATCATCCAAAAGAAATTTGTCAGTGGAGTGAAAATACCCTGAAACAGTTCAGAATGTGAGATTTGAGTGGATGCACATGAAGCCAAAATACTTGGCCGAGAGGAAAATCCTGTTTTAGCTTCCAATGCTGAAAAGTCCAATTTCTTAAATCTGATTTGTGCTATTCAATATGTCTACACAGTTTTTGTTTTGGAAAGGCAATGCCAATGATCAAAAAGATTTCGAAAACTTGTTAATTGAACTGGTTTCTATAATTGAAGGTGCATATTTCAACTTTTCAAAGTTTTTCAAAACAGATTTCTTTACATCTTGTTTATATCAGTTCAGTTTCTAGTTTTCTGGTGCTATATCTGTTTTAGCCAGTTTGCTCTCCAAATTCTGTTTAATTCAAAATCAGTTTTGCTAGTTCATTAATTTGTTCAGTTTGGAGCATTAGATATTCTTGCTGGTTTGATATAACAGTGTAGGTTTTCACTTGAAGGGTGTCTTACAGCTTGTGCATCAGATTTTCAAAGTAAAGAATTGAATTCAATCACAGATTAAGAACCAGATTTCCACGTGATTTTGGAGTTTGAATAAGCAAAATTCATAGAAGAAAACCTTGCAGCAGAGTGCAATTGCTCCTGACTTAAGTTCAACCTATGCAGAACTGTTTTGGAGAGCTTTGTGAAGACCATTAAGAGTGAGATGAATGTGCTCTAATTGGAGTTTCACGGTTGCATCAGGAGCCAAACAGCAGAATCAATACTCTGCAGTGCTAATACTGTTCCAGAAGATTGAATCCTCTTTGAGCAAGGATTGAAGGGCTAACGCACCAAGAGAGATACAGAAACAAATTCAAATCAGTGAATACATGGAGCAGTAGAGTAGTTTAACTTGATCCTATTTGAGTTTTGAACTTGTAATCTGTTTTCATTTTTTTAGCTTTCATTTGTTTTCTTGTAAAAGGACATTAAGACCAAGTGTGTTTGGAAGAGTCCTTGGTGCTCTCTCCAATCTTGGCAATTTTCTTTGCTTGCTTTGACAGTAGACGGTGAGTGTGTCTTGTTAGCTAAAGCGACAAGCCTCACCTAGGATTTTCCTTTGCTTTATTTCCTTATTTCCACGCTCTAGCCTTTTGTTACATTAGAAGTCAAGGTGTTTTAACTCTTTCATTTTGATTGTTTGAGTCCATTTTTAAATTCAATAGTGATCTTACTTTGAAAATGGACAAGTAAGTAACCTTAGACATTCTGGCTAGGTAAGACTTGGTATTTAAGCAGCCTTTGGCTCACCTCTCTTACCTGGGAATTGTTTCTAGGTAAAATCTTAAACCTTTTCAAACTAAGAATCCACTTTTGAAATTAAAAAGATGTATGAGGAAATCATGATCACCAAGAGAGGAATAGAAATGAGTGAGCTTAGGAACTTGTTTGCCCAATACATGAAAAATCAAAATGAAGGTGAACAAAAAGAAAGAAGGAAGGATGAAAGGTATAACCAAGCTAGGAAAGATATTCCATTCTTTGGTAGGGACATTAGTGCTTTAACATATTTAGCTTGGGAAAGAAAAATTGATAAAATACATCCTTTTCTTGCTGGAGATAGTGAATCCTTTGCTCTTAACAAATATCTTTCTAGATTAGAAGAACACGCAAGTGAGTGGTGGAATCATAGGCAATATAGTGTCAAGAAAGGTAGAAAATCCTCCATTCATGATTGGTATGAACTAAGAGCTTGCATGAGAAGAAATTTTGTTCCTCCTTCAGACAAGAGAGACCTAGAGTTAATGGGACACCTCATTCAAGAGGGAAAAACATTTATGAAAGGTCTAGATGGTTTCTCTAGTAGGGAAATTGAATTTAAAGAAAAACTCGAGAAACTCTTGGATAAGAGAAGAAAGAGAGAGACTAGAAGGAGAGAAGAGGAATTGAGAGAAAAGATAGAAGAAGAAAAGAGAAAGGGAGAAGAAGAGAAAAGAGAAAGGGAGAAGAAGAGAAGAGAGAAGAAAAGAACAAGAGAGAAAAGAACAAGAGAGAAGAGAAAAAGAAAAGAGAGAAAAGGAGAAATTGCTACTGATGGCAAATTCTACTCCTACAATTCAAAGGGAACCAAAAAGGGAAGGTTTCCAATCCTTTAAATCTTCTTCAATTATCTTTAAGTCTTTGCATGATAACTTCTCTTTTGAACCAATTGTCACACCAATTATAATTACACTACCCTCTTCAAAATATGGCAATTTAAATCTTGAGTTGTTGTTACCCTTAGGGATACAAGAAACTCAAGATAAAAGAAAAGTGACTTGTGAAATAGGACTTTCAGATTTCTTTAAAACTATAAAACAAAGTCCTTATTCTAAAGTTACTTCCATAAAAAAATTCTTTCTTGGATTGATACTAATTGGAGATATATTTGATGCTTATTGTAGATATATTTTTGATCTAGGAGGAAAGTAACAAACCAAAGTTGTTCCTCTTTATATCTTCTCGATTTGAGGACAAATCGTTTTTCAAGAGGGAGGGTATGATGGAAACCCATTTAAGGCAGTCCATTCAAAGGAGTATGAACTTAAGCTAAGACTAAGAAAGGGAAGTGAAGAAGGACTGTTAAATACTCTTTCTTAATTTTCTTTCTCTAAGTCTTAGTAGGATTCTCTTTAATATGTTTATATGTGTTTTGTAGGGTCTAATAAAGCTAGGAGATCATGGATCAACTAGCCAAGAAACTTGATAAATCAAGAAGCAAGGAAACATCAAGAATGAAGAAGCAAGCCAAATCTTCACTTAGAGGAATGTTGGAATCTTCACTTGGATGCATAGTAAGCTGCTTTGGAAGCCCACACGAGTCAAATACCAACCAGCAACTTAGTTGAAGTTGAAGAAAGCCTAGTGCTCAGCAGATGAGGGTTTGCGCCCAGCGTCAACAAATGCACCAGTTGCCACTCACGTTTCTTCACCAGCTTCTTGTTTGATATGCCACGTAGCCACTCACGTTTTCTTTCCACTTGCACAGCTGGCCCTTGCATCATAGCTAACGTAGCTAAGTGTAGGCGTGAACCAGGAGCTTTGTTTCTCCTTTAAATACCCTTCTCCATTGCTTGTAACGGGCACCTTTGATTTGAATGAAGAATAGTTTTCTGTTGATTCTGTCTAGAACTTTCTTCTTATTGAAGGTCACCGAGAGAGAGCTTGAGAGTTTCCTCTAGCCTCTTTCCCTAGCTAGGCTCCATTACTAGCACATCTCCACCCATCCGCATCACATTTCAGCACCCAAATCTTTGCCTCCATTTCACTTCCTAATTCACAGAACACCACCGTTTGAAATTGTGCTTCAGTTTCTCCTTCACCAAACCACTGTTTCATTCAACTTACTTTTCTGTTTCCTCCAGTCATCTTCAACCCATTCCGCTGCATTGCCGAAGCACCTCTTGCATTGCTGGGTGCTTCTATGGTCCAAGTTAGAGGTGAGCTTGGTTGATTTGTTCCTCCACCCGAATCAGCCAATCCATTCTTCCATCACTTCAACCTCTTCTTCTTCTTCTTCTTCTTCTTCTCCTTCGTCGACTTCGTACACTTCGTCCACTTCATCCACTTTTCCTCATTCGTCCACTTCGTCCACATCTCCTTTTCTTCCTCTTCTCCTTCGCCTTCTTTGTCCACTTCTTCCAATGCTTCTTCTACTTCTTCTTCTCATTCTTATTCTCCTTCGTCCACTTAGTCAACTTCGTCCACGTCGTCCACTTCATCCACTTCGTCCATTTCTTCAATTTTGTCCACTTCATCAATTTCGTCAACTCCGTCCACTTCGTCGCCTTCGTAAACTTCTCAACTTCGTCCACTTCGTCAACCTTCGTCCACTTCATCAAATTCGTCCACTTCGACCAATTCGTCAACTTCGTCAACTTTGTCCACTTCCTCAACTTCTTCGACTTAGTCCACTTCGCCCACTTCGCCCACTTCGTCCATCTCGTCCACTTCTTCTTCTTCTCCTTCTTCTCCTTCTTCTCCTTCTTCTCCTTCGTCCACTTCGACCACTTCCTCCACTTCAACCACTTCGCCCACTTCGTCGACTTCGTCCACTTCGTCGACTTGGTCCGCTTCGACCACTTCCTCCACTTTGTCCACTTCGTCCACGTCATCAACTTCGTCCGCATCGTCGACTTCGTCCACTCCGTCCACTTCGACCACTTCGGCCACTCCAGCCCCTTTGTCCAGTTCAGCCACTTCATCCACTTCTTCTTTTTCTTCTTCTTCTTCTCCTTCGTCCACTTTGTCAACCTCGTCCAGTTCGTCAACCTCGTCCATGTCGTCCACATCCTCCACTTCCTCCACTTCGCCCTCTTCGCCCACTTCGTCCTCTTCGTCTACTTCGTCGACTTGGTCCACTTCGACCACTTCGTCCACATCGTCCACTTCGTCCACTTCGTTCACTTCGGCCACTTCGGCCACTTCGTTCACTTCGTCCACTTCGTCCACTTCGGCCACTTCGTCCAACTCTTCTTCTACTTCGTCCACTTCGCCCACTTCGCCCACTTCGTCCACTTCAACGACTTGGTCCACTTCGTCCACTTTTTCACTTCGGCCACTTCATCCACTTCGTCCACTCCGGCCACTTCGTCCACTTAGCCACTTCTTCAACTTCTTCTTCTTATTCTTCTTCTTCGTTCACTTTGTCCAGTTCGTCAACTTCGTCCACTTCGTCGACTTCGGCCACTTTGTCTACTTCGTCCAACTTCGTCCAACTTCGTCCACTTCGTCGACTTTGTAAACTTCTCAACTTCGTCCACTTCGTCCATTTGTTAAATTCGTCAACTTCGTCCACTTCGTCAACTTAGTCAAATTCATTCAATTCATCAACTTTGTCCACTTCGTCAACTTCGTCCACTTAGTCCTCTTCGTCTACTTTGCCCACTTCACCCAATTCATCCACTTTGGCCACTTCGGCCACTTCGGCCACTTCCTCCATTTCTTCCACTTCGTCCACTTCTTCTTCTACTTCGTCCACTTCTTCTTCTACTTATTCTTCTTCTTCTTCTCCTTCGTCCACTTCCTCAACTTCGTCCATTTCGTCCACTTCCTCCACTCCTTCCACTTCTTCTTCTTCCACTTCTTCCACTTCTTCTTCTTCTTCTTCTCCTTCGTCCACTTCGTCCACTTCGTGCACTTCGTCCACTTCGACCACTTGGTCCACTTCGTCTACTTTGGCCACTTCGTCCTCTTGGTCCACTTCGGTCACTTCGTCCACTTAGCCACTTCTTCTTATTCTTCTTCTTCTTCATCTTCTTCTCCTTCGTCCACTTCCTCCACTTCGGCCACTTCCTCCACTTCGGCCATTTCGGCCACTTCGACAACTTCGGCCACTCGGTCCACTTCTTCCACTTCTTCTTCTTCTTCTTCTTCAACTTTCTGCACTTCCTCCACTTCGCCCACTTCGCCCTCTTAGTCCACTTCATCGACATCGTCGACTTGGTCCACTTCGACTACTTCGTCCACTTCGTCCACTACGTCCACTTCGTCCACTTTGTTCACTTCGTCCATTTCGGCCACTTCGGCCACTTCGTCCATTTCTTCAACTTCGTCCACTTCGTCCACGTCGTCAACTTCGTCGACTACGTCGACTTTGTCCACTTCGGCCACTTCGGCCGCTTTGTCCACTTCGTCCACTTTGTCCACTTGTTCTTCTTCTTCGTCTTCTTCTTCTTCTTCTTCTTCTTCTTCTTCTCCTTCGTCTACTTCGTCCAGTTCATCCACTTCGTCAACTTCTTCCACTTCGCCCACTTCGTCCACTTCCTCCACTTTGCCCACTTCGCCCTCTTCGTCCACTACGTCCACTTCATCCACTCTGTTCATTTCTTCGACTTCATTCACTTCGGCCACTTCGTCCAGTTCATCCACTTCGTCCACTTCTTCTTCTCCTTCGTCCACTTCGTCCACTTCTTCTTCTTATTCTTCTTCTCCTTCGTCCACTTTGTCCACTTGGCCAACTTCGCCCACTTCATCCACTTCGTCGACCTTGTCCACCTTGACCGCTTCGTCCACTTCGTTCACTTCAGCCACTTCGGCCACTTCGGCAACTTCGTCCACTTCGCCCACTTCGCCCACTTCGTCCACTTTGGCCACTTCGGCCACTTTCTTCATTTCGTCCACTTGGTCCACTTCGTCCACTTCTTCTTCTACTTCTTCTTCTTCTTCTCCTTCGTCCACTTCCTCAACTTCGTCCACTTCGTAAACTTTTTCCACTTCATCCACTTCATCCACTTCAACCACTTCGTCCAATTCGTCAACATTGTCAACTTCGTCAACTTTTTCCATTTCGTCCACTTGGTCCACTTCGTCCACTTCCTTCACTTGCTCCACGTCGCCCGCTTTGCCCACTTCGTCCACTTCATCCACTTCTTCTACTTCGTCAACTTCGTCCACTTCGGTCACTTCGCCCACTTCGTCCACTTCACCCACTTCGGCCACTTTGTCCACTTCGTCCATTTCGTCCACTTCGTCCACTTCTACTTCTTCTTTTTCTTCGTCTTCTTCTCCTTCGTCCACTTCGTCCAGTTCATCCACTTCGTCAACTTCGTCCACTTCGCCCCTTTCGTCCACTTCGCCCCTTTCGTCCACTTCGTCCACTTCGTCAACTTCGTCCACTTCGTCAACTTCGTCCACTTCGTCAACTTCGTCCACTTCCTCCACTTCCTCCACTTTGCCCACTTTGCCCTCGTCGTCCACTTCGTCGACTTGGTCCACTTCGGCCACTTCGTCCACTTCGTTCATTTTGTTCACTTCGTCCATTTCGGCCACTTCGGCCACTTCGGCCACTTCGTCCTCTTCGTCCACTTCATCAACTTCGTCCACTTCGGCTACTTCGTCCACTTTGTCCACTTCTTCTTCTCCTTTGTCCACTTCATCCACTTTGTCCACTTCGTCCACCTCGGCCACTTCGTCCACTTCGCCTCTTCTTCAACTTCTTCTTCTTGTTCTTCTTCTTCATCATCATCTTCTTCTTCGTCCACTTCGTCCAATTCGTCCACTTCGTCCACTTCGCCCACTTCGCCCTCTTGGTCCACTTCATCCACTTCGTCCAGTTCGTCCACTTCGTCCACGCTTTCCACTTCGGAAACTTCTTCCACTTCGTCCACTTCTTCTTCTCCTTCGTCCACTTCGTCTAGTTCATCCACTTCGTCAATTTTGTCCACTTCGTCCACTTTATCCCCTTCGTCAACTTCTTCTTCTTATTCTTCTTCTCCTTCATCCACTTTGTCCACTTCGTCCACTTGGCCAACTTCGCCCACTTCGTCGGCTTTGTCCACTTGGACCGCTTCGGCCACTTCGGCCACTTCGGCCACTTCCCCCACTTCCTCCACTTCGTCCACTTCGGCCACTTCGGCCACTTTGGCCGCTTCGTACACTTCGTCCACTTCTTCTTCTTCTTCTCCTTCGTCCACTTCGTCCACTTCTTCTTCTTCTTCTCCTTCGTCCACTTCGTCCACTTCGTTCATTCGTCCACTCCGTCAACTTCTTCCACTTCTTCTTGTTCCACTTCTTCCACTTCTTTTCTTCTTCTTCTTCTTCTTCAACTTTCTGCACTTCCTCCACTTCGCCCACTTCGCCCTCATCGTCCACATCGTCGACTTGGTCCACTTCGACCACTTCGTCAACTTCGTCCACTACCTTCACTTTGTCCACTTCGTTCACTTCGTCCATTTCGGCCACTTCGGCCACTGATGACAAATTTATGAACACCGAAAAATGGTGCCCCAAACTTGTTTAACCCTCGGCAAGTGTGACTAAATCGTATCAAGTAATAAAACTAGGTAAGACCAAGTATCGTGTTCCCAAATGTCTCACGGCCTAGTTAGCTATATGATTTGTTGATTATTTAAGACTTGTAAACAGTTGATTTTAGGTTTTTAATGCAAAAGACAGTAATTAAACATGTATGCATGAATGTGATCAATGGTAAAGAGGAATACAAACACTTTAATGAATTAGATGGATGAGTATGTTGTTGGGGTTATCAATTTCATCTTATCCACTCTCATATACTTTAGGAATTCATCATTCTTTTCATCAAATGCTAATGCCACTCTCTAAATCACCTTGCAAGAAGGCCTATCCTTAATTACGAGTTCATACAATTCCTAGCATCCCTAATAATTAATTCTGAAGTGCAGAAGCTTAACGACAACCAACCCTCATATTCCTATGCCTAGGCAATATGCTATTGGGAGAAATTCCCCGGATCTAGATTTCCCCGTACGTTCCCATATCGACAAAATCAATAATCATGGCATTGAATGAGTTAAACAATGCAAGCTTTAAGCAAAGAGGAAAAACCCTAACTAATGATGAAAGAAAGCATGTATCTTAAAATAAGATGTTAAAACATTAATTCCATATATGAGAGTGTCACAAGACTACATTGATTCCCCAACAACAATACAAGGTTTAGTTCACCATATTCATGGTGAATCTAGATGAAAAATAATCAAAGAATGAAAGATAGAACCCTAGAAAGATGAGAAGGTAGCCTAAACATCCAAGATCTTCCTCCAAGGGGTGGAAAAGTATGTGTTTGCTTCGTCTCCAGCCAAAAATACAAACCCTAGGAAGACCTAAAGCTTATATAATATTCGTAATATTACAGAAAAGTGGGCCTAAGCCCAAAAGACCACCGCTTAGCGGTAAACTGCTGCTTAGCGGTACTAGCGCATAGTCAATTTTCCCCTCAGCTGCATTTTCACCCCTCAGCGGAGCCAACGGGTGTTACTGAGTGGTAGTTGCGGCTTCTTCTTTTGCACTTTTTGAGTTCTTTTCTGATTCCATCTCTATCCTTTTTCACTTCTTTCACCAAATTCACCTTAAAACCTGCATAAAACACTGAAATCAAGCATAAACCTGTCCAGCTCTCTTATTTCCAAAAATATGAACAAAAGCATGATTCTAAGCTAGTTTCTAAATGTTAAAGGTTGCTTTTAGTATCAATTTTAAGCATGAAAATAACAGTTTTTCAACTGTTATCACAACCCCAAACTTAGAACTTTGCTTGTCCTCAAGCAAACAAGGTGTAACTCAATCTTCTACCAATCAATACAATGGTTTACTCCATTCAAAAATCCTCTTTTCAAGATAACTAAAAACTTTAATTAAGCTCATGACAAAGACTTCAATCAAGACATACACATTCTTTAGTGTTCACAAAGTCACTTAATATCCAACAAATGCTATTTTTCATGAATGATCAATCAACTAAACATGGATGTTCATGTGTTCGTGGAATCTTTCCTCACTAAGTAAAGTGTTTCACTCAAATACAAGTGTATAAGAGGTATTCACTCATTCGCTCTACTATCACAATGTCACATGAATTGACTTTGCCTTTCATTTCACCACAATCAAATAAATTCACAAGCACGCATCCTCACAAGGACTATAATGGCTTATAATGTGGCTGTGCTAACAAGAAAATTGGTTTTTCTAGATCACAAAACCCTTGAGTTAAGAGAATCATATAAACACAATCATTCTTTCTTTTCCCCAACTTTCCTTTTGCATTGAGCTTTGCTTTTTCGTTTCTTTTCTTTCTCTTTTTCTTTCTCTTTTCACATACTTAATTCTTAGCTCTTAGCTCAATGATTTCAAATTCCCTTTCTATTTTCAGATAACCCCAAACTTGAATATTTGTCAATACCACAAAATATTTTCTACTTAACTCAAGGTAAAGCTTTTCAACAAGGGTTTTCAAAAATCATGTTCAAGGCTAGGGGTTCAAAGGATAGAACACATAGTGTTCTCTTTTAGTGGCTCATTTCATGAAATTGGCTAATACAAGGGTTACCAACAAATGGCCTTGATCATATGATGCAAACAAGCTAGTAATTCAATCATAGAAAACCTGGGCAAAGTCATTCATGCTTTCAAAGTAATAGCACTCAATCACAAAAACTCTGGAGCTCAAAACCTCACATATAAGCTCATTCACATTCCACATATACACATCCTCCTTAGTATCATAATCACAATAATAACATCATGCATTTGTTCACAACGCTTGTGAATCACCTGTATAAGCATATAATGTGCACATCTCAACATCAATCAATATCAAAACATCATCAAGCATTACTTATCAAACACCAATCATAAGCAAACCATCATAACAGACAAAGTTTCCAATTGAGTACATCAAACTCTATTCTAAAAACAAAAGTGAATGATAAAACAAATCCTGCTCTAGTGTTTTGAAAAACTCAGCCCCAACAATGATGCTCTCTCCCAACCCCAAACTTAGATGGAAAACTAGTGAGAAAGTGAGTGGAAGGGAGATTTTCTTAAAGAAGAATGAAGGGAAAAATGTAGAGAACCTTTGGAAAATTGTTTAGGAGTGTGTGTGCAGAGAAGAATTTGAAAATAGAGGCCAAAGCGTGACTTAGGATATAAAAATACCCTAATGGGCTCGGGTTCCGCTAAGGGGAAATCCTAAGCCCAACCTGTGATACCACCGCTCAACGGCACTTTCGTGATGTGCTTTTCTTCTTCCTAGCTTGACCTAGGTGCCTTCTACTCATACCCCTCACTTGCTCCCTGCAATTAAGGTCTCAGATCACTCAAACATTCAATCCCTATCATGCAACTAAAGCAGAATCAAAACAAACAATACAAATAAAATCAATCAACTGGGTTGCCTCCCAAGTAGCGCTTGTTTAACGTCACGAGCCTGACCCAAAATCCTCTAGCACCCTTCAGTGGATGCAAATCTTTCTTACCAACACCCATCAGTAGGGGTATACAAACATAGTATCCTTCAGTAGATACTCTTCCGCCTAACATCCATCAGTAGATGTAAACCCTGTAACAAACTTATAACAAAAACAAAAATACCCAAAAGTTCAAAATTACATCACCAAAACAAAAATTAAAAGTTCTTAAATCATTGGGTTTCCTCCCAGCAAGCGCTCTTTTAACGTCACTAGCTTGACCCAATAAAGCTCATGCTCCTATTGCAATGTCTCAATCATAGGAACTTTAATCTCCAATTTCTTGAAGATTTCCATAAAGCACTTAAATTTCTTTTCCTTCCTATGATTCTTCTTTAGATGAGGATGGGGTTTTTCATATGATTCCTTCTTCTTTCCTCTCATCTTCTTTTTCTTACTTTTCCTCTCCCTAAATTTTCTCTTTTTCTTTTCTCTTATTTTTTCCTTCCCTTCTCTTTTTCTTCTCAACTTCTTTATTTTCACACAAATTTTCTTTCTCTCTTCTCTCTCAACCACTTCTTTTTCTTTTTCTTCATCTTTATCTTTCCCACTCAACTCTTCTTTTTCTTTTCTCTCTATCTTTTCCTCATCTCTCCCTATTTTTTTCTCATAAAAAATCTTGTCACTTTCAGCGACAATGGCTTGACCTTCCTCCTTAGGGTTAACTTCAGTATTAACCTTAACGTTCAATCTCTGACTAATGTAACGAAGGTGCATCTCCATCTTTTTACATGATGCTTCAATGCTTTTCTGAATAGAGATGGAATTTTTCAAAAATTGTTGAAAGGTGTCATCCAAACTTTCTAATAGAGAGGGTTGTTGCTGCCATTGTTGTGGTGGCGGCCTATCAAATTCTTCGGCAGCTTGAGTGCTTTTGTGATGACAATTAGATATCTGTATGTACTGTTGAAGTGCGTCCTCCAACGTTGTCCTTCTTCCCGATAGAGAGGGTCGTTGCTGCCATTGTTGTGGTGGTTGATTCTTAAATTGTTCGACAGCTTGCCAAAATTGACTTTGATCCATGCTTGAGTGAGGTTCCCACCAGTGGCTGAAATTACCTTAGTAGAATTGAGTGCCCATATAGTTAAATTCTTGTCTGAATTGCATCCTGCAAACATTAGACACAAAACTCTAGAAAATATTTGTTAGCACAAAAAGATAGAGAAGATACATAAAAAAAATATCAAAGGATAAAATTGAAAAGATAGGAAGATAGGAAATAAAAACAGAAAAATAAAAACAGAAAATAAAATAAAATAAAATAAAAATAAAAACAGAAAATAAAATAAAGAAAATAAAAACCGAAAAATAAAAACAGAAAATAAAAACAGAAAAATAAAAACAGAAAATAAAAATTCGAAATTTAAATTCAAAATTCAAAAACAAGTCAAAGATAATCAATAATCGCACAAATAAACTAGTTAAACCATGAGTCCCCGGTAACGGCGCCAAAAACTTGGTGACAAATTTATGAACACCGAAAAACGGCGTCACAAACTTGTTTAACCCTCGGCAAGTGTGACCGAATCGTATCAAGTAATAAAACTAGGTAATACCAAGTATCGTTTTCCCAAAGGACTCACGGCCTTAGCTATATGATTTGTTGATTATTTAAGACTTGTAAACAGTTGATTTTAGGTTTTTAATGCAAAAGACAGTAATTAAACATGTATGCATGAATTTGATCAATGGTAAAGAGGAATACAAACACTTTAATGAATTAGATGGATGAGTATGTTGTTGGGGTTATCAATTTCATCTTATCCACTCTCATATACTTTAGGAATTCATCATTCTTTTCATCAAATGCTAAGGCCACTCTCTAAATCACCTTGCAAGAAGG